>NC_058132.1:419672167-419998047 GCF_016433145.1 Gracilinanus agilis | reverse complement strand
CCCCCATGTCTTCTTAGACCATTTAGTATCCTGTCCTCTCCCTATGAATTATTCTTCTGGTTGCTATAGTAGTGAATATTATAATAATTTATAGAGTTCACTACAGAGAATTACACATAGCATTTCTCTACCTAGTAATACAGATAATTAGATCTTATTTATGCCCTTAAAGAGTCAAGCTTAAAAGACTATGAGTTTTCTTTCTTTTCCCTCTGTTTCTTATTTACCTTTTCATCTTTCTCTTGATGTTTGTGGTTGAGTGTCAAACTTTCCATTTAGTCCCGGTCTCTTTTGTGCAAAAACTTGGAATTCTTCAATTTTGTTGAATGCCCATACTTTCCCCTGAAAGTATATGGTTAGTTTCGCTGGGTAGTTGATTCATGGCTGAAGGCCCAGCTCTCTTGCCTTTCTGAATATTGTATTCCAAGCCTTGCGGTCTTTTAGTGTTGAGGCTGCCAGGTCCTGTGTGATCCTTATTGGTGCTCCTTGATATTTGAATTGTCTCTTTCTGGCTTCTTGTAAGATTTTTTCTTTAACTCGAAAGCTCTTCAATTTCGCTATTATATTTCTGGGTGTTGACTTTTCTGGGTCCAGTGTAGAGGGTGTTCTATGGATCCTTTCAGTGTCTATATTGCCCTCTTGTTGTAGAACTTCAGGGCAATTTTGCTGAATAATTTCTTTAAATATGGTAGTATCCACATTTTAAAAGGAAAAGCTAAAAAGAATTTCAGGTGGAAATCTATAATGAAACTATAATAGTGGGAAATTTAAACATTCCCCTCTCAAAACTGGGAAAATCTAACCAAAAAATGAATAAGAAAGAAGTTAAGAAGATAAATAAAAGTTTTGATATCTAAATGTGACAGATATTTAGAGAGAATCATGTTTTTTCTCAGTGGCACATGAAATTTTCTCAAAAAGTGACTATGTATTAAGATGCAAAAATTATTATAGGCAAATGCAGAAATATTAAATGCCTCCTTTTTAGATCATAATGCTATAAAATTGTTTTTAATAAGAGGCCATGGAAACAGAATAAAAATTAAGCAGAGACTAAATAACCTTAAAGAATAAGCAGTATTAAAGAAAATGTTCATAATGAGACAACAACCAAAAATTATATAGCAAAAAGTAGTAATTAGAGGAATATGTATAACTCCATGAAATGGGCCTATGTATATGTTTTCTGTTCTGTTTCATTTCTTCTCAGTATAGCAAGTACTGTCCCTTAGGTGTAGCACAGGGCTGTTATAGTGTTTTACCTGCCAGGAAGAGGAAACCAGAAAGACAGGGTTCAGGGTTGGCCTCCATTAGCATAAGAGAAAGGGGTACTAGGCTATGCTAATCAGATCTCATCCAAGAAGTTGATTGACAACTAAAACTGACTCCATTGCGGTCTTAGTGGTTAGGATTCAGCACTCTCACCAGTGCTGCCTGGGTTCCATTCCCAGTTAGAAAACCATCTGTATGAAGTGGAAGTTTAAAGGGATCTTGAGGTAACAAGATGTACCCTTTTTAGCCACTTTTCAAAACGAGATTGGGGGAGCCCATCAACTAGAATGCAAGTCAATTGACCTGAGACAAATGCCCAAAGATTTACAGAAAAATCCCTTATTTGTAGGAAAATCCTAATACAATCAAGCCTCCCTGAAGGATCATAACATTGTTACAAGGGTTGGAGACAGGTTTTCCTTTTGAATGAATGGAGTAAGCTTTACAGACCTTGGAAGATGAACATTTTAAAGACACTGATGGTTACTGTTTCCCCCAGTCCAAACAGGTTTAAGAGGTCTTTGTATTTCGAATGGGTTGGGTTAATTTTGTTTTATTAGAAGAAGGATGGGGTAGGGTAATTTTGTCTTGAAGGGAGAAACTCAGGGTATTGATTTGACTCTTAAAATATTAGGGTTACAAGGGGCAGCTGGGTAGCTCAGTGGATTGAGAGCCAGACCTAGAGACGGGAGGTCCTAGGTTCAAATCTGGCCTCAGACACTTCCCAGCTGTGTGACCTTGGGCAAGTCACTTGACCCCCATTGCCTACCCTTACCACTCTTCCACCAAGGAACTAATACACAGAAGTTAAGGGTTTAAAAATATAAAAAACAAAACAAAAAAAAATATTAGGGTTACAAGCCAAAATGTTACTCTGAGAATTATACATTGATTTCATCCCACACAAGAGGAAACAAGTTTCATTATTAAGAATATAGTAACAAGGGGGCAGCTGGGTAGCTTAGTGGATTGAGAGCCAGGCCTAGAGACAGGAGGTCCTAGGTTAAAATCCAGCCTCAGACACTTCCCAGCTGTGTGACCCTGGGCAAGTCACTTGACTCCCATTGCCTACCCTTACCAATCTTCCATCTATAAGTCAATACACAGAAGTTAAGGGTTTAAAAAAAAATTAAAAACAAAACAAAACAAAAAAAATCTGGCCTCAGACACTTCCTAGCTGTGTGACCCTGGGCAAGTCACTTAACCCCCATTGCCTAGCCCTTACCACTTTTCTGCCTTGGAGCAGTATTGACTCCAAGATGGAAGGTAAGAGTTTAAAAAAAAAAAATATATATATATATATATATGTGTGTATATATATATATAGTAACAGAGTAGCTAGTATAGTAAGTAAATAAGGTAATATAAGGACATAAGCAAAGGTAAAAGTAAGAATAAGAGAGAGTAAGAATGGGTAGAGGCTTTCAGTTACTAAGGAAGGGTCATTTGTTTGGGCAGTTGTTGCCAGGTGTCTCCAGGGAACTGATGTCACTTTACCCATGGTCCACTTTGGTCTACATGGCTTTACCCCCTCCCCCCCCATTCTCTCTGTTTGCTCACTTGAGGGGAACAAACTGCAATGTAAATGGTATGCTAATGATATATTAAGTACTCTGGGGAAACTGGGTCAAGTTTTGCTCTTTTCTGCACAGACTCTAAGGAAGGCAGTGAGTGTGGAAATTGAGCATTGTTTGAATCTAGTCCTGTGTGACTAGGAAACTACCTTGTACTTGCTGTCCAGAGACTGCCCTCCACCCCCCAACACAAGACCTAGGTTATGTCTAAAGATTGATGTGAGGGATTTTCTCATAATTGTAAATCTAACCAATCCATATGTCTTAACTGAAAGGTAACCCACATACTAATAAACAAATTATTGTTTCTATATTCTTTTGATTGTTTAGAGCTACTTGGCAGGATTTGTGGGACATTCCAGGCCACATCATATCTACCTGCCCCCTTAAGTATTATTAATCTACAGAATGTGATTTTCAGGGTAAATGTAACTTCTGATTGTTTTTTATCATTGGGAAAAGGAGGACTCCCAAACTTTATATCCAAGGCTTGACACCTTTCCCACCAAATACTATTTATACAATGAACATGAAAAGTAGTATGCATCTGAGAATACATACCAAACAATACAGAGTGAAAGAGCCTTCCCATTGGGAGTAAAGTAACTCAGCTCAGCCAAAAGAGAGAATCCTAGATCTCATCCAAGGGGAAGTTCCCCAGAGTCATTAGTGTAGCAAGCCAAATAGGGACAAGATGGAGATTGTCAAATCCTCTCATGTCAGCTTCTTCCCAGAATCTCCCCCCCATTCAGCAACACAAAACAGGGTTAGCCACTTCAATTTTCTCTCTCAAAGTGGAAAATCTGAAGTTTCTGAAATGACTGATGAAACCTGTCTGAAGAGATTCAAACTAAAGAGGATTTCCTTCTCTCCCACTCTCACCATCTCTGCCTCACCCTTCATGAGGCAGATGGCATTGATCTCCACCAATGAAGAGTCTCATACCAATAGGTTTAGTGCCTGGGTTTCTGATGTCTTTGGCAATTCCTACCAGCTTTAGAATTTAAGCTAAGGCAACTTTGGAGCCTGGCTTGCAGGCAGGATGTTGAGTCAGCCAGCCTGGCAGGGAAATTCTCTATAGTCAAGTTGCTTAGGACTTGAGTCTAAGAGATGGTAAGGGCTGGACATTGTGGTAGAGAGCCTAGAGAGATATTCCTAACCCTCTTTAAAGTATAGGAGAAGGGGGCAGCTGGGTGGCTCAGTGGATTTAGAGCCAGGCCCAGAGACGGGAGGTCCTGGGTTCAAATTTGGCCTCGGATGCTTCCTAGCTGTGTGATTCTGGGCAAGTCACTTAACCCCCATTGTCTAGCCCTTACCACTCTTCTGCCTTAGAACCAATACACAGTACTGATTATAAGATGGAAGGTAAGGGTTTAAAAAAAAAAGTATAGGAGAACCTTGAGAAAGTGTTGATATTTAATATATCTGGCCTTTAAGCAGTTGGGGTCAGGGTAGTCAGCATTACCTAGTACAGTTTGATGTCTGGTAATGCTAGGTCTCCTTTCTCACTCCCCCCCCCCCCCCATAAATTTCCCTTGAGATTCCCTTGAGATTTTGTTCCTCCAGATGAATTTCATTATTTTTTCCTTACTCTATATAGTACTATTTTGGTAGTTTAATTAGTATGGTACTAAATACATAAATTAATTTAGATAGTATAATAATATTATTATATTTGCTCAGGTACCCATGAGCAATTAATATTTCTCCAATTTAGGTCTATCTATTTCTATAAAGAGTGTTTTTAAATTATATTTAGTTAGTTTCTGTGTTTGTCTTGGCTGAACAAGCACTTACGAGCTATAGCTTTGATATTATTGGAGCTTCTCCTGTTCATCCATCATCATTTCATATTGGGAGAAAAAAAATCTGCAACTATTACTGCAAATCCTGTATATACAAAAATAATGTATGTGTTCTTCTGTCCTGTGTCTCTGATGCCATCATTATGTGTTTAGAGACATACAGTGAACTTCAAAAATTTAGCTTCATTCACATGCACCAGACTGAGACTTGTGACTTGGGCCTTCAGAATGGTGAGGCAATTCCTAGGATTTCTGGGTTTTGTTTTCCACATTTTTGTTTTTTCCTTTTTTTCTTCCCTTTTCCTTTAGTATTGTCCATATCTGAAGGACTGTCCAGTAAAAGCCCTATAAACATCTAAATAGTACAAGGCCCTCTAAAAGATTCCTAGGACCATTGGAATAGAATATTTTAAAGTATTCTACATGAAAAAAGCAGTACTAAATAGAATCTTTGAAATGCAAACATGAGAGTCAAGAGAAACCTAAAAAGGTAATGAAGTTCTCCGATTAAAATTAAGACAAGAAACAATTAACTCATTAAAACCTTAATGTCTTCTGTAATTGATAAAATAAAATATCTTTATTTAAAAAATTAACAGAAAAAAACCTTATTATAAAAAGAATCTTAATGTCTTCAAAGGCCATAGAGGGAATCACATAAAGCAAACATGACAATGTTCTGATGGATTTGAGATGGATTTGAAAAGAGAGGGTGAAAAGAATGTGGTGGTGTGGAAAAGAAGAAAGGTGAATTCTATTGTTTTTAGTTGGAGTAAGTGAAAAGAGTATATAGATATGAAGAAAAGATAATGTGAAGCAGGCATCAATTGAGGCTCATTCTTATCTGAACAATGTAAGAGGGAAAAGGGGTTTTTTGATTGGATATATTAATATTTAAAGGTGTGGTCACCAAGGAACTGAATAAATACCAATTCCTAAGATGATTTTAGTAATTTATTTACAAATTATAAGAGAGAGTGGAAGTAGAGAGATAAGAGGGCAGAGTAAGAGATCTAACTTAATGAACTAGATTTGTATTCAAGTCTGGGCTCCAGGGCTCCGGAGGCCCAGCCAGAGAGCCCCAAAGTCAATTAACAAGGGGTTTAGCCACTAGGGCTTCTCCCAATCAAGGGAGCCTCTTGGAGGCTAGTAACTCCAGGGAAGTTAAGGTAGTTGGTCAGCCTTCTTCACTCACCACGCATAGCTCTAAGGGAAAGATTTAAGAACAGTCTCACCAAGGTCTCAATGGTCCCAGCCAGAGCTCCTCTAGGTCCAAGTCATGAACAAGAAGAAGCCAAAAGGGCTGATCCCCAGAAGTTCTCTTAATTTATCTAGGCCATTTCTTTCATCACTTCCTCACTTCCTGTGCCTTCCTCGTAGTTTATGTGTCCAATCACAACAGACACTTTTCTTAGGACCCCTAGGAGGCAGTCATTCAATTCTGATTCGTCACTCACTCTAGCACACGTGGGTCATAGACTCATCCAAAAAGCAGTGAATGGGACCTGGAAGAAGGGGGGAAAAGGTGGGATATCGAATGCATGTAATGGAAACAGATTAATTATTGATTATTGATATTGATTATATTCTTTCTCTTTCATCAATTTTTTTTTCCTGTAAGGGATAGTAGAGAGGAAAGATGAAAGATGAGGACATGATGGAGGGAAATACAAAATTAATGATAATATCTGAATGTAAATGGGATGAACTCATTAGAAAAATAAATCTAACATTTTTTGCTTACAAACAACATACTTAAAGCATAAAAATTCACAAAGAATCAAAATAACGTGATAGAGCAGAATTTATGATCTTTTGCCTGAATTCAGAAAAGCTTACTATAGCAATCATGATTTCAGATGCCTGAAAAGAAGAAATAGAAATGGCTAAAAGAAATAAAAGAAGGTGACTACATTATTTTGAAAAGTACCATAGATAGTGAAATAATATCAACACTTAAGAAATATGCATCAAATGGCATAATACTTAAGAAAATTTCATGAAATTACAGGGAAATTAGAATGCAAAATTGTAATAGTTGGAAACCTCAATGGACCCCTTTTAGAACTATATGAATCTAACAGAAAGATAAACAAGAAAAGTTAAAGGGCTGAATAGAACTTTAGAAAATTTAGTTTTCAAGATAATGGACTAATTTGAGAAAAAAAAATCACTTCTATTTATGCAAAATGATGTTTTGAAAAAAACTTAGGACTGTCCAGGATTGTTATTCCTCTGCTGAAAAGTTTCAGTAGCTATTTACTACTTCTAGGATCAATTACAAACTCTTCAATTTGATATTTAATGTCCTCTACAACTTGTTTCTGGTCTACCTTTCCAGCATATTTATATATCACTTCTCTTCACTCTCCAATCTACTTAAACTGGACTATTTGCCATCCCTCTTACATAACAGTCTATCTTCATATCTTTGTACAAGCTGTCCCATTTCTGGACTTTGCTTCCTTTCTTCCTTTTAGAATCCCTAGCCCCTTTTGAAAGTTATCCATCTTCAAAGAATCACCTTTTACATTTCCTTCATGCAAGTCTTTTTGTTCTGAAAGCTCCCCCTCCTCCAATTATGCAAGTATCTCTCCCATTATCTTATATTTTCTAAATATGGGGGGTTTACTTATATGTGTACATATTATCCTGCTGGTAAACTGTAAGTTTCCTGAAAGTAGGAACTATTCCATATTTGTTTTTTTTTAACCCTAATGCATTGCTTGGTTGATTATAACAAGTTAAAGATATTTTTTCATTTCAATACATTAAGAAACATAAGATTACTTAAGGATGTAGCATTCAGTAGTAGTAATAGCAAGAATTTTTAAGGTGTGGCACCATGAACTCAGATTTTCCTGATTTCAAAGCTGCCCATTATAATATGTAGCTGACTTAAATGTTTATTTCAAATAGGCCATATCTATTTGTCCTTTTAGCTTAGAACACATACATTATTCGATAATGTGTAATTACACTGATTTTATAAACAAAAAAGGTTTTTTTCTTTTCCCCCCTTTTTAAAATTTAGAATATTTTTCCATGGTTACATGATTCACGGTCCCCTCTCCTTTTCTCTCCCCCTCCCGAATCCAACGAGCAGTTCCATTGGGTTATACAAGTATCATTGTTCAAAACCTGTTTCCAAAAACAAGATGATTTAAAAGCAGCCCAAACTACATCCAGCTATCCGATCCTAAAATTTTTTTATTGTATTGTTAGGCACAAATAAAGAATAACTTCACAAAAGGACTTGCGCACACTCTCCGTAGAGAGAACACTTCCTCCTCCCGCCCCAGAAAGGAAAGGAGCCAGGTTGGGAGGTGTGTGTGTGAGCTACAAATAGGAAGGATCTGGAAACTCTGTGAACCGCCTGGGGCCAGAGTCCTGGAGTGGAGTGGGGTGGGGGGTGGGTCTCCTATCGCACACCAGGGGGCGGCACTGAGCTTCTTTAACCAACTCCATCAGTTCTTTGAGCCTCTTTCTCTTCTAGACCCGGAAGAGAGCTAGGAGAGGCGGGGCTGTCTCGACTGTCAGTCCTTCTCTCCCTATTTCCGGGGCTACTCTTCTCCCGTTGCTATAGCAACGGGGTAGGCAAGCGTGGTAGCCCTCAGCTTTTATGCCCAAGTAGGTCAGACTCCACTGAGATCCCTTCCGAAGCGAGAAGCGCGTACCACAGTTTCCTGCACCAGCTGCAGAGTGATAGGCGCGTCATGAAGGAGGGAAAGAGAAAGAGGAAGGATAGTGGAGGCTATCCCGTGACCTGAGGTGCTGTCACATGACTCTATGGCTGCTGGGAAGAAGAAGGGAAGAGAGTGAGGAGATACGCGGGACTGGGTGATAGGAGGTCCTAGGCTACAGTAGTAGGAAGTGTCCCTGAGTGTTTCTGCCGCTATTAATTATGGGCACCGTCCTGGACATCAAGATCAAAAGGGCCAATAAAGTATATTACGCTGGGGTAAGTTGGGGTCAAAAGCCTTTGGGGAGGGGAGGCGTGCTTAACCCTATTACCACTAGGTGATACGATTTTAGTTTAACTGAGACTTTTGCTTTGATTCAATTGTCCATGTTTAAAGGACCACAATACCATTTGAAAATGTCTCTTGACTGGCTGGTGTGCCCCTTAGGAAAGTCACTTAACCCCCATTGTCTCGCCGTTACGGCTCTTCTGCCTTGGAACCAATACTCAGTATTGATTCTGAGATGGAAGGTAAGAGTTTAAAGAAGAAAATGGCCCATGGCTTTGAGAGCCTGGGTTTCTTAAAAATAATATTAACATTAGGAAAAGCTCTGCAAAGATACTACTGATGTTAGGTCATTTAAGTTGACCTAAAATGTTTATTATCTATGTGAACTTGGGCAAGTCACTTACCCTCTACTGGCCTCAGATTACTCATGTGTAAAATGATGTTAGAGTGGATAGACTCTGAAGACTCTTCCAACTTTAAGACCTTATGATTCTATGTTTTCAGAGAAAACATTCGATCAGTGTGGCTTTGCACAAGCTGACTCCCATGTATAGAATTCACTTTATTCATTCTTTTCATAACCCCTAAACTCCTTCAAAGCACACCTTTAAAATGGTACCTCCTCCATTAGGCCTTTTAGAATTTCTCCAAGCTCCTAGTACCTTCCTCAGTTACTTTTTAAAATCTATTTTGAACATATTTTTCATTTACTCAAACATACATCCAGGGCTCCCCACCGTACTCTTTTTCTCAATAACTTCTTGAGGATATGGACTGTTTTGTTTTTGCCTTTTCTATTTTCACAATGTAGTGCAACACTTGGCACATGTTCAGTCCTATCCAACTTTTTGTGCCCTTATTTGGATTTTCTTGGTAAAGATGCTGGAGAGGTTTGCCATTTCCTTCACCAGCTCATTTTACAGATGAAATACAATTCAGTGACTTACCCAGGTTTATAGCTAGTAAATATTTGAGGCCAAATTTGAACTCAGGTCTTCATGATCCTATCCACTGCTTCCTGGAACAAAGTGTTTTATAAATTGCTTGTTGATTGGTTGATTAATTCAAGACCATGATGTATGATAGCCTCTAAGTTGATATCATTATTTCCCATCCTCTGGAAGCTAAATCATGTATATTATCTAATCTCTGTCTCCATCTTGTCCATATGAATATACAGTGTGAAAAACTTGTTCTACTTTATTCACCATTCTATTTATCCTATCAGGAAAGGAAATGAGATTGTGTGGCATAATCTATTTTTTTTAAACACTTACCTTCCTCTTAGAATCAATACTATGTATTAGTTTCTAGGTATGAGATTTGTAACGGCTGAGTAATGGGGGTTAAGTGACTTGCCCAGGGTCACAACAGTTAGGAAGTGTCTTAGGTCAAATTTGAACCTAGGACCTCCTGTCTCTAGGCCTGGCTCTCAATACACTAAGCCACCCATCCCCCCAATCTATTCTTAATTAATTAATTATTTAGACTGTTTTCTCTTGGTTACATGATTCATGATTTTTTACCACCCCTCTTCCCTCTTTCTTCCTCCCTCCCAGAGCTGACAAGCAATTCCACTGGGTTATACTATACATGTATTATTGTTCAAAACCTATTTAAATATTATTCATAATTTCAATAAAGTGATCTTTTAATGCCAATACCCCAATCATAACCCCATCAAAACACATGATCTGTCATATATTTTTCTTTTGCATTTCTATTCCCACAGTTCTTTCTCTGTATGTGGATAGCATTCTTTCTCATAAGTTCCTCTGGACTGTCCTGGATCATTGCATTTCTGCTAGTAGAAAAGTCTATTACATTCGAATGTGCCATAATGTGTCAGTCTCTGTGTGCAATGTTCTTCTGGTTCTGCTCCTTTCGCTTTGCAACAATTCTTGGAGGTCTTTCCTGTTCACTTAGAAATCCTCCAGTTCATTATTCCTTTCAGCACAATAGTATTCCAACACCATCAGATACCACAATTTGTTCAGCTATTCCCCAATCAGGGAAGGATTCCCTGATCAAAGGAACACCCCCTCATTTTCCAGTTTTTTGTGACCAAAAAGAGTGTGGCTATAAATATTTTTGTATGGGGTTTTTTTGCTAATTATCTCTTTGGGGTACAAACCCAGCAGTGGTATGGCTGAATCAAAGGGCAAGTATTCTTTTAAAGCCCTTTGTGCATAATTCCAAATTGCCCTCCAGAATAGTTGGATTAATTCACAACTCCACCAGCAGTGTATTAGTGTCCCAATTTTGCCACATCCCTTCCAATTTTTCCTTTGCTGCCATATTGGCCAATCTGTTAGGTGTAAGGTGGTACCTCGTATTTGTTTTTATTTGCATTTCTCTAATCAGGAAGGATTTAGAACACTTTTTCATGTGATTATTGGTAGTTTTGATTTCTTCATATGAGAACTTCTATTCATAACCCTTGACCATTTTTGATTGGGGAATGGCTTGATTTTTTGAAAATTTGACTTAGTTTGTTATATATTTGGGAAATTGAACCTTTGTCAGAGAGTTTTGTTATAAAGATTTTTTCCCAGTTTATTGCTTTCCTTCTGATTTTGGTTACATCGATTTTGTACAAAAACCTTTTAATTCGATGTAATCAAAGTACTTCATTTTACATTTTGTAATGTTCTCTATCTCTTGCTTGGTCTTAAATTCCTACCCCTCCCACAGATCTGATAGCTATTCAAGTCTATATTTACTTAATTTATTCATGATTTCATACCCTATATTTAAGTCATTTAGCCATTTTGAATTTATCTTGGAATGGGGTGTAAGATGTTGATCTAGACCTGATTTTTCCTGTACTGTTTTCCAATTTTCTCAGCAGTTTTTGTCAAATAGTGAGTTCTTGTCCCAAAAGCTGGGATCTTTGGGTTTATTGGATACTAAATTGCTGAAGTAATTTACCCCAAATCTATTCCATTGATCCACCCTTCTGTCTCTTAGTCAGTACCATATTGTTTTGATGACCACTACTTTATAGTATATTTTAAGGTCTGGTACTGCCAGCCCCCCATCCTTCCATAATATCTATTCTTAATGAAGCAATGCTAACCAATGGTCATTGTTGACTTTTCTGAGTGTTCACAAAAATCGTTTTAGTAATATATTCTAACATTTTTCCTGGAATGGAATAGGTCCTCAGGAGCCTGTAGTTAGTATGTCTAGCCTACATTTTTTGAAAATTGAAACAGTTTTTGCTTATCTTCAGGCCTGTGAGATGGCCCTTTTGTGTCTTCAGGATGTTTTATAGATCATTAATACAGTAACTTAGCAATCACATATGCCATTTCTTTTAGCACCCTAAGTTTTGGTAGGTCAGACCTGATGACCGTTTTGCCATCACTTTTTTTTCACTTGGGTTTTCGCTATAAAGATATTAAGAATACCTTGTGAAAATGAAATTATATATCATAGACATTGTGCTAGAAGATTTGCCTAGAATACTTGGGCATAAGTATGAAGAAAAATATAAAGGAAACGTATTAACTCATAACATTTATAGGATCATAAGATTTCTATTTAGAAGGGACTTTAGAGATGATCCAGTCTAACTCCTTCATTTTATAGAATAAAGTAGTTGAAAAAGTCAGAAATCTATGATAGCAAGTTCAATGAGAGACTTTTTATAAGATTGGAGGATTTAAATTATCTCATTAAACCCATTTATATTATAGCTTAGGAGACTAAGGATCAGTGAAGAAAGGCAATTTGAATTATGAATATATAGTACTAAGTGTCCATTGCCAGAACCAATCAGTGTTAAAAACATAAAATATGGGGGCAGCTGGGTAGCTCAGTGGAGTGAGAGTCAGGCCTAGAGACAGGAGGTCCTAGGTTCAAACCCGGCCTCAGCCACTTCCCAGCTGTGTGACCCTGGGCAAGTCACTTGACCCCCATTGCCCACCCTTACCACTCTTCCACCTATGAGACAATACACCGAAATTAAGGGTTTAAAAAACAACAAAAAAAAAAACCATAAAATATTCTGTATTTTTGGCATACTAACATCCACATAAAAAGTCATACGTATCCAACCTTAAACTCATTAGCCAAATGACTCACAAATTTAATGACCTCATCTTTTGAAACTCCTTTCTTATAATACTATAAATGCTTATGCAACTATCTTGCCTATAATCAACTCTAAATCTAATTTTCCCCTATACTTTTCATCATAGACTGGTCCCAAAAGACTTTTATCTGTAAGAAACCTAATAATAGGTTGCAAACAGGAAAAGATAGACTGAATAATTTGTTGTAGGATTTTGAACAAATTTATTTTGGCCAAAAAATTAGGTATCACAGGACTGCCAAGCCCCCAAAAAGGTTACTAGCATACTAAACCTAACTAAGCAACTAAGACTAATTTGCAGAGAAGGTGTCAACCTGCTTGGTATAGGGAGTTTCTTTATCTAAAAGTACTGTGAATCAGTAAAATCATAGGTCATTTCCATACCCATTAATAATTGGCATATAACTCCATTAGGTTTGGTTGTGGTTTTTCTTCACCTTAAAAGATCACTGTGCATGCTAATATAAAATATAAATTACTTGATTTGGAGTTACAGAACTTAACATGTCACCAGAATCTTTGTTGTTTGTTATAACAATTATAATAGCATTCATTGGAATTCTTCTTGCCTGTGAAAAGGTGTGTGGATAAATTGGATTTGTTTTTTAGAATTATATTTTTAGCAAAAATGAATCCAGGTGAATGAAGCCTAGCTAATTTACATTGTGACTCTTTTTTTCCTCTTGCTAGGAAATGCTCTCTGGTGTAGTGGTTATATCTAGCAAAGATTCAGTACAACACCAGGGAGTTTTATTAACAATGGAAGGTCTAGTGAACCTACAGCTCAGTGCCAAGAGTGTTGGTATGTTTGAAGCTTTCTGTAACTCTGTTAAGGTAAGAATGTGTTCATTTTGAATAATTGGGTTAATGTTAAAAAAAATTAGTGGTTTCTCAATATTGCAAGTAGAATAATATAATAAATTTATTGTGGGGGACTTTCACAAAGAAACTGTTTTAATAATTCCTACAATTTATATCATCAGCTTACTTGGAAGAAATAGCCAAGTGTTTAGTCTAAATGCCATTGGCATATTGTTGCAATTATGGGTACTTTTTGTAACTTAGGAAGATACCGGAAAACCAAAAATATATTAATTTTACCTATTGAAGAAATTCTATGAATGACCTTTTCTGTGAACCTGTGGCTTAGACATGGTCTAGTGAAACTTTTCTTCTTAAAGTTAAATTAACAATTAAAAAATTAATTAGTTAATGTAGTTGCTTGGATATTGACACTAACAGTAGATGCTGAAAAGAAAAGCAGATAAGTATCCTGTTCTTTTGGTTACATATAAAAATTATCAGATGTTCCAGTGGAAATGCGCATTGGCCATGGGTGGGGGGGGTTGCAGGGTGGGGGGTGAAGGGGAAAGTAGGAGCATGAATCATGTAACCATGTTAAAAATGAATATTAATAAACGTTTAAAAAATTAAAAAAAATTATCAGATGTTTCAGAATTCTCTCCATCAGTAGTCCCACCCATGTCTGCACATCTTTTGTAGCTCTTGTCTATGAGCTTCCAGACCCATACTATAGGGGATCAGTGTTGGAGGCCTTCTTCATCTTTTCAGGATAAAACTAGAGCATTTTAAATGGCTTGACCCACCATTCCTTAACATCATCCTTTGCTCCTGTTGTCTTTCAGAGTTCCCCATTGTATATGTTTTGTAGCTCTCTCATAGCTGACATGCAACTCCATTACTATTTATGTGATTTTAGAATGGTGTTCTTTTTAAATTTTTAATGTATTCTTTTACAGTGTACTTTTGTTGATAATTATTCAAAAACTTTAAGGAGTGAAGTAAATGCCTTAAAAAAAAAATAACCCTTTCCTTCTGTCTTTTGATTCCAAGGCAGAAGAATGGTGAAAGCTAAACAGTGGAGGTTAGGTGATTTGCCTAGGGTCAGACAACTATGATGTGTCAGAGACAAGATTTGAACCCAGGACTTCCTATCTCTGCATCTAACTCTCAATCCCCTGAGCTACCTATCTGCCCTCTGTAAATGCTTTTAAGAATTATTGTTCAAAACTAATTTAAATGAAGAATTTTTAATGATATCTATGAAGAAGAGGTTATAAAAGGGGAGTTTAAAATCAGAGAACTTGATTAATTACTAAAGTTAATTATCTTTTCTGAATCTTTATAGTATGATAGTTCCAACACATGTAGAGAACCTAGAGTCAAGATAACTCACTCCTTTGGTACTTTGAGGATACAAATTCTTTTCCCTCCTTTGTATTCCTCACAGTGCTCCCTACTGGATATATAGTGCCTCAGTTAGACAAGTTATTCATTTGGTCTCCTAGGGTCTACTCCAGCAGGGCACTGAAATTCTTGTTAGACCATAGCCAACTTATTCTCTGACTCTTGGAGTCATTGTCCTTGGAGCCTCTTTATCCATGTCCAGGTTTAGTGTGTCTCTGAAACCTCAGGTGTTCCTCAAAACTCTTTTGAACTGGCTGCTGGATGGGATGTTTTCCATTATTTGGGGCAGCATTTTCTCTCTATTTCCCCCAGAAGGTGGAAAGCTGGATTCTTTTCTGCTTGCTTGGCACTCTTTTAGAAATAGATTGTTGGTTTCATAAATATGGTATTGGACTCAGAAAGACCTCAGCCTTAGACACTTTGTGACCTTGGGCAAGTCACTTAACCATTTTGTTCCCTTGTTTCTTTATCTGTAAAATAAGGGAGTTGAACTTGATAGGTTGTAAGGGCCTTTTCAGCTCTAACTGCTCAGAACTCTTAAACTCCTCTATTCATGATTTAAAGCCCTCAAAGGCATGTTCAGTTTTAAGTTCAACCAGTCTTGTTGTCCCTTCTGACTTAATCAGAGATAACCATTCAGACTTGATAAAAGAGATCTGTTAATAGTTTGTTACCTTACAGTCATCTGTGATTATATCCTATGAGGAGGGGAAGGGAATAAAAGGACCTGTTATGTGCCAGGTATTTTGCTAAGCACTTTACAAATATGATTTCATTTGAACTCTCCACAACAACCCTGAGAGGGAGGTGCTATTATTATTCCCATTTTACATTTGAGGAAAGTGAAGCAGGTGGTTTGAACTCAAGATCTTCCCTCTCTACTGTGCCACCTAGTTGTTCATTATTGATCACATAAACTGAGCTGGGAGAGTAAGAATCATACCACTTCTCTTAACATTTATATTTATTATATATTTTGCACATACTTACATGATTATGTTTCCTCTGATCTGAAATAATCTCCCTTGAGGGTAGGGACTACCTTTTTCTTTGTATACATGGTCCCTAGTGTGGTGTCATAGCAGATATTTACTAAATGCTTATTAATTGATTAATTCACCTGGGTTCTATAAGGGTTAAAAATTAAAGGTTGGCCTAAACTTATGAGAAATGTGGTTGCTGAAATGAATTACTCAAGTCAGAATGACTTTTTATGGTAGTTTATTTACAAAAGGAGAGATAATGAAAGTAAGGGAAATGTAAAAGAGGATAGAGTAAGATATCTAACCTAACACACTAAGTATTTTGCTCTGGCCCCTGGCTCAACCCAGGCAGGGCTAATTAGACCTCAGCTGGAGGGCCCACCAAGGGCCCGGTGATGAATAAAGCAAGGGCTCCAACCACAAAGTCTCTTCTAAGATGGGGCCTCTCCGGAGACTAGTTCCTCCAGAAAGCCAGGAAAGGAGTCATCTTTTTCACTCACCCACATGATAGTCCTAAAGGAAGGTCCAAGAGCTGCCTCACCAATGTCAGGGTCTCGGGTCCATGAAGTAAATCCTTCACCAGCCTCCAAGTTGAACTCCAACTGGAACTCAAACTCCAAAAATGTCCCCTTCACAGGAAGTTGCAATTGCTCTTCCAGTGGACCAAACACAGTCTTAGAATTTTCTTAGGACTGCCCAGAGTGCAGTCAATTGTTTCTGATTTGTCACCCACTTTTAGTACACATGGGTTATAGACCTCCCTCCACTCAAATGTAAAATGGGGTATATATATATTCTTCTGGTGGTTAAATATAAAAGTGGGCAGGGGAGAGTTAATCTCATCTTCACAGTTCAGATTTGTGGCTTTGGACAAGTCTCTTAATGTTTGTAGATCTTAGTTTCTCATCTCTAAAATAAGAGGATATATATCATTAAGAACTCTTCTCTTTAATGACTTCCCTTGCTCTCTTCATATTTTCCTCATTTTTCTTTAGTTCTTAGAAACACAATTTAAAAGAATTTATAGACTTAAAAAAAAACTAGTGTCAAATAAAAACTTGTTTTCTTACCCCAGACCCCTAGTACCTCATGATAAATATAGTTACACCTGCTGATTGCTTCCTTTCTTTCTTGAGGTAGCAGATCAGCTTGAATGTGTGGGCATCATATTCTCTAAATACTAAGGGGACATGGGAGTTTTTAATGGACTTTTTGTCAATTGATCATTTCAAAGTTCTTTTTTCATTTAAAATAAAGAAAATGTTGCTAGAATGCTTAAATTGACTTTGTTTTGCAGCCTATTCAAGTTCTTACCAGTTCAATAGAAATTGTGAAGCCAGGAAAATTTCCCAGTGGCAAAACAGAAATTCCTTTTGAGTTCCCTCTGCATGTGAAAGGCAACAAAGTTTTGTATGAGACCTATCATGGTGTATTTGTCAACATTCAGGTGAGATTTTCTTTACTTTTAAATAGTTTACTCATAGCTTTTCTTCTGAAAAACAGTTTTGGGGAAATTCATTTAACATATCAGCTCATTCTTTGTTTTTTCTTCCTGTCCCCTAATGTATATATAATACATTAATTTCTCATTTTACTTTGTTTAACTTCGGAATGTAGGTATTCCCTTTTGAAGTAAATTTTTGAAACCATACTATAGATTTTTTCTTTTTATAATTATCTTTTATTATTTTATTTACTTTTTTCTTTTTTATATTAGTAGAATTTATAAGTGTCTCACCTCCCTCCTTCCCCTCCCTGCATCATAGAAGGCATACTACAGATTTTTAAAACAGGTCTCTTCTTTATTTCTGGTTACTGGTTCCTTGCTGCTTTTTTCCCTTTTGCCAACAACCATTTTCTCTATCTGCTTTGATACTCTGCATTAGTTTTTTGTTGCTTTGGAACAGAGACACCAGTACTTTACATACTTCTCTCATGCTTACACTAATCTGTGTGCTTGAGAGCCAAGGTTTCTACTTTAAGTTAACCTTGTGCTTAAAAATGTGTGGCAAGAGGGCAGGAACCTGGATGGTAGAATAGCACGAAGCAATACAGCAAGCTCCTTCCTAAAACTCCTTCAACTATATCTAGAAAATGTACCAGACTAAAGCCTGATGGGGAAATCTATAAAAAAAAATCACTGTGAGTCATTTGTCTGGCCCAGGTTGGCAAAGAGAGACAGATTCAGAGTTTTTAGGTCCTGGAGATTGTGATAATTAGATTAAGTCTACATTTCCCATCTTTAGATCTAATCACCAAAGGTAAGAGCACCTCCAATTCTGGGATGTCTGTAACCCATGTGTGCTAGAGTGGGTGACGAATCAGAATCAACTGACTGCCCCCTAGGCAGTACTATGAGAAGCATCTATTGTGATTGGACATGCAAACTAGGGGAAGGCACAGGAAGTGATGCATAAGTGACCCCTTTAAAAGGAGAAGGTCTTCTGCTGGAGAGGGGCTTCTGGTGAAGAGGGCTGCTGGTGAAGGAGCTCTTCGGAGTCTTCTAGTTCTTCTGGTTCGTGGAGGAGTGCTGGCTGGAACACTGAGATCTTGGTGAGACTGCTTTCAATATCTTCTTTAGAAGAGTGGTGAGTTTAAAGACTGAATCTTCCTGAACTTCTCTTAAGGAACTTCCCTTTAATAGACTCTGTGAATGAAGCTTTGCTTCATTCACCTCCAGGCCTCTGGCCCTCTGACTCTTGGCTGAGGGTTAATTAGATCTACCTGGATTAATTAGAAGATCTTAGTAAATTACCTACTGTGTTAGATTCTTATTTCCTTATTTCCTCTCTCTCTCCTCAATTGTAAATAAACTTAAATAAAAGTCAATTTGACTTGAGATTATTCCTTAATTGGGGATTTTCCCCCTGGCGACCACCTTTTAATATATTGAACTTAAAAACCCCCTTTTTTCCCCCTTACAAGATGAAGTCTGGATTGGAGTACACTGCATATGGAAGACTAGTACCCAGAGAGAATCTTTGTTACCAGAGCAAGAGGAGATCATAGACCCATACCAGGGCCCCACTTCTGGAGAGCAGAAATGGCCTGACTAGCAGCTTTAGCACTCAATTCTAGGTCACAAAGATAGGCCTAAGGAGGGAACTTATGCCTAAGCTGGTGTTCTTGGATAGGAAGCTTAGGACAGTTTATAATTTCTGAGGCAAGCAGTAGTAATGTGACTCAGACCTCTCTGCCCACAGCCTCCAGTAGCAGAGCAGGGTCTCGCTTCTAACTTGAGTCTAGCCCAGTGATTCTCAAGGTGGATGCTATTGCCCCATGGTGGGTGCTGCAGCAATCCAGAGGGAGCAGTGATGGCCACAGGTGCATTTATCTTTCCTATTAATTGCTATTAAAATTTAAAAAAAATTAAATTCCAGGGGGCTAAGTAATATTTTTTCTGGAAAGGGGGCGGTAGGCCAAAAAAGTTTGGGAACCACTGGTCTAGCCTGAAGCCTGCTGAAGAATTAATAAGTAGTGCAGAGATCTCTACAATCTATATTTCTATCACTGAGCTTTGCAGCTGACCGGTAGGGGTGGAGTCTAAGAGCATTCTACTGTGGCTCAGATCCAAACCATCAGGAAATTACAAAGCTCAGATTGGGGCAGTTCAATCAGACTTTATCCTGGAATAGACCACTTTGGGAACATAAAAAGTGCTCTGTGACCAGAAAGCTTGCAGGACCTCCACCTTAGTTGTCCTTGAGAGCCTAGAATAACACAGCACTCAATATCTAAAAAAAGCAAGAACAGGAACAGCCCAGACCTTCCCTTTAGAAGTGCTACATAGCCTCACCCTAATACCAAACACAAGACAGGAGGCAGGCTGAAAGAATAAGCAAGCAAGCAAACAAACAAACAAAAAACCCTACCATAAAGAGCTTTTATAAAGTGGCAGAGTAGTTGATAAATTCATAAGATAAATTCATAAGAGAGTGGCCTCAAAACATCTATATTCATAAGATAAATTTATAAGAGAGTGACCTCAAAACATCTATAAGCAAAGCCTCAGAGAAAAACCAAGCTTGAGTACAAATTCAACTAGAATTCCTATAAGAGATGAAGCAAGAGGTTAAAAAAAAAAAAAGCTAAAAATGTTTTTAAAATGAAATGAGAGGGGGCAGCTGGGTAGCTCAGTGGATTGAGAGCCAGGCCTAGAGACGGGAGGTCCTAGGTTCAAATCCGGCCTCAGACACTTCCCAGCTGTGTGACCCTGGGCAAGTCACTTGACCCCCATTGCCTACCCTTACCACTCTTCCACCTATGAGTCAATGCACAGAAGTTAAGGGTTTAAAATAAAAAAAATGAAATGAGATAATTTGAGGAAAAAAATTGGAAAAGAATTAAGAACTATGCAAAAAAGAATTGGGAATTAGCAGCTTGGCACTAGAGGTACAAAGCCTCACCCAAAGACTGAAAAAATTGAAGACAATATTAATGTATCTCATAGCACAAACAACTGACCTAAAAAACTGACTAAGGATAAAAAAATTGAGAATCTTGAGATTACTGAAAAACCATGACCAAAATCAGAACATCAGTATTAGGTTTCAAGAAGTCTTAACAATATTGCCTAGGTCTCTTAGAACTAGAGGCAAAGTGGAATTAGAAAGAAACTACCAGTTACCTCCTGAAAGAAACTCCAAAAGGAAAACTTCCAGGAATGTCACTGTTTAAATCAAGAGCTTCCAGGTCAAAAGTAAAAATACTGCAAGCACTGAGAAAGAATTCAATTCCTGAAGAACAACAATTAGAGTCAAAGAATCAAATCAAATACATCCAGCCATTACAATAAAGGAGTAAAGATTCACTTAGCAAAACCGAATGATATGATAGAGGAGTTCTAAGCATTCATGATAATAAAAAAAAACAGCCGTGTAGAAACTTTGAAATGTAAAAACACTAGTTGGGAGACAAAAAAGGAAACAAACTGCTTACATTTAAATATTGGTTTGGGAGTGGGCCTGAAACCTATCCTCAACCATTAACAGCCATGAAGGTATATTCTGATTAGACAAGCCCTGGGAGTGGTTCTCTTAGATCTTGATGAAGGAGAGGGAAAGGAAGGTTAGGGAAAATTATGTTATATAATCAATGCTGAAAAAGGGAGGGAAGAGTATTTTTTTGTACATGTGGTACTATTTATCCTTTCTTTTTATAGGCCCAGAAATTGTATTGTACTGCTGAAATAATAGCATATTAATGTGTTTGTTTTCCTGCACTATATCTAGCATTTGTCATTTTCCTTTCTATTAGTTTTTCCAAACTGATATAT
Organism: Gracilinanus agilis; assembly: GCF_016433145.1. Lineage (NCBI taxonomy): Eukaryota > Metazoa > Chordata > Mammalia > Didelphimorphia > Didelphidae > Gracilinanus > Gracilinanus agilis. The sequence goes on along the minus strand of NC_058132.1, from coordinate 419,976,860 downwards.
ATGATGTGGAACTTAAGGGTTCCTATAATTTGGCTTTTTCAATTTTTGAGTAATTTGGAGCAGGTTCAGATTGTTAATAACTTGAAATTGCCTCTTCATATCCTTTGACTACTTATCAGTTGTAGTTTGGCACTTCTTGACTACTCATTTTGCAGACTAGGAACCAGAGGCTCCCAGAGGTTAAGTAACTCCCTCAAGCCAACTTAGATGTTGGTGATATAAATGATACTAGACCTTTGTCTAGACTCAGTGATAGCTCTTTCTATCACATTATGCTGCTATATTGTTATATTACTTTACTTAATGAAGGTTTTATTTGGTTTAGAAGAAATTATATAGAAAGATTTCCACTAGAAAGGTTGATATATGACTTCATTCAGAAAAAATGTTAGCACAAAGAAATAATACAACAGAATTTTTCATTCACTTTGATGCAATAAACAGGCATACAAAACATTGTTAACACTGGTATTTCACATTATGGAGAATGATATGTAAAACCTCTCTGAGTGTACACTTTTAATTTAGGTTCTAGAGTATCAGTAGCTGTAATTTTTGTAAAGGCATATCTTGCCTATTATAAAGGAGAAAATTATGATTGGTTGGACTGAAAATTAAAAACAGTTGGTTGCCAGGAATTGAATAAATATCAATTCCAAAATGATTTTTTAGCAATTTATTTATAAAATATAGGAGAGAGTGAAAGAAAAAATCAGAGAGGATAGGGTAAGATAACTGACTTAACACACCAAATAATTTGCTCTGGCCCCTAGCTCAACCCAGGCAGGGCTAATTAGTTCTCAGCCAGAGAAGCCTCAGCCTCCTCCTAATTGCTACTGCTAGTGTTTCTAGTACAATGTTAAATAATAGAGGAGATAATGGGCATCCTTGTTTCAGTCCTGATCTTATTGGAAAGGCTTCTAATTTATCCCCATTGCATATGATGCTTGTTGATGGTTTTAGGTATATACTGTTTATTGTTTTTAGGAAAGGTCCTTCTATTCCTATACTTTCCAGTGTTTTCAATAGAAATGGGTGCTGTATTTTGTCAAAGGATTTTTCAGCATCTATTGAGATAATCATGTGATTTTTGTTTGTTAGATTGTTGATATGGTCAATTATGTGGATGGTTTTCCTAATGTTGAACCATCCTTGCATTCCTGGTATAAATCCCACCTGAACATGGTGGATGATCCTCTTGATCACTTGCTGGAGTCTCTTTGCTAGTATTTAAGATTTTTGCATCTATGTTCATTAGGGTGATTGGTCTGTAGTTTTCTTTCTCTGTTTTTGATCTACCTGGCTTTGGAATCAGTACCATATTTGTGTCATAAAATGAATTTGGTAGGACTCCTTCTTTGCTTATTATATCAAATAATTTGTGTAGTATTGGGGTTAGTTGTTCTTTGAATGTCTGATAGAATTCACTTGTGAATCCATCAGGTCCTGGCGATTTTTTTCGTAGGGAGTTCTTTGATGGCTTGTTCAATTTCTTTTTCTGATATGGGATTATTTAGGTATTCTATTTCTTCTGCTGTTAATCTAGGCAATTTATATTTTTGTAAATATTCATCCATATCTCTTAGATTGCTATATTTATTGCCATATATTTGGGCAAAATAGTTTTTAATGATTGCCTTAATTTCCCCTTCATTAGAGGTGAGGTCTCACTTTTCATCTTTGATACTGTCAATTTGGTTTTCTTCTTTCCTTTTTTTTATTAGATTGACCAGTACTTTGTCTATTTTATCTGTTTTTTCAAAATACCAGCTTCTAGTCTTATTAATTCAATAGTTCTTTTACTTTCGATTTTATTAATTTCTCCCTTGATTTTTAGTATTTCTAATTTAGTTTTCGTCTGTGGATTTTTAATTTGCTAGCTTTCTAATTTTTTAAGTTGCATGCCCAATTCATTAATCTCTGCCCTCCGTAATTTGTTAATATATGCACTCAAGGATATAAATTTCCCCCTGAGTACTGCCTTAGCTGCATCCCACAGAGTTTGGTAGGATGTCTTATCATTGTCATTCTCTTCAATGAAATTGTTAATTGTTTCTATGATTTCTTCTTTGACTAGCTGGTTTTGGAGAATCATATTATTTAATTTCCAATTAGTTTTTGATTTTCCTGTCCAGGTGCCCTTACTAATTATTATTTATATTGCATTATGATCTGAGAAAGTTACATTTATTATTTCTGCTCTTTTGCATTTGTTTGCAATGTTTCTATGCCGTATTACATGGTCAATCTTTGTGAATGTACCATGTACAGCTGAAAAGAAGGTGTATTCCTTTTTGTCCCTATTTATTTTTCTCCACATATCTATTAAATATAATTTTTCTAGGGCTTCATTCACCTCTATTATCTCTTTCTTATTTATTTTTTGGTTTGATTTATCTAGATCTGAAAGAGGAATATTTAGATCTCCTACTAGTATGGTTTTACTATCTATTTCCTTCTTGAGCTTTACCAGTTTCTCCTTTACAAATTTTGATGCTATGCTATTTGGTGCATACATATTGAGTAATGTTATTTCCTCATTGTCTATACTGCCTTTTATCAGGATGTAATTACCTTCCCTGTCTTTTTTAGTCATATCTATTTTTACTTTGGCTTTATCAGAAATCATGATCGCCACTCAAGTCTTTTTTTTCTCATTTGAAGCCCAAAAGATTTTGCTGAAGCCCTTTATTTTAAACTTGTATATGTCCACCCTCCTCATATGTGTTTCTTGTAGACAAGGTATGTTAGGATTTTGGTTTCTAATCCACTCTGCTATTTGCTTCTGTTTAATGGGTGAGTTCATCCCATTCACATTCAGAGTTATAATTATCAGTTGTGTATTTGCCGACATTTTGGTATCCTCCCATAGTTTTATCCCTTCTTCTTACATTATTTCCTTTTAAACCAGTGGTTTGCTTTAAGTCACTAACCCTTGTCCCCTCCCTTGATTTACTTCCCTTTTTACCCCCTTCCTTATTATTCCCCTCTTTTTATTTTTAAGACCTAATGAATTCCCTCCCCCTCCCCTCCCTTTTTTGACCTCCCCACTCCCCTGCTCCCCTTGGTTTATCCCTTCTGACTTTCTCAGTAGGGTTAGATAGAGTTTTATATCCCAATGGATATAGCTACTCTTCCCTCTCAGGGTTAATTACACTGAGAGTAAGGTTTAAATATTACCTCTTAATTCTCTCTTCCTCTCCTTCTTATTCATCCCTTCCCCTTCCCATGCCCTCTTTGTGTGTAATAGAATATCCTATTTTTCTTATTCCTTCAAGATTCTTTTGGTGTCCTCTACTATTCACCCCCCTCCTTCCCCCCCACCCATATCATCTTAGACCACTTAGTATTCCAACCTTTCCCTATGAATAATTCTTCTAATTATTATAATAGTGAATGCTATAATGGTGAACTGAGTTCACTACAGAGAATTATACATAACATTTCTCCACATAGGAATACCTATAATTAGATCTTTTTGAAGCCCTCGAAGAGGCAAATTTAAAAAATATGAGTTTTCTTACTTTCCCTTCTGTTTCTTATTTACCTTTTCTTCTTTCTCTTGATTTTTGTGGTTGGATATTGAACTTTCCATTTAGTCCTGCTCTTTTCTGTGCAAATGCTTGGAAATTTTCTATCTTGTTGAATGCCCAAACTTTCCCCTTGAAGAATATAGTCAGTTTTGATGGGTATGTGATCCTTGGTTGTAAACCCAGTTCTCTTGCCTTTCTGAATATCATATTCCAAGCCTTGCGGTCTTTTAGTGTGGAGGCTGCCAGATCCTGTGTGATCCTGATTGTTGCTCCTCGATATCTGAGTTGTCTCTTTCTGGCTTCTTGTAAAATTTTTTCTTTTACTTGGAAGCTCTTGAATTTGGCTATTATATTCCTGGGGGTTGTCTTTTCAGGGTCTAGTGTAGAGGGTCATCTATGGATCCTTTCAATGTCTATATTGCCCTCTTGTTGTAGAACTTCACGGCAATTTTGCTGAATAATTTCTTTTAGTATGTAGTCCAAATTTCTATTAATTTCTGCTTTTTCAGGAAGACCAATGATTTTCAAATTGTCTCTTCTAGACCTGTTTTCTTGATCTTTCAGTTTCTCATTGAGATATTTCGTGTTTCCTTCTATTTTATCAGTCTTTTGACTTTGTTTTATTTGTTCTTGCTGTCTTGATAGATCATTGGTTTCTACTTGCCCAATTCTTGTCTTTAGAGACTGGTTTTCTGCTATAAGCTTTTGATTTTCCTTTTCAGTTTGGTCTGACCTGTTTTCCAGCTGTTTGGTTTTGGTTTTCAATTTGCTTATTAATTCTTTTGATTTGGTGGCATCTTTTTCTAATTGCCCAATTCTAGCCTTTAGAGCCTGGTTTTCCGCTACAATCTTTTGGTTTTCCTTTTCAATCTGGTCATTTCTGGTCTTTGATTTACTTGCCTCACTTTCCAGTTGTGAAATTCTGCCTTTTAAACTGTTATTTTCTTGCCAGATCTCTTCCATCTTTCTAATGATCTCAGATTTGAACTCTTCAAGACCTTGTGACCCGTTTTCATTGTTTTGGGAAGGTTTGGATATGGTTATTTGTGTGTTCTCCTCAGTTGTTTCCTCTGTTGTCTGGATTTTTTCTGTGTAAAAGTTGTCGAGTGTTAAAGGTTTTTTCTTCTTCATCTTTCTCTTCTGGTTTTACTTATGATTCTGACTTGCCATTGTAAGCTGAGTGCCCTCTCAGCTTTATGCTCACGCCTAGGATCTGTCTGCACTCTTTAGACTCCTGAGATCTCAAGTCTAGTTGTTCTGGGACAAGCCTCCTGGTGGTCTCCTTGCTCGTTCTTCTGCCTGAAGATCCTTTAACAGTCTCAGGCAGCTGCTTTTCACAACTCAGGGAGTTGTTTTTCACTTGAGGTTGTGGGTAGGAGGTTTGCACAGAGAAGAGAGACAAATTGAAACTAATGAGATAGTAAAATAATACCTTGATGAAAATTCTTTTTTGGTTTCTCCCTACCCATATCTTACAGGTATGAAAAGGCAAAGGCAAATGTGGCTGCTTTTGTAGCTGATACCATTTATTTATAATACTATTTTGTTTCTTTTTAAGGCAGAAGATGAAGGTTGGCAAAGCTGTTAGTATTTATTGTGTTATATATTTATCCTTTCTGTATTTTACTTGAGCAGAACACTCATTAATTCTAGGAAACCCAGAAAGTTTGTTGTTGTTGTTTTAAAAACCCATCATTTTTACCTATGTGAGTATGAAAGCAAATGGAGCCAACATCTAAATTATTTACCTTATGGAGGGAGAGGACTGGCAAAGGCATTATTGGGTTAGTATGTAAACTTGTTAGTAAGCTCTTATGAAGAAGAGTGAGTGGCTGTTATGAGCAGTATCATTTCATAAAGCAGAAACAGTGAGGAATAAAACCAGTTCAAAAAAAAGCTTGGCACAGTGTTCAAAGCATACTTAAGGACATTCAAGGATGAAAACAGAAAGACTACAAACAAGACAAATGGAAAAGATTTGCAAGAATAATTTTAATAAATTGTTTTTTCAATTAAGGATGGTCGTACTCTCACATTTGGACCCTAATATCACAGCTGTAGATATGCTTAAAGAGAAAGTAGAAATGATGCCATTGAGAACAAAAACAGGAAAAGCAATCAGATTGAACCATGGCTATTTAGAGGATATTATGTGGATTATGTGGATTAGAGGAGACAGTGGATAAAATATCAGACTGGAGTCAGGAAGACTCATCTTCCTGAGTTCAGATCTGGCTTTAGATACACACTTGATCTGTGGCCCTAGGTAAGTCATTTAACCCTGTTTGACTCAATTCTGCTTCTATAAAATGAGCTGGGAAAAGAAATGACAAACCACTCAGTCATCACAAAGAGTTGGGCATGACTGAAAAATAACTAAACAAAAATAACCTGCAAGCTAGCTGAAGGAAAGAATAATACAAATGTGAAAAAAAATTCAGACAATTTAAATACTGAAAAAAGGGAACTGAAATCATCACCTCTAGGCCTACTATCCCATCTATAAAAATCCTTGAGTGTCATCTATTTGTAAATCTAGGGAAATAGATTTTCACAAGTGATATTCACAACACTATCCATCTTTACCATTTCACAATTAACTGAAAGATGTAGAGACCATTGGATCCCGTTGTGCTTATTATTTGTTGATTACACCCAGAAAATTTTATCTTAAAGAATAGAATAACCTTATAAGTTCTTTTCTAAGTTTTCTTCCATCCATAAATTAAGACCATCTAAGATTCCTGGGAAGATTTAGTAAGAGAGAAGACATCAAGTGAGACACAAAACAGGGAGATATATACTTCTTAGAGGCATTTGTCACCATAATAGAGACAATCTAGCTGTGTCTAGTAAGAGATTTTTTTGGATAAGGAGTTCCTCAACATATTTTTGCTTCAGATGACACTTTTTATTTTATCAAGCCCCAGGACATGGTACAGTTTACTGGAAGAGATCTAAAATCATCTAAAGCAATTTGTTATAGCTATCCATGCAAGAAAGACTAAGTAAATGAAGAGTGTCTATTGCCCACATTTCAGCCTACACTTTACTTTCTTTCTGCAGCTCTACTTAATTTTAGCTCCATAGAACAAGATACTCCTGTGCTGGGTATCTTTTGGTATCTACCTCCCTCTTTCTAGCTTCATTTTGTGTTTTGTCTTCTCATTTTAGATTGTATAACTTTGATGGCAAGTACTGCCTTTTAAAAATTTTTATCCCTGGTGCTTAACACAGTGCCTAGCACATAGTAGGTGCTTAAAAAAAGTTTGCTTAATTGAAATGGATGTCCTGTAATTTTCAGTAATACAGATAGTTTCCACTTGAAGTTAATTCACATTATACAAATTCAACTTTACATTAAGAATTCTAAAACAGGGGGGCAGCTGGGTAGCTCAGTGGATTGAGAACCAGGCCTAGAGACAGGAAGTTCTAGGTTCAAATCTCACCTCAGACACTTCCCATCTGTGTGACCCTGGGCAAGTCACTTTAACCCCCATTGCCTACCCTTACCATTCTTCTGCCTTGAAGCCAATACACAGTATTGATTCTAAGATGGAAGGTAAGGGTTTAAAAAAAAAAAAGAATTCTAAAAGAAAACCCCTCATTCCAAAAAAACCCTCCATTAACTATACCAGTGATGGGCAAACTTTTTAAAGAGCGAGCCAAAGGAAAGGAAATGCTCATCTGTCAGTCTGTTTCTAAGGCTACTCTTTCAAAGTCTCATTGTATTATATCCTATTCATTGTATTCATCAGATTAAGAATAATGTTGCAGGGCCAATAGAAGATTTCAGGGGGCCCACATCTGGCCCACAGGCCATAGTTTGCCCATCACTGAACTATACTTTACAATACTCTGCTCTTTCTCTCTGTGTGCTTCTGCACCTCTGCTCAGTGTTCCATGGCCTCCTACCCACCCACCCACCAATTGAAATTAGAATTCCAATTGAAAGTAGAAGAATGAATATTTGGAGAGACTCTACTACCACTGCTACCACTACTGGCAGGTGATTAACTTGAGACCTCCAGCACTTGAGAGGAGACCGCCTTTGTCCCACTCTGCCCTCCTGTTTGTGTGTCCTATTCCCACATGTCTGATTTCCATCCCTCTGCCATCAAGTACTTCAGTGTCTGTCCCTGGCCCCCCACATGTCATCCTCACCTATCTAGGTCCATATCTAGCCCCCATGTGTCTGCCCCCATGTTATTCCTCTTGGTTCTGGACAGGTTCCCACATGGCTAGTCTTGACCTTGGCTTCTCATTTCTCTTTCATCTCACATATTGTGGAACTATGTGCTATCTTCCTCCATGGGTCTGAAGTCCCTCTTTTTTTCTCTTTTTCTCTCCCAAGTCTGAGAACAAATTAGCATTACATAAAAATCACTTTATATAGGGGTCTGTAGAATGAGCCATTTATATAAAGGAAGAAATGTTTGTATGTATATCTGAGATAGACAATATAGATGGACAAGAAGTTGAGAATGACATTGAATGGGAAGAAGAAGCAGGTTGGATTGCTCTTGGGAGGTTACAAAACTCCTCTCTCAAGCCTCACTCAAAATCAAAGACTCATTTTTTTCAGTGCTAATGTAATATTATTTTATGAAGACAAGACATGGAATAATATTGCCTTTTAAGAACTAAAAATAAGTATCCCTGATCAGTGGAGAGATTCATATATGTTGAGTGTGAGCAAGCCACAACATAACTTATGAGGAACTTTTAATAAGGAGTCAGAAGGAACTGAATAATAGGAAAAGAAGATGAGCTGGTCATATAGCAAAAATGAGGGATGGAAGGGGGACAGACTGAATGTTCAAGACATTAGAAGAAAGTTTAAACTTTTAAAAGACCTTCATTTCACCCCCTGTGGCAGATTTTTGAGAGAACATGGACAAGAGTCACCCAGGATAGGTAGGCATGGATGAATTAGAGTCTTTGGAAGGAACTACTAAGTCCTGTTAAATTTGTGTGAGAATGCCTTTTCCACTTCTATCTTTTCAGCTAGAAATGCAAAAATAATTTCTAAAATCTGTTAATTATTATTATTGGCATGATTTTTCCATGATACTAGGAATATTGTGTTCTATTAAGTTGTAAGTTTAACTTTATTATTAGCTAAATGCTGATTTTTAAAAATTGTAACTACTTTCCAGTATATTAAAGTTTAAATTGGTTACTGGAATGTTTCAAGATTTATGTTAAAATAAGATTTTATCTAGGAGGTAATGGTTTTATCTTTAGAATAAAACCTTCTAGATGATTTGTGTTAACTTTTTATTAACAACACCTTAGCCAATTGCTGGCACATAAATGCTTGTTAATTTGACTTTTATATAATTTATTAACTGGAATCAATTTTTTAAAAACTGGAATCACTTTCATATTGTCTTGTTTAATATTTATCTTGAATTACAAATAATATTCCCCTCATGGAGTAATATCTAAAGAGATGGACATCAAAGGAAAACTAAGGTTCTGTTACACAGCCAAATAGCAAAAATGACAAAATTGGTAGGGAAGAAATGGTTCCATGTTTGTTCTATGGATGATCCTACAAATTTGTGAAATATTTTTAGCAAATAATCTGACAGCATCTAATAAGTTAATAAAAATAATCATGTCCTTTGACCCAGGCAAAGTCTCCCTTTGAGGAATGCATTCTAAGAGTGTCATCAAAAAAATAACAAAAAACTATGTTAAAGATTTTTATAGCTGTTTATTTGTAATAGGAAAGAACTGGAAGCAACAAAGGTTTCTAATGGTAAGAGAATATTTAAACAAAGTGTAGTATATAAAGATTATAGAATTAGAGTTGGAAGGAATCATAGATATCATCTAAGACCAGCTCTTTGCTTTTCTCATCCTACCCCAGCAGCTTTCACACCCTGGAAGATCCCTTTGCCCCCAAAGTTCCACTTTTCAGTTGTTGAGGTCCTCTTGGAACATCCATTTTGAAAAATGGTCCAAGGCAGCCATTCATTAGAATGTAATCTCCTTTAGGGCAGAGAGTCCTCTTTCTTCTTTTGCTTATATTTATATTCTCAGCTCTTTGCATAGTGTCTGTGTAAAAAGAAAAAAGGGAGTTTTTGGTTGGATATTAATATTTAAATGGGTGGTTGCCAAAAATTGAATAAATATCAATTCTAAAATGATTTTTAGTAATTTATTTACAAAATATAGGAGAGAGTGGAAGTAGAGAGATCTAACTTAATGAACTAGATTTGTATTTAATTCTGGGCTTTATTCTAGTAGGGCTTCAGAGGCTCCAACGAACAAGAAGAGAAGGAAGAGAACTGACAGGAAGTTGTCACTCCCTTTTAAAGGCACTTCTTTTGCATCACTTCCTGTGCCTTCCTCTAGTTTATGTGTCCAATCACAATGGACGCTTTGCTTAGGACTGCCCATAGGGCAATCAGTCCATTCTGATTTGTCACCCACTCTTATACATGTGGGTCATAGACTTTCCACTTGAGAATTAAGTGAGGTTGTTTTCACCTTTGGTGATTAAATCTAAGAATGGGCAGGGTAGATTTAATGTCATTATCACATCTGGCACATAGTAAGTGCTTAACAAGTAAGTACTTTGTTGAAGTCAAATGATTTTATGATTTTAAAATATGATTTTATAGATGAAGAAACTTGGGCCCAAAGATTTAAGACCCTTGTTACCTATTACAAGGAAATGGACAAAGAAGATAGAACATGGGCTAAATAAATAATAAAATATCACAGTTGTGTATTGAAATTTTACTAAATATGTTTAAATAAAAAAAACTCTTAAGGGAAAAAACAAGCATATAAAATTTTTTATAAAATTTTGAAAGAAAACTACCTAAAACAGAAATAACGAAGTCAAAAATAAATTTTACCAAAGCAACATTTTTCTTCAATTTTGTTTCTACAGTATACCCTCCGGTGTGACTTGAAACGCTCTCTTTTGGCCAAGGACTTGACAAAGATATGTGAATTCATCGTTCATTCAACTGTAAGATATGTTTTGGGTGGTATCTCCATTTTAATACTTGACAATAGGAACTTTATTATAGTCATTCAATTCAACATGTTTTAGAGCATTTACTCTATGAGAAGCATCATGGTGTTGTGGATAGAATATAGACAGAATAAGTGCTGACTTGCATTATCAGAATTTCCTTATTCATGAATTCCTTGTCCAAATGAATTCATAGAATCAGTACTTAAGTATTTAATACTTATTTAATATTTAATACCCCAGTATTTAAGGCACAAATATTTAAATATTTAAGGCATGTAGATATTTGGATACTTCTACCTCTACCCTACATAAAACATTAATTAGAGTAGGACTTTGTGGTGGATGGTATAGATATATAAGGATAAAAATAGTGCCCCTAACATTCTACTTTAGCAGAAAAGCTACTGGTCACATTTTATAATAAGGAAATATGCATTTCTACTCTTTGTAGAACACTCAAAATGGGACTGATAAAACCCTTGGTCTCTTGCATTCATTATAGAATGAACTTGTGATTAAATTAATCAATTCCACAAGCACTTTTTAGTGCTTTCTAAAGTGCTTTTTGCACTTTTAAATATGTAGGTTGTCATGCCAGATATTCAAGATACAAATAATACAAAAAAAGTCCTTGTAATCAAGGAACTTAACTTCTATGTAGACTAACCTATAGGACATTTGGGTGCTGTTCTTTGTATCATGGAGTATTAGAATAGATCTTTGTATTATCAGGCTCAACTCAGACAGTTCCCAAAGTGCTTTTTGTGGTAGAAGCAAAGTAGTTGCACGTTGACTGAAGAATAACTTTTAAAAAATATTACACAAATGTATTACAATATTACTATTGTCATATGCTAAATTCAGAGAAACATAGAACAATTCACATAAACTGTTGTCAGATGAAGTAAGCAGGTCCAGGGAAACAAAATACACTATGACTACCATAATGGGAATGAAAATAGTGTTCCCTTCAAATAAAGGAAAAGAAAAAATTTTTGACTACTTACTGAGAAAAAAAGAGGGAGAATTATATAACTACATAAAAGAAAAAAAAGAAAAATGAATTAATAAATTAGGGAAAACTGAAAAATTAGGGAAAGAGGTGACAGACAGGAAATGAGGGAGTGGAGGCTGTGGGGAGAAGAGAGCTAGCTGGAAAAATAGATATGGTGAAGACCTTCATCTTCTCCATTGTGGAGACTGGGAGAAGTGTATTTTGTAAGTGACACCTGGTATATCATTTCAGGTGTTTTCAGTGTACTGAATTTTTGGTCAAAAGTTTCTTCTTCCTCTTTAAAAAAAAAATTATGGGGGATAGTTCTTAGAGAAGAGCAGGAATACATTAGAGAGCATCTAGGTGAAGTAAAACAAAAGCTATCAATAAAATCATTATTCTTTCATAAAAGAATTGTATAGTTTCCCAAAGGCAATCCAGCATATTTAGTTCTGGGCCCAGCTCATTATCCACTTGTGGTGTTCTTCCAATATAAAGTAAGGATCATTATCCATCTAACTACATTTTCTAGTTTGGACAATGGGCATTTTTTATCCACTTGCTTTTTCTCCTTAGGAATACTTTGGTTGCATCTTAGAAATTTTAGTATATTGTTTCACTGTCATCGTTTTTCTTTAAATAATTTTTTTCAATGATTTGTTGTTTGAACCAGTCATTATTTAGGATTTCATTGTTAAATCTCCATTTAGGTTAGTGTCTTTTGTTTGTGTTTTCTTAAACTTATTTCTATTTTTATTGTTATGCTCTTTAAAGGATGTGTTTATTATATGTATTTTTACATTTATTTTGATATCTCCATGCCCTAATCAATAATCAGATTTTATTACATTCCATGAGATGCTGAGAAATATGCTCTTTGTTTAGTAGTTCCGTTTAGAAAATGTGATGTCTTTTAGCTCTATTTTCGCTAGGGTTTTTGTTCAGTTTTATATTTCCTTTTGATTTATTTTTCTGATAATGTTCTTTTAGTTCTGCTCACTTTATTCTGCTTCATTTCATATTTTCTAGGATTCTCTGAAACTATTTTGTCATTTTGTATGGCACAGTAATATTCCATTATATTCATATACCAGTGGTAGAGTAAGAAACCTAGCTTAATGAGCTACACTATTTGCTCTGTCCCTGGCTTTACTCCAGCAGAACTCCAGAAGTCCTAGCTGGAGGGCCTAGGGGTAAATTAAGCAAGGGCTCCAGCCACGCAGCCTCCTCCTCCAAGATGGGGACCCTTCTTGGGATCCTAGTCCCTCCAGAAATCAGGAAAGGAATCAGCCTTTTCACTCACCCACATGGTAATCCTAAAATAAAATCCAAGAGCAGTCCGAGGTCCCAAGCTGGAGCTTTTCCAAAGCCAAGTTCAAAGGAGAAAAGTGCTGGTCACAGGGAGTTGCAACTACTTTTAAAGACCCTTCTTTGCGGCACTTCCTGTGCCTTCCTTTCACTTTATGTGGACCAATTGCAGTTTTGGAATTTTCTTAGGACTGCCCAGGGGCAGTCAGTCATTTCTGAGTTGTCACCCAGTCTAGCATGTGGGTTGTGGACCTCCCCTCACTTAGGGAAATGTGGGATATATATGCTTCTGGTGATTAAATCTAAAAGTGAACAGGGGAGAGATAATCCCATCTTTACAGTATTACTGGATCAAAAGGTATGAATTCATTTATAGCTCTGGGCATAATTACAAATTGCCTTTCAGAATCTTTGGATCAGTTACCAATTCCACCAGCAGTACATCAGTGTCCCAATTTTGCCACATTCCCTCCAACATTTATCATTTTCCTTTACCGTCAGATTGTTAATCTGATAAATGTGCAGTGGTACCTAAGAGTTGTTTTAATTTGCATTTCTCTAATCAAGAGGGATTTAGAACATTTTTAATATGGTTATTGATAGCCTCAATTATAATTTTACATTGCATTCAGGTTTTATATACACTTAGATTTGGAAGTTAATTAGTTAGTTTAGGCACAGACATTTTACTATATTTGTAAAGATGAGCTTTCTTAAGAAAAAAATAGGTTTAGATTTGTATATATGTGACTTTAAGGAATATGTTTAAAAATACACACACACACACACACACACAGTAATGTTAAGATTGTGTTTTTTGGTGTTGTTGTTGTTTTTTATGGACCTTGTTTTCAGAGGAAGAAGACTTCTATTTACAGAATTCTTTACTTTTCCATTTTAGCCTCAGAAGGGTAAATCAACTCCAAGTCCTGTGGATTTCACAATCACACCTGAAACCTTGCAAAATGTTAAAGAGGTGAGTGTTTTTTTAATTATAGTGCTATGAATGTGACAATCAATTGATATGGCTTTCTTCATGTGCCATTTCAAGATGTCAAAAGAAATTAATTCCCTTTCTCTTTAACAGTGGTTTCAGTAATTTTCTGATATTATGAACTATGAAGTTGAAAATTAATTTTTAATACTATTTTGTTAAAACTTAAGCTAGATTTAATGTTCCCCCTTGTTGTTCCTTACTCCTGCAGGTTTACTCAGGTAACCTCAGTCATTTGTCTCATAATTTTACTTTTGCTTGTATCTCCTCCCTTTTCCTTGTGACTTGTACCTCTTCCCTTGACCTTTTATTTATATCTCCACTCTCATAACTTCCCACCCCCACCTGCTCTTACTCACATTCTAGAGAAACTTGCTTAACCTAAAGGGTAAAGCTGATTCAATCAAAGTAGTTGTAGCCATACCCAAATTGTTTATGGTTGGTTGGTTATTTGTTGTTTTTGACCAAAATGAGATTTGGACAAAGTCTTTTCACTTAAGCACAAATTGAATTTAAATAAGGCACAGTTTCACAGAGTTGTCAACCTCACTCTTATCTTCCAGAGTCATTAAAGTCTAATGGCAAGATAAAAGTCAAGATGACTGGTGATGGCTCAGGATAGACTAGCTGACCTTGGCTTCTTTGGTATCTGACCAAACTTTAAGTGCTTTACAGCGCCTGCTTCTGCCACCTTCATGGCTGTTGGAACAAATTGTTCTCATCCCACCTTTCTGCTTGAGGAAGGAACATGCCTGAGGTAAAAACCTCACTAGTGAGGCTCTTTGATGACCCTCAACCTGGTTTAGTCTGCCAAGATGAGACAGTTTGCCACTTGTGACCACTATTCATGCTACAGTTTCTTGGAGCCACAGGTGAGAATTGAGAGGCAAAAGGACATCAAAGGAGGATGAGGAGCCCTGAAAAGGGTTCAGCAAACTCTCATACTAAAGGTACTAGTCTTCCATGAATGCCCTTTATGCCCCTTTTGTGTGCACACCAACCAACCAATAATGTCAAGTTCATGTGAGAGGTTTTTCCTTTTTTCAGTCAATTAGAAGAAGGCACACACATTACTTGAGGTTTTACTCAGTTATCATGTTAATCAGTATAAAAGACCCTGTCAGCCTCCAGTCAGGGTCTTCAATTACTAAGGATTTATTTACCCAATTTATTTGCTACTGCTAGCCTAGCTAATACATTGAGCATAAATTGGTTTATTTGCAGTCTCACCCTACCTTTATTTCCATTGAGAACCTTAAAGAGATTCAAAGGCAAGACTCTTAACCTTTGGAGCTGCCTCAAGGGGTGACCCCCTAGAGCACTCTGGTGAAAAATTCTCACTGAAGATTTTTTCTCAGGATTGCCCCAGAAATGGATCCCCTCTAGACTCAGAATTCAAGTTATTTAAGGTATTTAAATCCTGCTTTTGAATCGTTGCAAGCCCAAAGTCCCCTAGGGCAATGATGGGCAAACTTTTTAAAGAGGGGGCCAAAGGAAAGGAAATGCTCATCAGTCAGTCTGTTTCTAAGGCAACTCTTTCAAAGTGTCATTGTATCGCATCCTACTCATTGTATTCATCAGATTAGGAATAATGTCATGGGGCCAGATAGAACATTTCATCAGCTTCAACACATTGCTTCTGGCCCTCTAGTAGTTTGCCCATTACTGCCCTAGGGAATAAACGCCCTCTTTACATCATTAGGTCAGTCAAACCCCATCCAAACTACTATCTGGGTAAAGGGGATCAGTCAGTAAAGGATTTCCTAGGATTTAGCAGTACTGCACCAAAAAGAAATTTTTTCAAAGGAAAGCTATGACTAGGAAAGTTTTCTAGAACTAAAAATAATTTTTTGTTTCATGTTTTTGGTGCACTTTGGCAGAGAGTCTAGAGGAGTAGAGCTCTAAAAGAGCTCCCATAGTTAACATGGACTTAGCTCTTGTTAACATAAGAGGGAAGTAGGAAAGAAGACTCTTCCAGTAGGTGTGTGTGTGTATGTATCTGTGTGTCTGTGTTTTTGTGTCTTGGTAGAGTGAATTTCTCCTGGTATAAGATGTAAACTGGATACTTGGATAAGGATTTAGCCTATTCAAAGCCTCACCTACAAAGGGGGAGTAAGACACTACATACCCAGATGTAGAAAGCAAAGGTCTTTATGAAAATCCTGCATCCTTCCAGGAGGGACTCCCTTAGGGTTTCCTAGTTTCCTGTAGTTTAATAAGCCAAGAACAAGGTCTGTGACTGAGCTCTTAGAGGCACCCCTCACCCAATAGGCCTGTCTGACTGAACCAAAGGAAGGTAATCTACCAGATCTCAAACTGTATTAACAATTAGGAATCATCAAAATGATCTGCTTCTAAGAAATAGAGTGGTGGACCAGTGGAATATATTAGGTACATAATACACAGTAATAAATAACCATAGTAATCTTATGTTTGATAAATGGAAAAGTTTGTGTTTTGGGGCCATGAACTCACTATTTGACCAAAATTGCTTGGAAAACTGGAAAGGAGTTGGGCAGAAACTAGGTATAGACCAACATCTCACACCATATATTAGGATATGATGAAATAGATATATGATTTAGACATAAAGGGTGATATAAGCAAATTAAAGAAGTATCTTACATGTCAGATCTCTTTTAAGGGAAAAATTTATGACTAAATAAGAAACAAAGAGGATGATAGGGACTTAGCATTCAAGCAATGGCAAACATCTTACAAGACAGACTTAAAAGAAAATATAGCTAATGGTTGAAAGAAATTGCCTGGCATCCAGATATGCCATGTTGCTGCTTTTCCTGACATAAATCGAACCTGTGAAACTTGGACACCAAATCATTCTAAGGAATATTCTTTTGATCTATCCGTTGTTGCATGGCCTGGATGATTGGTTTTAGAGGACACTCCACAGAAGGATCTCTTAGGGGCTACAAGGGTGAAGAACATTGCTGGATGTGCAAAGGAAAAATGAGCAAGTAATACTGTGTCGAAACATTGTAGAAGAGACAAATTTGAGAAAGAGCCCAGAAACATTCAGTGAGATCATGCCTCCAATTGCTCCTGTGTACAAAGGGAACCTTTCATTTTGTGAGTCCACCTTCCTTTGCTCTGTGCTGAAAAAAAACCCCTTTGAAGGTGCTTCTGGAAAGCTTATGGGAACATTGTGACACCTCTAGTTATGATG
The DNA here is from genome assembly GCF_016433145.1 of Gracilinanus agilis. Lineage (NCBI taxonomy): Eukaryota > Metazoa > Chordata > Mammalia > Didelphimorphia > Didelphidae > Gracilinanus > Gracilinanus agilis. The sequence continues at coordinate 419,959,847 of NC_058132.1, read as the reverse complement.
AAAATCAACCATTCTCCTTCTCAGATCCTTCAAAGGGTTCTGAGGAACTGAAAAATGATAAAAGCAGTTTTTAGGTCCCAAAATCATGGCATAGAAAGAATTACTTTTGGAGAAGAGCTAAGCCCAGAAATATATGATGAATCATTGCAAGTAAATACTCCACTTTGGAAAGGAGGTATAAAGGCTCAACAGTAAGATGTAAGAAACAGTAATGCTCCTTTCTTCCCAAAACTTCCCATTCCTCAGCCAATCTTCAAAAAGTCAGAATGGGATCTCATCAGTATGGAAACACTCGAAGTAAGTTTTGTGGTTCTAAGACCTGCTACTAATTTTTTCATCCTCTGAAACTATTGAAGATATTGATGCTATTAATTCTTCAAATAAATATGAAAAAATTTCCCTTTCTAAAGTTGATAGAATAACAGTCTGCTAGGAGACAAAAGCAGTTGGTCAATATTACTGAAGAGACCAGTTTTAGCAACCTAGTTAGCATAAATGTTAAGAACGATGATAGGAAACTGAAAAGGAAGAAGGCGCAAGGAACAAAAAGCACAAGCAGATCAGAATAAAAAAAGATACAGGTGTTAAAAAAATAGGAGGAGGAAAAGGAAGGGAAAAAGTTTGCAGAAATCTTTCTGTGGATTAAGAGAGATGGCTTCTAAGAAACCTTTTCTGAGTCCTATTCCTGAGATCCCTGAGAGTCCTTCTATAGTAGCCCCAAACCAACAAAGGATGCCAGCTCTGTGGTGTGCAGATTGTCCTAACATGCAAAAAAAGATGATTACAATTCCAAAGGCAGAGATGAAGATGTCATGATCTCTGAACCAAATAAGCCAGTTTGAAGACCCAGAAACCCATATTTACCCAAGAACCCCCAAACCTTGCATCTGCCTCAAGTTTATGAAGAAAATAGCCTTTCTGAACACTCCATTTCTGATTTAGAAAGTGATATCCTTTTGCACCAATTTCTTTTGACCAAAAATCAAATGTAAGTATGGTAGCAATTTATGGAAGTAGCCATATTCAACATACAAACCAGCTGGAGGACCAGACCATGTGAAGAAAAGGACTCAGAACTGTAAATTGTAATTAGTTAATTAGCTAATTAGTTCAGTTAAAGAACAGGTTCTAGTTAGAAGCAAGGTTTCCAGCCTAGAGAAAAAAAGTTGGTCACTTAAATCTATCCCTTTAAACAGAAAGAAGAATTTTCAGTGGGTTCCTTAAGAAGAATTCCCAGAAATCCCAAGGAAAAGACCTTTGGGATAACTGATCACTCTCTTAATCTTGTTCTCGGAGAATAAGTGTTTGGGAAATTTCCTCTGATCACTCTGTGAGGGATTTTGAGAGAATTTACTTTGAAGAAGCAGAAATTCATCTTTTGATCAGAAGAGAGATTTGTTGGTGAGAGTGCTTTGAGAGAAAAGTGGCCAGCAGGTGGCACTGTTCCATCTGGCTAAAGCTGTGTCAGTTTCAGGGACCCCTGCTGTGAGAAATTCACAGGATACCAATCTTAACAGCCATTCCTGATTAATTTGTTAAAGATAGCTGGAATTAAGGAGGATTATATATTTAAAGATCATCTCTTAGAATAGGTTTAGAAAGACAGATTAAATCTTAGGTAGACAGTGAGAGTAGATGAGTGTAGATTCATTCCAGTGAATAAGAAGAAAGTCCTTTGCGTTGTAGTATAGAAGTGTTAGGTTAAAATATCTCATTCTAATTTTCTACCTCCTTATCCTGTCCCTATTTCTTATCATAGTTTTAATAAACTTGTTTGATTAAATCATGTCCAGCAAGTTCATCAACCATTTATCACTGAAAGCTCCCTGATAGCAGTAATTAATCAAGTTCATTTGGCCATTGATATAAAGATCAATACTATCCATTACAGAACCAAAATGTCTGTTTTCTCTCTCCAGCACTAACTTACAATGGAGCAAGATATAGTACCAATTATTCCCAATTGCAGTTTTATTGTTTTGCATCCTGGTGCTATTATTTCAGATGTGGAAAGCATTCGTAAATCTGAAAGCTTTGACAATACACAGGAAGTAGAAGGACTAAGTATCTTCTGAAGAAAGGCTGGAGATGAATCATTTAGTAGCCACTCCAGAAAGGGAGGAGAATGGTCTATAATAGTGATGGGCAAACTATAGCCCGCAGGCCAGATGTGGCTCCCTAAAATCTTCTATTGGCCCTGCAACGTTATTCCTAATCTGACGGATACAATGAGTAGGATACAATACAGTGACACTTTGAAAGAGTTGCCTTAGAAACAGACTGACAGATGAACATTTCCTTTTCTTTGGCCCCCTCGTTAAAAAGTTTGCCCATCACTGGTCTATCAGATATTGATATGAGTTAGGAAGTGGGCCATACCCAAAGTCATGATCAAAAATTGAAATGAAGAAAACTCAAAGCAAGCAGCAACTTCTTAAATTACAAAAAAATTTTAAGGAGACTTATAGGTATTATTGATCTTTTTTTTAAACCCTTACCTTCCATCTTAGAATCAATTCTGTATATTGGTTCCAAGACAGAAGAGTGGTAAGGGCTAGGCAATGGGGGTTAAGTGATTTGCCAGGGTCACACAGATAGGAAGTGTCAGGTCAGATTTGAACCCAGGATATCCCATCTCTGGGCCTGACTCTCAATCCACTGAGCCACCTAACTGCCCCCTATTATTTATCTTGTATGGGTTTTGAATATTGATAGCTGGTTGATACTGATCAAGTAGTATAGATAAGCCTAAGCTGTCAGGGTAACCTATTTGAAGGTAGTGGATGAAGTGCTGGACACAGCTTAATCCAATTCTTATTTGTATCTATGAGGAGAGTCAGGGACAGGATAAAGGCGGTAGGAATAAAACAAGAAATCTTACCCTAATTCTAATATTTCTAAATAAAACCCCCCAGATCTAAATCCTCACAGATTTTCTTCTTGTTCACTGAGGTGAACCTCCTTAAACTATTCTCAAATATTTAAAATTCAATTTCTGTCTAACTAAACTTATTCTAATAGATGAACTTAAATTTATATTAACCTCCTATGAAAAATAACAAACTGTTTGAAACTGTAAGGGGGAAAAAGGGTTTTGGGTTGACTATATTAAAAGATGATCACCAGAGGATTGAACAATTATCAATCCTCAATTAAGAATAATCTCAGGTCAAAATTGACTTTATGGAAGTTTATTTACAATTGAGAAGAGAGAGAGGAAATAAGGAAATAAGAATCTAACACAGTAGGTAATTTACTAAGATTCTCTAATTAATCCAGGTAGATCTAATTAACCCTCACCCTAGAGTCAGAGGGCCAGAGGCCCGGAATAAGCAAAGCTTCATTCACAGAGTCTATTTAAAGAAGTTCCTTAAGGGAAGTTCAGGAAGATTCAGTCTTTAAACTCAGTCCCTTGGGCTTCTAAAGAAGATATTGAAAACAGACTCCCCAAGGTTTCAGCGTTCCAGCCAGCACTCCTCCACGAACCAGGAAAACTAGAAGATCTTCTTCAGCAGCCGCCCTCTTCAACTGAAGACCTCTCACTCAACTCCCTCTTTTTAAAGGGGTCACTTATGCATCACTTCCTGTGCCTCCCTCCTACTTTATGTGTCCAATCACAATAGATGATTCTTATTAGGACACCCAGGGGGTGGTCAGTCAATTCTGATTCATCTCCCACTCTAGCACACGTGGGTTAGGACCTCCCAAGATTGGAGATACTCTCACCTTTGGTGATTAAATCTAAAGATGGCCAGTGTAGACTTAATCTAATTATCACAAAGCCAACTGCCAGATATAGCTGTTAGAATCTCTAGGCTGTCAGACTCTCTTAGCAGAGAGCCAGACACTGACACTGTTCAAATGAGAGGGGACAGAGCCCCTTCTGGTAACTGTTTCTCTCTTTGGGAGAAAGGCTCTCACTCTAACCAACTCTTCTTCAGCTTCTTAGGTATTCATCCAACTTCTCAAAGTTAACTCTCAAATCACTAACAGATCTTTTCAGAGAAAATGATCTAGCAACCTCCTCTCCAGAGGAAGTCCAAGAGACCAGCCCCAGAATTCTCAGCTGTCACTCTCTTTTACCTAGTTTCTTAAAAAGCCCACAGCAACCTTTTTCTGTCTCCTTCTTAAAGGGAAAGTTGTAAAAGTGGACAAACCCTTTCTCTGGCTTGAAACTTACTCTTTTTTAAAAATTCATTATTTTATTTTTTAGAAAATTTTTCCATGGTTACATGATTCATTATCTTTCTCTTCCCCCCCAAATCACCCCACTACCATCACCCATAGCCAACATGCATTTCCACTGGGTTTTTACATGAGTCATTAATCAAGACCTGTTTCCATATTATTGATAGTTGCACTGGGGTGGTTGTTTAGAGTCTACATCCCAAATCATATCCCCATCATCCCATATGTTCAAGCAGTTGTTTTTCTTTTATGTTTCTACTCCCATAGTTCTTCCTTTGAATGTGGATAGCTTTCTTTCTCATATGTCCCTCAGAATTGTTCTGGGCCATTGCATTGCTGCTAGTAGAGAAGTCCATTACATTTGATTTTACCACATTGTATCAATCTCTGTGTATAATGTTCTCCTGGTTCTCCTTTTTTCTCTGTGCATCAATTCCTGGAGGTCATTCCAGTTCACATGGAATTCCTCCAGTTCATTTTTCCTTTGAGCAGAATAGTATTCCATCACTAGCATATACCACAATTTGTTCAACCATTCCCCAACTGAAGAGCATACCCTAATTGAAACTTATTCTTAATGAAACTAAATAAAATCCTAATTATAACAAGACAAAGAAACTCTATGTATTGTCCAAATGATCAGAAGATCCATTTTGAAGAAGGTGGAAATGAGTCATCTACCTCCTATCCAATGGAAGAAGAATAACCTTCAGATAATTCTGAACTCTTTAACAGTTTAGCTGAATTTATTAAACAAGCCTTTAAGATGTTAAGCACTGGTGGATCCAAAGTCAGATGTAGTATAAGATTTCAAAGAAGTACAGGAAATTGGTCTCCTTTGGGTTTCACTTCCTTTACTTCTCACCAAACCAGGCGGACAATGTTCATCTAATAGCAGAGAATTTGAAATTTTGCCCTACACCCAGGTTGTCTTGAATTTTTTTTCTGCTGTCTCAGGCAGAAAAAAATCTTGAGAATGATTCTGTGTCTGGGGCTTTTCATGCAATCAGGAGGAAGAGCTTTTGTACATCTACTCTTTGATAGAACAGAAATGGCTCTTGTTCCAAATACTACAGAAGAATAAGCCTTTCTCATAGGAATGAATAAAACTATCCAAAAGACATAGAAAAAATGGAAGTATTAGAATCCAAACAATATTTGACATTTCTAGCATTCATTCTATAAGGGGGAAGATAACAATAGGCAGTTTGCCCAGAAACAGAAGATCTGAAGAAATAAAGCAACTTAGAAGAAGCTATTTCATCCAATCATTAAGATTTCTGCATTGCATCATTTTTATTTGCTTTTACTGTTTTTTTTTTTTATGAGTGGTAAAAAAAGATCATGATGTATTATAAAAAAAATTCTGGAGCACAATTTGGAACTATGCCCAAAGGGCCATAAAACTCTGCCTACCATTTGACTCAGCATTATCAGTATTAGGTCTGTATCCCAAAGAGATCAAAGAAAAAGGAAAGGGACTATATGTATAAAAATACTTACAGCAGCCCTTTTTGTGGTGGCAAAATCTGAATCAGTTGGGGAATGGCTGAACAAGTTGTACTGTGTGATTGTTATGGAATGCTATTATGCTACAAAAAATGATGAGCAGGTGTATTTCAGAAAAAAATGGAAATATTTATATGAAATGCAAAGTGAATTTAGTAGAACCAGGAGGATGTTGTACAATGATCAACTATAAATGACTTAGCTGTTCTCAGTAATACAACTATTTAAGACAGTTCTAAAGGACTTATGATGAAAAATGCTCTCCACCTCCATAGAAAGCACTAATAGGGCCTGTTTTTTTGGTCTGTGTTTTATTTTGCAAATGGCTTATATGAAAATGTTTTGCATGAGTGCACATGTATAATGTATATAAAATATTTTAAAATCAATATTTTATTGCTGGAGAAAAATAAAATATTAATAAATATAAAAATTTTGTTAAACATTTAATTAATTAAATATATTATTTTGCTTTCAAATGAGTAAAATAACTTCTTATAGTTGGAGAGAAAAAAGGTGACAAAATTCTCTAAATTATCCTTATATATATCCTTAGGGCTTTCTGCTTAATCATAAAATCTCATCATTCTCCAGATTATTTTTCAGTTCTGTATACAGTCGTTCCTCACTATAATGGTTCACTTATTACAGCTTCCTTGTATTAAAAAATACTTCATGGTTTAAAAAAATCTAATTCTGTATCATGGAGTTTTTGCTATATTGTGGGATTTTGTGGATGTACACAATGGAAATGCAGTACACAGCTATCACTTATGCAAGTTTGCCAACGTGAGATTGTACACAGCACACTATTGGCTAATGGAATGAGAGGTGACCAACCACAGTACTGGGTTCTATATCCTGGGCACTAATTGGCTCAGTGATTGTAGCATTAGACTGTGTGCCTTCCCACACTGTGCCCATATGTTCAGCATCTCCTTGTCCACTTCACATCAACATCTGATGGCTGCACATAGTACTGCTCTGTGGTATTGTGTTTTTGTTAAGTTTTTATGGAAGTTTGAATTTATTTCAAGCCCTATGCTATCCAAGCATTCTGTGTCTTTTAAGGCTTCTGGCAGTGAATACTGCTACTTTATGGATTTTCTCTGTCTCTGGAATATAATTCCTGTAATAGGTGAGGGATCACTGTACATGTATTCTTTTTTTTAACATTTATTAATATTCATTTTTTAGAAAAGTTAACATGGTTACATGATTCATGCTCCTACTTTCCCCTTCACCCCTCGCCCTTCCCCCACCACTGGCCGATGCGCATTTCCACTGGTTTTAACATGTGTCCTTGATCAAGACCTATTTCCAAATTGTTGATAGTTGCATTGGTGTGGTAGTTTCAAATCAAAATCCCCAATCATGTCTGCCTCATTCCATGTGTTCAAGCAGCTGCTTTTCTTTTGTGTTTCCACTCCTGTAATTCTTCCTCTGAATGTGGGTAGCGTTCTTTTCCATAAATCCCTCAGAATTGTCCTGGATCATTGCACTGCTGCTAGTACCTAAGTCCATTACATTCTACTTTACCACAGTGTATTGGTCTCTGTTGTACATGTATTCTTAAGCAATTGTTTCTTTTACTTCTTTGGAGAGACTTGCCACCATAGATTCATGTTTTTCCATTTTCCCAGTTATTTCATTGTGCAGGCCATAAATTCTCTTAATTCTTATTTCTTTCTTCAACTATTTGGGTATATTCTGCATTGGTTCTGTGCTTTCTTGAGAATCCACAAATTTTCAGCCTCATCAGATATTGGTTCAATATCCTTTTTCTTGAAATACTTATTCAAAGATGTTTGGACTTGTTAAATGCCTCAGTGACTACCTTTCTCTTTTGTTTTAATATTTTCCCTGTTCATTTGTTTGTTCTTTTAATTGTACTTCTTTCCAAGAGCTATGACATTTCACTTTTTTCTTTATATTCCCCAGTTTCTGGTTCCTTCCCCTTTAATGGTAAATCTTCAAAAGTCTAGGACCCAAAATGTCTCATTCTTCTCTAATCTTAGGGAATTTTTGTTACATTCCCTCTTCTGAGGGGACAGAACTGACCCCAGCTCTATGCTAGTCCCTTTTCCTTTAGGTTGTTGGTGGTTGATATTTAGTTGTTTTCAGTTGTGTCCAATCCCTTTTCGGATTTTCTTGGCAAAAATACTGTATTAGTTTGCCTTTTCCTTCTCCAGCTCAATTTACAGATGAGGAAACTGAAGCAAACAGAGTTAAGTGACTTGCCCAGGGTCCACAGCTAATAAGTGTCCGAAACCAAATTTGAACTTTCAGACTCACACCTCAATGCTCATTCCACTGCATCTCCTAGCTTTCCTTTAGGTCTTGATGCATTCCTACAGTACCTTGGCACCTTGCCTCTCTTCTTTCTCTTCTTTAGTGAATATTGTTAGAATAATTTGCATTGCAGTCCCAGGAATAATACACTTTCAGTTTCCTATATCCTATATTCCTATAGAGTTTTAAGACGACATATAGCACCACAAGGGTGGTCTGAGTTGTGATCTGCTGCTTTTTGCCATGAGGTGAGGACAGGGGCATTTTGAACTAGTGGAGACTAAAGCAGCAGCAAAAAAAAAAAAAAAAAAAAAAAAATGCTTGGAGAGTCCCATAGAATAATTCCCTGGGTTCCTTTATGCAAACTTACTCCTTGATTAGAACACTGCTGGAAAGAGGGTGCTGAGTAAGTTTTAGCTTTCTCTGGTATTATTACTTCAGTTTGTTATCTTATTAGATTATTTGGTGTCCTGACCTGTGAAGACAGGTGGAATTATTTAATTATGTATAATTTCTTATTTTGAGGAGTTTTGAGATTTTGGAGAGAACTGGAAAATGGAAAAAAAGTCTTTCATCTTCTACTTCATTACAAGTAACTTGTTACTCGTGCTAATAATTCAGCCTCTTTATATTGCCATTTTCTAAAAAAGGATATATAAAAATTTATCTCTCTCTCAGAAAAAGTGAAGGGGGCACAGTCACATTGCTCAAGTTTTCTCAGGAGAAAAGTGGAATTTTATTGCTGTTAAGAAAAAAGAAAACTGGGCACATCATATAAGTTCTATATCCATGTGCCCTCTCTCCTCTGACCATTTATATTGGAAAGAGTAGAGAAATTACTTAATACTTGGAAGTGCTTCAAGTAATGCCACTGGTCTGCCAAATTCTCCTTTTGAAGAGATATTGAGATTGTTCACTGTTCCTTTCTGATATGTTTTATTTCCCAGCCCTATTCCCATTAAGAATCTTGACAGGATGGTACTAACTAGATTGGTTTCTCTTCTCCCTCTCTCCCTACTTAGTACTTATGGTGTACATGAGTATAGTTATAGATACCATATAATAATAAACCTCATGGTCCACCTGTCACACTAGCAAATGAACTTGACAGAAATGTCACTTGGCACAACACCAGCGTTAGAAAACAGAAGACCGAGATTCTCTATTAAAGCTGTCCTTAATGTCTACTTCACCATTTAAAAAATATTTCTTAATATTTAGCAAGTTTCTCTAGGTCAGATCCATGATCAATATATTCGAAGTAAGAATATGGAAGATCATACTTGTTGGCACTGCATTCATCTCAGAGATGACCTTGCCCAGAGTCCAGTAGAAGCAATTATGATGCTCTTGGCAACATAGTGCCCATCACATCACATCTTGCGGGAGGGGCCATTAATTGTTTTCTGTGGCACAAATTGTAGTCATGAGTCCTTCCACAATGCCAAAGTTGCAATGGATATTTCTTTTAGTTCAAACCACCCCTCCTCCAACCTTCCTTCCCCCAACATGGGGATATCACAGAGGAAGGCACAGAGATGACAATATGCTTACCTCTCACCTTAAGTGAGCCTCAGCCTTTTCCAAGATAGTAAAGACCCCAGAGGACTACAATATATTCTACCCCAGCATCTCTATAGGATCATTACTTCTAAAAAATGATAATGGCTTTCCCATTGTTTACTAACTTTCCATTCTCAGTCTTATTAGTACCCTTGAACTTGCTATGAGAGGAATCTTATTGAACACAAACAATTTTTTTTATATAAAAAAGTTGAGGTCAATTAAGAGGTCATTGATGGCCATTAAGATGATTTTTTGCCAGAGGCAAATGTAGGCCTGGTCACCAGAAGTCCTGTGGTTGAATGCATTGACTTCAACTCACCCATCTTAACTCAGAGATAAGGCTACAACAGTGGATCTAGCACTGAGTGGGAGAAGAGCTGAGAACAATTTTATCATTTCTAAGCAGATATTTTAACCAAATGGATGGTTTCATTTTAAAGTATAATTATTGCCTGTATTTGCATTCATGTTTTAGTGTTCATAATTTCTATGGAGATTTCTCCATTGTAGGTTGTTAGGTATAAGAATTATAATTGCTGCTTTTTATGAAAAAAAAATTTAAAAATAAGTACAACTACTTTATTTACAAAACTATCAAATTAAGAGTACAAGAGGCTCAGAAATGGTAAGTCCTAATGAATATGTTTAGGTGAAATTCTATAGCTGTCAGATGGTAAATCCACAGTTGTACTCAAGAATATTGTATAGTCATTGTTAAAACTGGATTGGAGTAAGGCTATTTACTTGACTTGGTTGTTGATTTTGTCTGTTTTACTTTAATATTTCCAAAGAGTTGTTTAAAATACTGCAATTGGATTAAATGAACTAAATTTTTAGCATATTGAAGTTTACACAGTTTACTTTAAAAGTAGTTCTATTGTTCTATTCTAATATCATCTTGTTTATTCTCTTAGGGAGGGGGGAGGAGAGAAAGAGTCTGAAATTTAAAAAAAAACATCAAAAATTATTTTTTACTATAATTGAGGAAAAAGAAAATATTATTTAAAAAAGCAATTCTGTATCCCATAGATATTTGGTTTCTATATATACAAACCTAATTTTAAGTTTGTCTACAGAAAAGAGGTATGGTGAAAATGAAGGGAAGAAGGTAGGATAGGATGGATGGGAGAAAGGAGAGAGGAAGGTAGAGGAAGGGAAAGGAAGGTATCTCCCCAGCCCCAGCAGGGGGAAATTGACCAGAGCTCTTCAGGAGCTCAAATAAATGATCAGAGAGCAACTTTAGGGTTTAGAATAGCTGGGTTTTATTTAGAATTGGAAAGGGAAGGTCTAGGGAAAACTAGGAGGTAGGAAGAAAGGGAAAAAGGTGCCAAGAGAGAGATCAGGGTCTCAGGGTAGAGTGAAGAGCTTCCCTGGTCAAGAGAGAAAAGGCGCCAAACTTTCCCTTTTATACTTTCTCTGACACCTCCCACAAAGGAAGTACGAGTTGTCAGGGGAAGTTGTAGCAGAGAGAGTCCTGGGAATTGTAGCCTTCCAGGGCTTATAACAATTTCAAGTGACATAAGACATTGCCTAATTTTTAATATTTTGTTATTTTTGGGACAAGACATTAAAAATACTTTACTGTTTTCCTAATTCCCATTGGTCAAAATACCCTCTCTTGCCCCACCAAAGTCTTAGATGAATTAAGTGGCTCAAATTGAAATTGTAAAACTATTGTGGAAACTTACTTGTAAAAGAGCCATCACAGACCCATTTTTTAAAATAAAGCCCCTGCTGTGGTAAGTAGTGAGGATAAGAAAAAGTGTAACCACCCCTGCCTTCCAGATTTCTTCAAAAGGATACATTATTTGCACAGAGAACTAAAATCAAAATAATTTGAGATGGAGAGGGGAAGTAGCAAAGATTTTATAGATGAGGTAATTCAAGGGATGTAAAGATTCTGACAGCGAAATGAGGGAGTGCAGTTCAGTAATAGGGACAGGTTCTTTTGAAACATCAAGATGTCAAATTCAAGGAAAAGCTAGGAATATATTTTGACTGGAAAGTAGAATGTGTGAGCTAAAATAAGAAATCAGGCAATAATTCTGGAAATGTAAGTTAGAGCCAGATTATAGATCCCAAGATGAAGGATTTATTTCTTTATTCTAAAGACAATGAGAAGGCACTGAAGATTTTTGAGAGGGGGATTGATTTGTGGATAAGATCTATGACTTGGGAACATTCATTTTGGCAGTATATGAGGAATATTGGAGAAAGGAGTCAGAAGAAGCAGGAGACCATCTAGGGACAATTGTAGTAGTTCTCATTCCTCAATGATCATCAAGCTTCCACTTCATATCCTCCCCATCCCAATGATTCTGAACTCTGTGGTCATTTTTCAAATTCTATTTTCCATTCCCTGTTACCTCTTTATGATTTCTATCTCCTTAAATACTCCCCACTGTCACCTCTAGATTACCTTTTTAATTACCATCCCCCAGCTCTTTGAGGTTCACTCAGTCCATATTTAGCATCTAATGAAGATTCTGATGGCTGGAATATGCTGACCTCTAGAACACTCATTCCTTTTCTATCCATGATCCTCCCACCACTTAGTTATTTACCAGACCATCAGCCATGTAATTAGCTACATTCTCTTCCCCTCCTCAGCTTGAACCTTTTATGAACTACCTCAACTCTTCTCTCAAGTCCCCTGTTCCTTTGTACTATCAAATATATTGCCCTGCCAAATCCCAACCTTGGATTATCCCTGTCATCTGCTTTCTTTGCAGCTATTCACATACTGCTGAAAGAAACTCAGAAAAATCACAAAACTGTGCTGACCAGGTCCACTACAAATTTGTTATATAATCTCAACTGGGCCTTCACTCAGTAAGACAATATTTTATACCTCCCTAATGTATTCTCTATCCTTCTCACCACAGTAGTTTCCAGATCTTGTCATTCTACCTCAAACCTTCTATGGCCCTTCCCTCTACTTTGAAAAGTTGGCCTCATTTCACTAAAATGATTACTTAAGCCATCCCTCTTCTTTCTTCCTCTTCTCATCATTTAAGTGTTTTAAATTCCTATCTTTGACCATCTTACATAAAGAGGTCACCTTTTTTGCTAAGACAAAACCCCTGGAGAGATGGCATTAAAACACTATGATCAGACAAGATCTGAGAATCTATGAACATGGATCTTGTATGTGATGACAGCATCAAGGGTATCTTTATGGGTAGCATTCATGAATAGTCATGAGAAATCAATCAACTGAAGAACTAACTGGTTAGTTTGAGAGAGTATAATATGTATGTTGAAGGCCCCTAGAATAAAGCAGGAGAGAATTTCTGAGCCAGCATTGAATTCATTGAAGAAGGAAAAGGGGGATGATCAGTAGACAACAGTCACCAGAATCATGATTGGGTGATTGAGTTGGATTGACTGAACTTTAAATATGGAGTGTCTGCTTGAATGAGGCTGCTGGGAGGTCCTGAACGAGGCAATAAGAGCCTATTCTTCCAACTTCCCCAATAGGACTAGTCAATCAGGGGTATGAGTGAATGCAGGCAGTGGTAAAAAGTGCTTCTAAGGAGATTGTGTCATCAGGAGGGAACCAAGTCTCACTGAATGCAAGAAGTGGAGGGAGTGAGCAAGGAAAAAGGTGAAGATAAGTACAAGTTTGTTACCAATGGAACAAGAATTCTAGAGTGTATATGGAAGAGGGGTAGCTCTTGAGTAAGATGTTGGTAAGGGCAGAAAGAGAACAGGGTTTGAACAATAATTTTTAAATTCTCTTTCAACCTGCTAAATCAGTTATTTTTGAGATAGCTTAGAAATTCTATTTTTTCAACATTTTGATTTTCTGATCTTTCTGGTTATTCATTGACTTTTGTTAAATCTAGTCTATTTTTAAGAGAGTAAATTTAATTTATTTAAATTTATTTAATAATTAAATTTAAGAGAGTAAATTTAGGTAAATTTTATTTTTAAAATCTTAGCTTTTTACCCTTCTTCTAATTCTTTCCTTAAAAGCTTTTATTTCATTTTTATGCCTTGACTCATTTCATCTAGATATTCATGTACTCTCTGTGGGAAATTAGTCGTCCCCCACCCTTAAGTCTGCTTGCAGTTACTCTCTCCATTTTGTAGATTATAATTTACAGTAATTTTTTTTTTGTTCTGGTCAGTGTTTTCTTTGATTTAATTATCTACTACATCTTTAATTACTGAATTGGGGCCTTTTGCTAGGGCCAGGTTCCAACACCTTGCTGACTTTTGCATGGTGTGGTCACCCCTGCTTGGTGTCATTCTTGGATGGTGTCGACCAGCTTTTGGTTTCTGCGCTAATTTTAGCTGAATCTTTGAAGTTTGAGATTATTGTGGCATCACTAGGAATCTCAGAGACTGGATGCTTTTGTTGTCCCAGGCTAAGCACTGCTTCATCTCTCTGATCACTACTACCTGGACCTTTCAGGGTACCCTCCTTGGGGCTTTCTGATTCCTTTTAGGTCTTTTTATGGGGTCTGACTTTGGATAAAGAGCTTTAAAGTCAGCGTGTCTCTGATCCATTTCTGGTCATAATGCAAGTTTATAGGATTTTTTGCCAATGTTGGCATTGGCTTCACTAAGTAGCCTCCTTTTCTTTTGTTTGTGGCACCTGGCTGACTTTTTAAATGCAGTTCTGAGATTATATGTGGTTTCTCTTTGCATTTCTTGATAATTCTTGTCTGTTACAAAATTTAGGTTTGAGGGGAGTAAGTATATGGAAGCTTGGCATTCCACTACTGTTTAAGCAGCCATGTTGGCTAGAATACCTTCAGAATCCTTTTAAAGAAAATAAGGAACTTAGATCACATGAAGAGGTTCTCATTAACTTTCCTCCATTTTGTGTTGGAGAGAATGTGGCAAAACTGGGACATTAATGTATTGCTGGTGGAGTTGTGAATTAATTCAACCATTCTGGAGGGCAATTTGGATTATGCCCACAGGGCTAAAAACCATACCTTTTGATCTAGCAATACCACTACTAGGTCTGAATCCCAAAGAGATAAAAAAAAATTGGGAAAAGACCTGTTTGTACAAAAATATTTATAACTGCTCTTTTTGTGGTGGCAAAGAATTAGAAACTAAAGGGATATCCCTCAATTGAGGAATGGTTGAACAAATTGTTGTATATGATGGTGATGGAATACCACTGTGCTATAAGGAATGATGAACAGGATGATTTCAGAAAGAGCTGGAAAGATCTACATGAACTGATGCAGAGTAAAATAAGCAGAAACAGGAGAACATTATACACAGTAACTGCAATATTGTGGAACAATCAAGTGCAACTAACAGCAATACAATGATCTAGAACAATTCTGAGGAACTAGTGAAAAAGAGTGCTATCTACCTGCAGAGAAAGAACCATTGGAGTAGAAATGCAGATGAAAACACATGATTTATCACTTGTTTATTTGTGTATATGATTTGGGATTTTGGTTTTATAAGATTATTCATTTACAAAAATGAATAATATGGAAATGTTTTGCATGATAATAGATGGATAGCCCAGATTGAATTGTTTGTTGACTCTGGGAGAGTGGAGGGGAGAAGAGAGGGAGACAGAATAAATCATATAATTTTGGAAGAAAAAATAAAATAAAATTCCTCCTTTTTGTACTTATTTTTCTTTTCCTTTAGAGAGCTTCCCTCCCCAAATTTCTCATCAGAGGACATCTCAACTCAACTAACTGTGTTATCACACAGCCGCTAACAGGGGAGCTGGTGGTTGAGTACTCAGAAGCTGCCATTAAAAACATAGAGTTACAGTTGGTAAGAGTGGAAACTTGTGGTAAGTGGCTTCATTCTTATTTGAATGTAATTTGCTGCTGCTTCTTGTTACTCCTTTATATTTAAAGGTCAATATGGTATGTATGTAAAAAGTTAGAGTATAACACTACTGATGGAATTCTGAATTGGTCCAACCATTCTGAAAACAGTTGGGAATTGTGCTAAGGAAGTGACTGAAATGTCCATAACTTTTAACACAGCAATACCAGTGCTAAAGATGGATGTAAAGGATTAAAAGAAAGATCCTATTGTAGTATACAGAATTGGGGGATATAGTTTTTTCTAGCTTTGGCTGAGTTCCAAAAGCAGTTGGGCTTTTAGAATCTTGAGGAGGAGGCAGTTGACTGGATCTTCCGTGGAGGGAGGAAGTCAATGAGCAAGCTCTTAGATTATCTAGCTTCAATATTGAAATTTAGCCTAGCATTAATATATTTACTTAAGAAATTATTATTTTAGATAAATCCTTTATATCTTCTTTTCCTAATATCACCCTGCCTTCCCTCCCTTACCTTAGTGGCTGTGGAGTTTATAAGGAGAGAAATTAGAGAGGAGTTAAATCTGTGAAGAGTTATCTAATTGACAGCATTATTTATAATTTAATCAAATCATCATTTATTCCCTTTAGATAGCATTTTGTAAAACTGAATAAGGCAGGTCCTTACTCAGATTCCATCTTCACTTCCCTTCCCCCACCTGAGGTTCCTGAGATAACTGATAGGGCTTTCCTTTAATCTACCTTCCTAACCAACATCCTTCAAACAAATAAACCCTTTGTGTTTCAATAGTCCTATTTAGTGTAATTTGTCTGGTAGTTATCAAGAGGGAAGAAGAGGGAAAGAGTCAATATATTCTGGGCTTAGAGGGTAGCTGAGGCATCCATCTTGAAGGAAGGTGTTACTTCAAAATAGGTCCCTTCCTGTGAAATTAACTAAAGCCTGTTTGTTAATTTCAGTCTAGTCTATTTCCCTCAGCTTGTGTTTGAGTCTAAGTCCCAGTCTGTAAGCCTGCAGTATTAGTCTGTTTAGTTTAACTTCTCTTCTCCCAAAAAGATCTCTGTTTCCCTTCTGTGTTATACTCCTGACTTCAGTCCTATTATACCTTGAATCTCTTTTAATCCCAGCCTACCTGTAGCCTAATTTATCCACTTACCAAGTCTCCAACATCCTCTTTTCAATTCCCTTATCCCAAACCTTTCCTCAAATTACCCTCATAACACTATGTACATCAGAATATTTATAGCAGCATTTTTTGTAGTAGCAGAGAATGGGAAACACAACAGTGTCCTTCAATTTGGAAATGAGTAGACAAATTGTGCTCTGGCTATAATGGAATATCATTATGCTATAAAAAATTACAAATGTGATGTTTACAAACAGGCATTAGAAGAGGACTGAACTGATGCAAAATAAAGTTAAGAACCAGGAAAAAAAAAGTATATACGATGAAAATAGAAAGAATAGTGAGAAAACTATCAAAACTGAGTCATATGAAATTACAGTGACCAAAGTTAAGAGATAGGAGAAGGTATCTCACCTTTTTTTTATTGGTGCTTTTAGTGCTGCATTTAATTTCTGGCTTTTTCAGTTTTTCTGAACTTCATTTTCTCTTTTTAACTCGGTTTTAAGGGATGACTACGCATACATACACACATATGCATGTATATATGTATATATAGAGAACATACACATGTAACAATATGAATTACATTTGGAAATACAATTGGTTTTTAAAAATCAATAAAAAGTGTATTTTTAAAAAAAGAGTAAAGCATAATTTGAGACTGAATTAATAAATTAAGTAAATTTTCATTTTCCCTAGGCCTTACTTACAAAATACTTATTTATATTTTTTACTCTCATTATTATTTCTAAGTGTATAATGCTCATAGTTTGAACGACATAAAAATATTTCATTTATGTTCTTGCTGTTAAATAAATTCCTTTTGATTGCTGACACTGCTTTATTCAGATTTACATGTTTTCCATGAAGGCCATAGAGGACATCCAAGGGAAGAGACAATGGACTACTGCAACAGAATATTGTAGTCACTATATCAGATATTTTTGTTAATTTTCTTTGTCACAAGGGAAGATGCAGTGGGAGACAATAGATATAAAAATAACTGTAAAAATAATGACATTGGTAAAACATTTTTAAAAATACTTTTGAGAAAAGTAGATTTGTTTTTTTGGCTTAAGGAACTCTTTTTTTTAAAAAAAATCTATTTTAATTGTCCATGAATTTTGGTAAACATTTGAGAGAGAGAAATGAGATTTTATTTAGAGATCTCATACTGCTTAAAAGATTTCAGTATCTTCTTGTTTCTAGTTTTATTTTTGTTTCATTAATATTCTCTTTTTCCAAGGTTGTGCGGAAGGCTATGCCAGAGATGCCACAGAGATTCAAAATATTCAAATTGCTGATGGTGACGTTTGCAGGAATTTATCTGTTCCCATATACATGATATTTCCCAGACTTTTCACTTGCCCCACTCTTGAAACTACGAATTTCAAAGTTGGTAAGTTCATATCTATAAATTCAAAGCTTGTATAAATAAAAAAAATAAAGTAAGGTTATTGTGGTCATATATACACATAATAAGTGTACCACATTATTATTGTCCACAGCTTCTTACATTTTAAAAATCCTTCCAATGCAAGAAGCAGTTAGGGGTTTATTTTATATAAAGGCATATATATATTTTTAGCATAAAATATATATTTATGCATATATTTATATAAAGCTGTATATTATACCTGCCCTTATTTCACTGTAATCTGAAAAGTTTTAGCTAGAGTAGTTAAAGAACTAGTAAAGATCCCTATTTACTTCAAGTGAAAAGAGGACTTAAGAAAACATTTATATGTAAATGTTTTTTCTAGGGAAGAAAAAACACATTGTGTAGTGCTAATGAAAATTGTTTTTCCTATTTGGAAATGTGATGTTTCAAATTTCTGCCTGGACTATTGCAAGCTAGTTGTAAAGGAAGTAGAGCAGAAATAAATGGCTAATTATTGTTCAGAAGGCAAAACAGAATTAACAAAAAATGCAAGTGAATTCAATAACTCCAAAAGCTTTTCTTTCATTAAAAGAGGTATATATTTTGAAACATAAGGTCTATCTCTTCTAAAAATGAGATGGAAATTTATCCAGAAGCCATTTAAAAAAATTTTTTTAAATAGGCATTTTGTTTTTACTCAAAGATTGATAGAGTATAATAGATTAAACACAACAACAAGAAAATAGCAAAGACTACACTACTACACTGTCACATTAGTCAGGTCTTCTGTTTAGAGCTAGATGATTCTGACACATTTTATATTTTAACTTAAACTAATCACAGTAAATATACAAGTCTAAATTTTCTCCTTTTTTATAGAATTTGAAGTTAATATTGTGGTCCTGCTTCATGATGATCACCTCATCACAGAGAATTTCCCACTGAAACTCTGCAGAATTTAAAAGAAGATGAAATTTTTGGGAAATGAAGAGATCAAATAGTTGATAGACTTTTACTTGTTTTTCTTTATTATCTGATCAGAAATGAACTTAATATCTCAGAAATTATAATTATAATTATGTTTCTGAAACATGGCTTTTTAGTCACTGGGTTCAGTGACATATTTTCTTTGATATTCAAGGATTTTCTTAGTGTTTATTAATAATGTTACTTGGCAGAAAAACATGTATTTGTACCTACATTTAACTTTTCTTCTCTAAGCATTACAATGAAGAGTTTTATAACAATGGTGTTAACATTACTGAATCTTTAGGAGAAGTAAAAGAAATTGTAAAGCTTTCAGTGCTTTAAGCAACTTTCTGTCTGTAATATGCAGAGATGATATAGATCTGTGTCACCTGGAACTCTCTGGGGCCCAGACCCTAACTCTGTCCTGTAGATCTCTCAAAATTACCACCAAGGACTAACTGCTCTAACTCTGGGACAGAAAGTTTGTAGCTCAAAATATATCTTCAGTCATCAAAAGGGAGCTGAGAAGAACTCTACTTAATGCTGGCAACATGGCAAAGGCAGTTTGGAGTAGATAGAGGGTGGTCCTTATAGTCTTGCCTTCCCCTCTGACACAAACCTAATTGCTTTTGTGACTTGGAGCAAGTCCCTTCATTGTCAAGGCCCCAGCCAATCCTCTGAGATTCTACATTAGAGTAAACCAGCTAATGGAGATCTGCCTCTCCCCTAACCTCTCTATTGACTTTCAGTCTTGTATTTCTAGCTTTCAGGCATTTCAAACTGGATGTCCAATAGACATCTTAACTTCAAAACTCAGTATACCCCAAACTGAACTCCTCTTTTCCTCCGAATCCTCCTGCTCTCCTCAGCTTTCCTACTAGTATCGAAGGCAATACTACCCTGCCAGTCCCTGCTACTCACTAATTGTCATCCTTAAGTCTTCAGTATCTCCTGTGGGTTTTGAAATTAATTTTCAATGCCTCCAAAGTATGATATTTATAAGGATTTTATTTAAAGCACTGGGGAAGAGTCTTAACTCACCCTTAACCACGCGGCCTCCTCCCCAAAAGCTCCCGTCACCACGGCCACAAGACCCATATCAAAAAGCGCCCATGAAACCCACAACCAATAGGAAAAGTCTTAAGGAATTATGGGTATGGTGAAAGGGAGTTTGGGTAATGTAGTTTTAACCCACAACCAATAGGAAAAGGCAAGGAATTAAGGGTATGGTGAAAGGGAGTTTGGATAATGTAGTTTTTAAAAGGGGTACAAGGTCTTTTCAACTTTACACTCCCCAGATCTAACTCCCTTATATACCATGGCTTGACAGTTTAAATTTTAAGCATCTCTCAAGTACACTCTCATCTCTCCACTGACACTGTCCTGGCCCTGGAGCAGGCCTCATCATCTGGACTATTGCCTTAGGCTTCTGGTGACTCCATCTGTCTCAAGGCCCTTCCCCACTCTAGTTCATCTTCCCATTCAGTCACCAAAGTGCTTTTGCTAAAGCACAGGTCTGACCATGTAACCCTTACTGCTCCTGACTCAGTAAACTCCAGTGGTTCCCTTTTGCCTCCAGGATCAAATACAAAATCTTCTTTTTGGAGTTGAAAACCTTTTATAACACAACTCCTTCCTACCTTTCCATTCTTCTTGCACTTTAGTCTTTGCCATAATACTGTTCAATTTAGTGACACCAGCTTCCTCACTGTTCTGCATACAAGACACTGCATCTCCTAAGTATTTCTCTGGCTGTCCCCTGGGTCTGAAATGCTGTCCCTCTTAACCTCTCCCTCCTGACTTCCTTTAAGCCCCAACTAAAACCTCCTGTATTTTGAATATGGCCAATTTTTGGATCTGTTTTATTTGACTATATTTATTTGATATAAGATTGACTTTTTGGGGGGATAAGGAAGTTATATAGGAAGGAAAAGTGGTAATAGCAAACCCCAAAAATGGCATCAATGAATTTTTTTAAGGTTATAGGTTATTTAAGGATATATTTATAGGATATATATATATATATATAAGGAGATGGAGCCAAGATGGCAGATTAGAGGCAACCCACTGAATCTTCTCAACATTCTGCTCCATCAACTTTAAAATAATGCCCTCAAGCCAAATTCTGGAGTGGCAGAGTCAGTAAAAAACTCTAACAAAAACAGAATACTGTATATTGGCTCCAAGGCAGAAGACTGGTAAAGGTAGGCAATGGGAGTGGGGTTAAGTGACTTGCCCAGGGTCCTTGGGATTCACCTCCTTTTATAGTGCTGCTCTAACAGTCTTTCAACTGACATCTGGCTTCTTTGGGGTTCTAAACTCTGAACCCCAACTTGATGCTACTTGTAGAAAATGGCCAGTTGAAAAAGATGACTACAATGGGACAAAAACAAATATTTAATGAAATAGAGGGCTTTCAAGCATTCCTAATGTAAAGACCACAGCCAAATAGAAAATCTGACATTCAAACACAAGACTCAATAGAATAAAAAGGTAAGCATAAAAAAAAAGGTAATATGAAAGCATAATCATGAGGGACTCAATAAAGCTAAATTGCTTATGTTCCTATATGAGAAGGTGATACATGTAACTCCTAAAAACTTTTTCATTATTAGGGCAGTCAAAAGGAGTTTAAATAGGCAGAGGGCCTGGATGTGAATAGATTATGTTGGAATGATCGCCAAAAAATTTAGGGATTTAAAAAAAGGGGTACACTGGAGAGAAAATGAAGGATATGATTGCTTAAAACTCACTTATTGGAAATAGTTCAAAAAGGGAAGAATATGTGCACAAACATTTGAAAGTCTCCTAACAACTTGTAAAACATTTTTCTGAACTGAATTATTAAATTTAACCAATATTTGCCTTGGTGTTTTCTTGGAGGTGAGTGATCCATGAGTTCTTTTGATTGATATTTTGTTTCCTGTGTTCAGAAACTTTTCTGTTCTATTTTTCCTGCACTGTTAAGTTTTTTTGCCTTATCATATTCTTCTACAAGACCTCTGACCCTTAGATTGTCTCTATGCATCATGACTTTGAGATAAGTATATTTTTCTTGCAGAGTGAGCATATTTTCTTTTAATTTTCTTGTTTCTTGTGTAGATTGTCCTTCCCTTTTATGTATTTGTATTTCCACTCTAGTTTTGTCTTTTCTTGTTGTTGTTGCTTTTTGCCAAGATTTGTCCCAACAGATTATAGTTTTTCTGTTCTGTCCATTATTTTTGCTGTACAGAGCATAAATTCCATCCTTATGATTCTCATTTCTCTTTCAAAACACTCAGGAGCAGCATGTAATTGTTCCATATTCTCAAATTCCAGAGAGTTCTCTCTGATATCAAGTACTGGGGCTTTAAGTTTCTTCTTTCTGAGATATTTGGTAATTTCTTCCCATTCCTCCCCCTTACTTTCCCCTATTGTTCACTTTCTAACTCCTTTCCTTCTATTGGTGATTCCTCAGGTTGAATCTCAAAATATATCATCTTCCTCCCACTCTGGGCAATTTACAGTTCATCAACCTAAGTCACTGTCCCAATTGACTTCTGGGGAGGTAAAATTGGCCCCAGCTGGATTCTGAGCTTATTCCTTCAGGCCCCAGAGTACCCCGCACTTGTGCTGTCTCATTCTCTCTGTTCCTTAGTTCCCTGGCCCAGAAATTCAGAGCACTTCCACACTGGTGCCATCACAGTCAAGGGCGATTTCTTTCATTTGGCGTTTGGGTTTCTGAGGATCTGGGAGGAAGGATGTGATGGGGTATGAGGCTGAGCTGTATTTTCAATTCAATCCAATCCAATAACACTAAGTGCCTACTATGTGCCAGGCACAATGCTAAGAGCTGGAGATACAATGAATAAAAATACAGTCCCTGCCCTCAAGGAGTGTACAAACTAAAGGGGAAGACAACATACAAAAGGAAACAGGAAGGCAAGGGGAAGTGAGGAAATGAGGCACCATGGGATATCTTTTTCTGGAGAGTCGAAATCAGGCTCAGCAGTAGATACCAAGTGGAGGGAGATAAGTCCAATTTCCTTTCTATATCGGGGGTAGATTTGGAGGATTTTGGTATTCTACCCTCTAGTCTCCCCATCAGAAGAGAAAGGAGGTTAATGGAGGTACTATCAATCAAGGCTTAAGTTAGCAGCATGGTGGTGAATTTAGAAGTGAAGACCTAGGGTAAAGGAATTAGACAACTGGTCAGAAAGATTACAGGGCACTTCTGGGCACTAAGCACAAATCCACTTGGCAATTCCATTGCCCTTTACCCAGACACAGTTCCTGGTTAAAGAGAGGAGCACTTACAGTTAGTCACAAGGGAGTAGGAACTCTGGTTATAGTTCTAGGGCAGAGAGGAGAGCATTAGAGCTTCTAGTCACAGGGGAGCAGGAGCCCTTCCTGAGTAAGGACAAGAAAGCAGATCAAAGAGCAATGACCACAACTTTCCTAGAATTCCTAGAAGAGCTAAAGAAAGGGATTTCTTAAAGGAAAAAAAAAAGATTTTAAAAGTCAAATAAGAGCCATAGAGAAAAAATTGGGAAAAGAAATGAGAGTGATGTAAGAAAATTATGAAAAGAATTCATAGCTTGGTAAAAGAAGCAGGAAAATACTGAAGAAAACAATACATTAAAAAGCAGCATTGGTCAAAAGAAAAAAGGAACGAAACCTCACTGAAGAAAATTTCTTAAAAATTGAAATTGGTCAAGTAAAAGTTAATGACTTATTTAGATGCTAAAAACAAAACAAAATCAAAAGAATAAAAAAAGGAAGAAAATGTGAAATGTCTCAAAAAAAACTGAACTGGAAAACAGATCAACAAGAGATAATTTAAGTATCAAAAAATTATTATTTGACAGCCATGGTCAAGAAAGAACCTAGACACCATATTTCAAGAAATTATAAAGGAAAACTACCCAGATATTTTAGAAGCAGCAGGCAAAATAAAAACTAAAAGAATTCATTGGCCACCTCCTGAATGAGATCCCCAAATAAAGAGAGTTTACATGATTTGTCTAAGGTCACAGAGGTGAGAAGTTACAAAGTAATTATTTGAACTCCGGTTGTGCGGAGTTCAATCACTCAGATATGAACCTATAGCTATATAGATATGTTCTGGGACTAGCGAAGAAGACCTTAGTTCAAATACAGCCTCAGATACTTACTAGCTATGTGACCTTAGACAAGTCACTTTGCCTCAACTAAAAATGAGAGTGATAACAACAATCTTCCTAGGATTTTGTGAGAATGAAATGTAAAAGGAATTTAGCTTAACGTCTGGTATGAATAATGCCATTATATAAATTCTTATTCTCTTCCCTTGATGATCCTGGATTTTTAATACTAACCTCTGAGAAATGGATCCAAAACAAAAACTCGAAATAAGCCAAAGTTGTAGAGACTCAGATTTTAGAGGGTTTTAAATGGCAGTTTATTTTTTTATATAAAGTAGTGAACCACAATGGGAAAGATCAAAAGTTGGAGATGAAGTTCAGTAAGATGGTGGATTCCTCTCACTGAATTACAAAGATGGAGTCAGGGAGTTTTTCCAACAAAATAAGTTAAGTTTGAGGTATTCCCAACCTAAGCCCCATTTCAGATAAGACAGTCCTTGTCTTGATTGGTTAAAACCTGCTTGAATAATAGGATAATTGGTTTTATAAATTGTTTGTTTCCATTAGCTAGCTTTCGCAATAAGACTGTAACTCTCAAGTAACCAGCCAATGGTGAAGGAGGGGAGGCACCATTTTTGCTTTAGGGACTGGGATAAAAGAAGGCTGCCTTCCCCCCCCTGCTTTGTACTTGCTTACACTTGTAACACTGGCTCATGAGCCTCTCACAAGGCTGAAATAAAAGAGCCTGAATTGGAGTTCAAGATTCTTTTGAGTAGGTGGTCATTCTCACTCATTACTCTAAATTTTAAAGAAAAAAATAATTTTAAGAATAAAAAATATTTCCTTAAACTCAACATACTGACTTCTACCTCTTTGCATTAAGAATCCTTCTCTTTTTTCAAAGCTCACTTTATAGGTTCCATGGAAGCTTTTACTTTCCTGTTTGCCCCCTATCTTGAGTGAATGAACAAATGAATAAATCATCTCTTGTTTACTATGTTATCAGCACTGTTCTGAGTGCTGGGGACAGCAATTAAAAAAAAATAGCAAGACAAGTTCGTCCCCGCAAACTCACTTTCTAATAAAGGAAGACAATATAGATGTTTAAAAAGAAGTATTTTGGTTCAAGAAATCACTACAAGGTTGAATAGAGTCATAGAGAAATTGTTTGGCCCACACTTTCCAGGAATGGTAGTGCTGATTTATCCAGGGAGCTCCACTCAGGATATGTCCAGCTGCTAAAAACTACACTTTGCAGAAATCTTTGCTTCCACTATGGGGCTCCACAAGAATACTGAGATTCCACAGTTTTGGATGCCCAGGATTTTTTTTTCTTTCACCATAACCTCAACTAACTCCTTCAATTCTTCATCATAGCTTGGAGGCAAGTCTGTGTTCTCAAATAGAACAATGCACAAATTTTGGCAGATTCTATCACAAGCCATGAGACTGTCCTCTGCAGATTGCCTTCATTAAGTTCAAGAGAGATTCATTAACCTGAAGGTTCACCAGAAGAATCCTCCTTTAATTTGCTTGTATCACTCATCGTATCTAAACTATGTCTAGTTTTTGGCAAAATTGTGGAGTAATTTTTGTCAAGAAGGAAGTTCTTTCCCCCCAAAGTTTAGATCTTTGAGTTTATCAAACACTAGATTACTATGGCCTTTTTATAATTTTGTAATGCATTTCAGTGATCCACTACTCTGTTTCTTAGCTAGTATCATATTATTTTTGATGATTACCACTTTGGAATATAGTTTAAGTCTAGTAACTGCTAGGCTACCTTCATTCACATTTTTAAAAATTTATTCTGATATTCTTGACTTTTTGTTCTTCCAGATGAATTTTATTATTTTTTTCTAGCTCTATAAAACAATGCTTTGGTAGTTTGAATGGTATGGTACTGAATAAGTACATTAATTTAGGTAGAAGGTTATTTTTATTATGTTGGCTAAGCCTATCCATGAACAAATATTTTTCCAACTGTTTAATCTGTCTTTGAGTGAAGAGTATTTTGTGATTGTGTTCATATGGTTTCTGAGTTTGACCTAGCAGGTAAATATATATGTATATGTATATATATATATATATGTGTATATATATATATACACAACTACCCAAGATTTTATATTTATATATTTATATTTTATATTTCTGAGGAAAAAAGAAATTGAACAAGGCACAAATTTAAATATTTCCTCTTCTATTAATCAGGGCAATTTATATTTTTGCAAATATTCATCCTGAAGTGAGTAAATAAACACAAACACACACACAGGGGTTCTTTTGGGGGAAAAGGGTTGAAGGAAGAAATGAAGGGTGAAGATGTATAACTATCTTAAACAAATACAAAAGGGGCTGTGACAATGTGAGTAACTAAAACAGCCAGGGATATCTTACTTCTACAGGGAAAGACACAACAGGAATAAAAAATACTTTTTAATAATGACTTCAAAGGATAAGGGCAGTAGAGAGAGGTCATCCTAACCTAGTTATCTAAGGTCAAACTCAGAACTGGGAGTTGGGTCAGGATCTACACTATTTTAACCCAAATGACTTAACCAAACTAAGGTCTAAACTAAACTAAATCTCTAACTAGAATAAGAGAGGGCTGGAGAGGTGGGCTTCCCACTACACTTGTCCACGGTGCCCCCAAGATGTCACAAATGTCACAGGAAACCAGGATCAAGTTTTATCCACAGCCAGTTAATCCTCAAAAGCTCTATAGAGTAAGGTAGGTAAATCTGCTGTCCACCAACAGATATCTAAAACCTTTCTCTACCCGGGCCATGAGAGTTGATTGAAGTATCTTCTCAGTGATATCCCACTCTGTCAGCTCCTTGGATATTTGGCAAAGCTGGACCACACAGCCAAGACCTCCTTCTTTCATCTTGGCCAAACCACACTCTCTCTTCAAACTCTGGCTTCATTCCATTATGGAGTGTCCACGAAGTCCAAGATTTCTTCAAGCTGTCATCTATTCCACCTTATCTTAAGTTTCCTATTTTTCCCCATTACAATCCATTTCACTTAGATTGTTAGTTTTATTGGGCAAAATGACTCCTAATAATTGCTTTGATTTTATCTCCATTTGTGGTATATTCATTTGCTTCACTTTTGATCCTGGTAATTTGATTGTCTTCCTTCTTTAAAAAAAATCCAATTATCTAATGACATTGATTTCATTGTTTTTTCATAAATGTAACTCCTACTTTTATTAGTTCTTTTTTTTTTAACACCAAGCAGAAGTTCCTACCTTTTCTAAAAGAGTTTAAAAAGAAAGCCTTTAATGACAAGAACCAGTGCCTGGCCCAAGGAGGTGAAGTCATTTACCTTATATTTCTCTCCTACTTGGCCTTTTGTCACCTCTAGATCCATAGAAAAGGTTTGAGGTCAGTTGTCATACTAGTTTCCTCAAATTCTCTGGCTCTTTATTTACTTCACAGAAAAGAAATGTTTACTAAGAGATTCACAAACATATATTATAAAAGTTTAAACAAACAGCACTAATTCATAAATGTTGTAATCTACCAGGAAGTTGAGATTTTCACATCAACACATGCAAAACTATGTTGCCGAATTGGTATTTAACATTTCACTTTGACTGGGCTGTCCAAAAAAAAAGTCCCTCCATCTCTATGTCTTCTGGCAACCCATGCCAGGAATTAAACTAATAATATCCCTGCCCAGATTAATTTTTTCCAAGAGAGGCTGAAGTCCTCTGCTCCTTAAGAGTTACAAGGTTGCCTCCAAGCAGACTACGCTAGTAAATGTTTAACAACTTGCTCTCCAGAAATGCACATCATCAGATGTTTAATTTGCCTCACTAAAATTTTCTCCATCACTTTCTTAAGATTGACGACCAACAAGACAATAAACCAAGCCCTAATTTGTGGGAGGATTTTAGAAGTGGTAAATGTTTACATTGAAAATTTAACAATGGCTCTCAGTACACCCCTGACTCTAAAGTTGGAAAATGTCCATTTCAAGGTGGACAGTCACTTAGTCATAAAAGAAACAAGAAGTAGCCCAAGCCCTAGGCTTATGCTCCTCTAGGCAGGATATTTGCCGATTTCCACGTTTCCAGTTCCTGCAGTGGAGAGAGGCATCGCCTCCCTTCCCTCCACTCTTTGGAGAGCAAGAATGAGTCCTTTCTTTTAAGTTCCACAAGGAGGACTTCTCCTCATGACCCAGTGACCATCTTTTGATGCAGACACCCCTTGTATGTATCACAGGACTAAGAAGATTTTTTTTGTCATCCCAAATTACCTAAATCCTTTAATACTGCATCTCATCAAGCGGGCAGCTAGAAGCACTGCATGCTCCATGGGTATAACCAGAGACTAATCTGAGTGGCCTGGGTGGTCGTCGGACGCAAAGAATGAAACAGATTGGAAGCACGGCTTGTTAGCTCATTGTACTTCAAGAAATACTGAAGTAGCCACTTTATTATAAAGGAAATTAAAGATCCCTTTCCCCCAAAAGCCCAAGAAAGTTTCCCACAGTTACAGAGAGCAAGATTTTTACTATAGTCAAAACAAAAGCCTTAGAAGCCTTCAGGCGTAGACAAAAACCTATGCTAAACTATCAACTACATGTGTTATCTTTAAGTGGAGCCTGGGACATCTCCGTTAGGTTGGAAAGCCCCGCCAGTTTCTCGGCCTTGATGGTATTAAACAATTTTTTGAGCCTCATTATTTTACTTTAATTCTGGGCAAAATGCCCTGCCAAGGGTTCGGCCTTGGCTGTACCAGCCATCTGTGTTCTTGGGTAAAGTGGAACAGAGTTAGCCCCTCTCCTGCTAGAGTGCTGAGAGCCCAAAGCTTTTTCAATAAGACTATATTGTATTTTGAAGGAAGGTGAGAATTATGAAAGGAATCAAAAGAGGAATCTCAGATTTTTGTCTTATATATCCCACACCTGTCTCGTCCCTATTTAGGGTGGAAAGATAAATACACGGCTCTGCCGGTCTGTATTGATCTTTTGAGGGGGTCCAGATAAAAATATCTACTTGAGATTCTAATTTCTCTTAATAGTTCCTGACACATGGGATGTCTCCTGAAAACCCATCTCTCCTCAGGTTCCATGCGTAATCCAACCCTTCTTACAAAGCCTTTAAGACTTGTTTAAGCTTTAAGAACACGGAAGCACCCTCTCTTCTCATGAGAAGAGGATTTCAACTAAACCACAAGTTAGGGGTACTACCATTAAGCAGCGCTCAGTGGAGCAGCCTGTGATGGAGACTGCATAGAGTGGCACAACATCCAGAAGAGTAGAATTTGCTATTAATGTCTAAGTGGAGATGATGAGTCCTTGTCAGGTGCCCAGGGACCCTTCGGGAGGGCATTGGCATGTCACAGCACAAGTATGAACTGTTCCTCTTGTAATATATGCCTGGCCAGATTCTGTAAGTATTTGCTTCCCCACATGTTACTCCCCATTGACTACAGTTTGTGTATGTAGGAATGAATGATAGACAAACATCCTTCCCATGGATACCATAATTTTAGGACATCACACCTTAGTAGGAAATTGTTTTGTTGTTACTCTACTGTACTATTTTGTGAAAAACTTTTGCTTCAAACTAATCATGTCTTGTAGCTATTAAACAAATCTTTGGGAGCTGGTGAGCTATGGTTTTAGGGGATCATTACCTCTGGCGTACCTCAAACCTGGTGTACGTAGGGGAACACACACAGCCAAGCAAAGCACCAGTATTTGAAGGTGCTACTAAAAGAGTAAAGATACCTGTGTGAGCTTTTTAAAGATAGATAGATCCTTAAGGATCTAGTCTTTTTTTTGTATGTTCTGGGTAGCACACTGTTCATGAGTCATAGTGTAGATATTTACTGTATTTACTTATGAATTCTATCCTGATTTACATAAATATGTAATTAAATTAAAATATGTTCATATATTTTTAAAATATCACCTTAATTTTCAAATATTGCCCTCTTCTCTTCCCTGTCTAGAGAGCCATCCCTTTAACAATAAAAGAGATGAAAAAGTAATTTAGCATAATCAAACAACACTGATTCGAATCTGACAGTTTATGTAATGTTTCCCCACCTCTGCAAAGAAGTGGAGAAGTTAGTTGGCCAACAAACATTTATTAAACATTTAATATATGCTAGGCATGGTATGAGATGTCTGAGATGGAGGTGGTAGGTAGGTTTTAAATGGCTATGAATGTCAAGATATTTTATATTTGCTCCTGAGGATGACAGAGAAATCACTTGGAGTGGGAAGAAATGGGGCAGGCAGGCGGACTAACCTGTAGATTATTGCAATAGTATAGTCCTGAGAGAGCCTGCACTAAGGCTGTGTTAGAGGAGAAAAGGGGGTATTTTCAAGAAATGTTTTGCAAGAGATTGGATATATAGAAGAGTGATGAGTCAAGGATGACATCTGGGAGCGTGATGGTGCCCTCAGAAGTAACAAGCAAGTTTAGACATTGATACGGTTGGAAGGGAAAGATAACGAATTCAGTTTTGGACATGCTGAGTTTAAGATGTCTATAGGACATTCATTTCAAGGTGTTTAAGAGGAAGTTGGAGATGTAAGATTTAGGTCAGTGGAGAGGTGAGGGCTGGATAAGTAGATTTGGGACTCATCAGCATAAAAATAATAAAATAATGAATCCATGGGAAGTGATGAGTTCAACAAGTGAATTAGTATGGAGGGAGAAGGAAAGATGGCCTGGAACAGAGCTCTGGGGGACATCTAGAGTTAGAAGATATTGATGAGGTTAGTGGTGATTGGGTCTCATCCAAAGAATTGATTGCTGACTCAAATGGACTCCATTTTGAGGTAACGAGCTTCATTATAAGAGACTATAGTAGCAGTAAGCAATTAAGGTAAGGAGGAATGATAAGTAAAAGTCTAGTAAAAAGGTAAGAGTAAGAGTGGGTGGAAGTTCTCAGGAATGCTTTTTATCCTGCTTAGTTCCTAAGGAAAGAATTATTTGTTTGGGCAGTTGTTGCCTGGGGTCTCCAGGGAACTGATGCCACTTTATCCAGGGGTCACTTTGGTCTGCTTGGCTTTGCCCATGGTTCAGTCTGTTTGCCCACCGAGGGGAGCAAACCACAATGAAAACGGGATGCGAATGGTATCCTGAACATCCAGGGGCAACTTCTAGTCAAGCTTTGCTCTTTCCTGTAGAGCCTCCAAGGAAGGCAGTGAGGACAGGAATTGCATTCTTTGAACTTTGTCCTGTGTGAGGGGGGATGGAACCACCCGTGTTTGCTGTTCAGAGACCCCCCCAGCCAGTTACCTCGCTTATATCTAAAGACTGTCGATGCAAGTTTTCTCATCACTGTGACTCTACACAACTCACATATCTTATATGAAAGGTAGCCCCGTTATAGCTACTAGCCTGGGTTTATGACCTGATTTAAGATCTGTTGATGGGGTCCAAGAAGGAGGAGGTAGATAAATAGGGGAACCAGGAGAGAGTGACCTCCTGAAAACCCAGAGAGAAAAGACTACTAACGTGAGGAGAGTGATTGATAGGAAGATAAGGATTGAGAAAAGACCATTAGATCCGTCTTGGAGTCAATACTGTGTATTGGATCCAAGGCAGAAGAGTGGTAAGGGTAGGCAATGGAGGTCAAGTGACTTGCCCAGGGTCACACAGCTGGGAAGTGTCTGAGGCTAGATTTGAACCCAGGACCTCCTGTCTCTAGGCCTTGCTCTCAATCCACTGAGCTACCCAGCTGCCCCCAGAACATTAGTATCTTTGATCAGAGGAGTTTTGGTTGAGGTCAGAAGTCTGTGGAGACTTAAGAAGAGAATAAGGAGGGGAAGTGCATTCCCTTTTGCTGGCAGCCTCTTCAAGGTTATATGTCAGAGCTTACCTTCCTATGCACTATCTATTCCCGACTTCAACAAGCTCACCACGTTTTAATCCTGACTGTACCAAATATTCTGGGCAAGCATGACTCAGTCCAGTTCCCTGTTAGTTTATATTTAATACTGGAAGAAAACGAAAGACTCCCACATCATTCAATAGTTAAGACTGTCTACCTGAATTAAAGAAGACTGCCAATGTAGCAATAACTAGGGTTGAGAGAAGTGCAATTCATGACCCTGTACAGCCCCAGAGTGCAGGAGTGCCCCTGAGGGGCAGAAGGGGCAGAGTTTATATTCAGTGGGGTGGAACAGCAACAGGAAAAGTTAAGTTGTTTTGCAAAATAGCCAAAGACTGTAGAATAGTAGCATCTGGTCAGAAAAGTGGGCTTTGGGTGCAGGGAAGGGAATTTCCAGAAATATTATAAGGCCTTTGCCAACCACGGAATCAATGAGGTCAGGTAGCCTCTTCTGATGAATGCATTGGTCCAGACAAAAATATTTTTGGACACTTTGAGTCCCTCGCCCAAATTACTCATCTTGACCGATCAGCTCTAGCTCCCTGGATCTCCTCGTGGCTGCTTTGTATTTAGGTGATAAGGAAGTGACATCAGTTGTCCTTTAATTCCCTGAGCCAACCAAGTCTCAAGGAAGGTCACAAAACCTTTTAAGAAAAAAAAATTAACCTGACTTGCATGGGAGAAGATTATTCACACTTAATGGATGATTCTCTTACAATAGTTGATGGAGAGTTGGTAGAAATGCTCAACTCTTATTTTGTTTTCTCTGCAAAAGAAAATGATCTTTGAACTTGAAAGGATAGAACCAAAATAATAATAATAATAATAATAAATAAGGGAACAACCAACTATCCTTAATAAACTTTGATAACTTGATTTTTTGGTACATTTTGAAAAGATCATGGAAAATTAGAGAATTTCCTCAGGTACAAAGAAAAGTATATGCTAGGTTTAAATTCAAAATTAGGATAAAAAAGAGTTTGCAAATTACAAGTTAGTGAGGTTGATTTTGATTCCTGACAAAATTCCAGAACATATTATTTTTAAAAGGATGGTCACTGAAGATTTAGAAAAGGAAGTGGTGACCATGCAGTGTCTACAGCACAACTTCATCAAGAGCAGATCATACCGAATACATGTGTAACCCAGATCAAATTATTTACCATCTCTGGGAGGGAAAAGAGAAGGGAAGACAGCAATTTGGATCTTATAACTTCAAAAAACATGTGGAAAATAAGATATCTTTCTTTAAGTCTCTTCCCTATCCTGAAACAATTCAAACTGCTCCCCCAGCACCAATATTACTGTGAATCTATGTCTGTCAGTAAGAATTATGTATTTTTCCTTATAAATGGCTCATTCAGATATATTTCTATGTGTCAATTGATACTTCTTGATGCTTACACTCTTTAAAAATTTTTTAAAATTGGTTGATGTTCTTTCCCTCTCCTCTACCTTCCCCCTCCTGGGGCTGACAAGCAATTCCACTGGGTTATACATGTATTATCACTCACAACCCATTTCTAGTAATTTTAAAAAACCTAAACCCCAAAGCATATACCCATATACATGTGATAAATCATATGTTTTTCTTTTGTGTTGCTACTCCCACAGTTCTTTCTCTAGATGTGAACAGCATTTTTTGTCATAAATCCCTTGAGATTGTCCCGGATCATTGCATTGTATTAGTAGCACATGCCTACACTTTTTTTTTTTTTTTAGTTTCCTCATTAAACTTATTTTTTTAAAGAATATTTTTCCATGGTTACATAATTCATGTTCTTTCCCTTCCCCCCCAAGCCCCCCTCCCTCCCCGCAGCTGATGCACAATTCCACTGGGTTTTACATGTATCAATGATCAAGACCTATTTCCATATTAGTGATAGTTGCCCTGGGGTGGTCGTTTAAAGTCTGCATCCCAAATCATATCCCCATCAATTTATGTGTTCAAGCAGTTGTTTTTCCTCTGTGTTTCTTCTCCCACAGTTCTTTCTCTGAATGTGGTTAGTTTTCTTTCTCATAAGTCCCTCAGCCTTGCTCTAGATCCTTGCATTGCTGCTAGTAGAGAAGTCCGTTATGTTCCACTGTAGCACTGTGTACAATGTTCTCCTGGTTCTGCTCCTTTCACTGCATCAATTCCTGGAGGTCGCTCCAGTTCACATGGAATTCCTCCAGTTCATTATTCCTTTGAGCACAATAGTATTCCATCACCAACAGATACCACAATTTGTTCAGCCATTCCCCAATTGAAGGGCATCCCCTCATTTTCCCTATCCCTATTTTGCCACCACAAAGAGTGCGGCTATAAATATTTTTGTACAAGTCTTTCCCTATGATCTCTTTGGGGTATAAATCCAGCAATGGTATGGCTGGGTCAAAGGGCAGACAGTCTTTTATAGCCCTTTGGGCATAATTCCAAATGGCCATCCAGAATGGTTGGATCAATTCACAACTCCACCAGCAATGCATTAGTGTCCCAATTTTGCCACATCCCCTCCAACATTCACCACTTTCCTTTACTGTCATGTTAGCTAATCTGCTAGGTGTAAGTTGGTACCTCAGAGTTGTTTTGGTCTGCATTTCTCTAATTATAAGAGATTAGAACACTTTTTCATGTGCTTATTGATAGTTTTGATTTATATGAAAATTGCCCATTCATGTCCCTTGCCCATTTATCAATTGGGGAATGGCTTGATTTTTTTGTACACTTGATTTAGCTCCTTATAGATTTGTGTAATAAGACCTTTGTCAGAGTTTTTGTTATAAAATTTTCTCCCCAATTTGTTTCCCTTCTAATTTTAGTTGCATTGGTTTTGTTTGTACAAAACCTTTTTAATTTAATGTAATCAAAATTATTTTACATTTTGTAATTTTTCTAACTCTTGCTTGGTTTTAAAATCTTTCCTTTCCCAGAGATCTGACAAGTATACTATTCTGTGTTCACCTAATTTACTTATAGTTTCCTTCTTTATATTCAAGTCATTCACCCATTCAGAATTTATCTTGGTGTAGGGTGTGAGATATTGATCTAGACCTAACCTCTCCCATATTGTTTTCCAATTTTCCCAGCAGCTTTTGTCAAATAGTGGATTTTTGTCCCAAAAGCTGGGGTCTTTGGGTTTATTATAGACTGTCTTGTTGACATCACTTACTCTCCCTTCTGTCTCTTAGCTAGTACCATATTATTTTGATGACTGCTGCTTTATAGTATAGTTTAATATCTGATACTGCTAATGCCTATACTTTTTTATTAGACATTTATTAATATTCGTTTTTAATCTGTTTACATACTTTATGCCCCTACTTTCCCCTTCACCCCCCGCTCTCCCCCCACCCATGGCCAACGCACATTTCCACTGGTTGTACCATGTGTCCTTGTTCAGGGTCTATTTCCCATTCATGTCCGCCTCAGCCCATGCATTCAAGCAATTGTTTATCTTATATGTTTCCTCTCCTGCAGTCCTTCCTCTGAATGTGGGTAGCATGTTTACCATAAATCCCTCAGAGCTGTCTTGTGTCATTGCAGTGCTGCTGGTACAGAAGCCCATTACATTTGATTTTACCATAGTATATCAGTCTCTGTGTACAATGTTCTTCTGGTTCTGCTCCTTTCGCTCTGCATCACTTCCTGGAGGTCTCTCCAATTTGCATGGAATCCCTCCAGTTTGTTATTCCTGTTAGCACAATAGTATTCCATCACCAGCATATACCACAATTTGTTCAGCCATTCCTCAATTGAAGGACATCCCCTCATTTTCCAGTTTTTTGCCACTACAAAAAGCGCGGCTATAAATATTTTCGTACAAGTCTGTTTATCTATGATCTCTTTGAGGTACAAACCCAGCAATGGTATGGCTGGATCAAAGGGCAGGCATTCTTTTATAGCCCTTTGGGCATAGTTCCAAATTGCCAGCCAGAATGGCTGGATTATTTCACAACTCCACCAGCAATAATGCCTATACTCTTAACAAATGCTTGTAATAAACTTCTTGATTATATTCTAAATTCTAAAAATAATTGATAGAATTCTCCTGTTTAAAAAAATACTTGTTTTCTTCATTTCTAAAGATAACTAGACTGACCAATTCTTATCCATTAAAACATGATTGGTTTCATTTTTTATGTGATATAATTTAGTGCTTGCCATATAAATATGTTTCCTAATTCTTTTCTCAAGAAAACATATGTGATGTATAATTATAAGATTTACATGTAGGAAGGAAGGAAGAAAAGAAGGAAACAAGCATATATCAAGTACTTATCATAGAACAGGCTAAGAACCAGGGCTACAAATAAAGCAAAACGACAGCCCCCTTCTTCAAAAAGCTTACATTCTGATTGGGGAAGACAATACAGAAAAGGGAGCTGAAAAAAATCTTTGGCTCACCCCTACTTGCTAGTGTATTTGATAAAGTATCTTCAGTACTGTCACTGATTTAATTTGGAGGTTTTTACTGAGTTCTTCATAGAATTTTTCTACCTCTTCATTCTCTGCAACTTATGTTGGTAAATAATCTGCAATTACTTTCACTGTGGTCTGGCTGCAAAATTCAGATGCAGAAACAGATAGAGTGCCAAATATGCCAGGACGCCCAGAGGTTTACTGTCCTGATCTTTCAAAATTCAAAAGGTCACACTATCCAATTCCTTCATCTAAAACTGAAAAGAACAAAAGTTCTTTACACCATTCTCTCTCACTAGACATCATTGATTCAGGAGTCAAACCAAAAGTGAGTAGCCAAACAGAAAAATAGTTAAGTCTGTAGGCATTAGTGATTGAAAAAAAAAGTTTTATTGACAGTTCATTTTGACATTACAAACTTTTACAGTTAACTCCTACTTCACAAGAGTTCACTTATAACAAAGTAAAACAGTTAAGTACAAGTAATAATATGGCGACTTTGAAAGTGCATGCAACATTTAACATAGGGAACAATTCCACCTCTAAGAAAAAAGAAAAGGTCTAATCTATTTTCTCTCCTTTCCAACATTCGCCCCATTGGGAAGAAAAAAGAAAAGAAAAAGAAATTACTCATAAAAAATATGCAGTTAAACAAAACAAATTCTTCCAATGGCTAAACACAAAAATACACATCAAATTCTGCACCCTATACTCATCACATCTCTGTTTTATCATAGGTCCTCTGTAATAATGAATGACCATTGCATTATTCAGTTATTACAGCTTTCAAAGTTCTTTGTTTGGACTGTTATTATTAATATTCTTGATATATGTTATTCTCTGGGATCTGCACATTTCATTCTTCGTTAGTTTCTGAGACTCTTGAAAAGTGTTTATTTTTACAGGATTGATGTTAGGTATAATTTGTTTTTCTGGTTCTACTTGTCTTTGTATCGGTTCATATAAGTCTTTCCATTTCTTTTTGAAATAATTTATTTCTTATTTTTAACAGCACAATAGAATTCTTTCACGTTCATCATATACATCATGATTTATTCATTCAATTATTCTTCAATTGGGACACTGCATTAGTTTCCAGTTTTTTAGCAATACAAAAAGAGCTGCTATCATTATTTTTGTACATGAAGGATCTTTTCCTCTTTATCTCTTTTGGTTACTGGTCTAGCAGTAATATAATTGGGTCAAAGGGAATGCACCATTTACTAACTTTTGGTATTAACTACCAAATTGTCTTATAGAAATGGTTGTAAGCATTCATAAGTTCGCCAACATTAATGTATTTATTTTCTCATAATTCCTTCAAAATTTATCATATTCCTTTTTGGTCATCTTTGCCACTTTGATGGGTATGAGGTGGAACCTAAAAGTGATTTAATTTGTATTTCTCTAATTAGTAGTAACTTGGGATACTTCTTCATATAATTATATAAGGCCTAGGTTTTGTCTGCCTGTTCATATCATTATATCAACTGAAGAACTGCTCTTATTCTTATACATTTGATTCGGTTCTACATATATATCTTTACATCTATATATCTATAGTTCTTAGGAATGAAACTTATCAGGGAAGCTTGTTGGCAACATTTTTCTAGTACAAAATTTAACTTTTCCCAAACCACTGTCCAGTATTCTCAAGTTTTTTTTTCCAAATAAATAAATGGACAAATGAAGAAAGAAATATTTATCTAGTAGTTTAAGTCTTGAAGAAGACAAATAGCCCAGAAAGAATTACAAGTCTTCACTCCTTGGTAGTCAGTCTTAGGGTACTAACAGAAGAAGAGTATATAAAGACATTCTGAAGATATAATAAAATTAACATTTCATGAAAAATTTATCAAATGCTTATCAAATATCAAGTGCTTATCAAATGCCAGGATATTAGAGTATGTCTTACTAAGTTTTGCCCAACTTATCTTAATGTATCC
The DNA here is from genome assembly GCF_016433145.1 of Gracilinanus agilis. Lineage (NCBI taxonomy): Eukaryota > Metazoa > Chordata > Mammalia > Didelphimorphia > Didelphidae > Gracilinanus > Gracilinanus agilis. The sequence continues at coordinate 419,921,724 of NC_058132.1, read as the reverse complement.
TTCTCTGCCATTTTCCATTTTCTTACATCTTCAAAATATTAAAAAAAAACTATTATAGATTTGCTGTCTCAAATGACATTAGAGTTTTTTTTTAAACTCTTACCTTCTTAGAATCAATACTAAGTATTGGCTCCAAGGTAGAAGAGATGTAAGGGCTAGGTAATAGGGATTAAATGACTTACCCAGGGTCACACAGCCAGGAAGTATCTGAGGCTAGATTTGAAACCAGGTCCTCTAATCCTGGCTCTCAATTTACTAAGTCACCTAGCCACCCCTGACATTAGGGTTTTAAAAGAGACTTTCTAATTATCTCTCAGCATCAGATTTTTTTTTCTGAGCAAGTTTGCAAGTTTAATATGAATTCAGGTAAATACAGTGAGATGAGCCCCAGGGGGCATGGAAGGTTCACAAACACTTTACCAGTACAGTTCCATGGCAGGTGGAACAACCAAGGGCCTGAGACTTCTGACCTAGGAAACTTCCCCAAATAGGCAATATACCTACTCCCTTTACTTTAGATTTGGGCTTCAACACTGTAAGAAACCTGACCTGTTAAGAACCCTTGGCCTGACCTAGCAGAGCCACAAAAATATTTACTTTCTATAAATCACATATGAAAAGGGAGGCTGGTACATGGCATACACAGCTGATAGTGCCAAGGAGCAGTACCTACTTACTGCCTGTAGCTGGAACTGTGGAAGGAGCTGGAGACAGGCAAGTCCTGTATGTTTATTGCTATGGGAACAAAGATCTGTGGACATATTTCAAGTGTGAATTTTCTTGTGAAGTCCTGCCATTATCCTATGCAACCCTGTTAATAACACTGCTTTGGAGAGCGAATATGTCAGAATTCTGCTTTTTCAAGTACAGAATCATAGTCTCTATTGATTATTCATTTCAACTTATAATTTTTCTCGACCTCTGAATATCTCAAAGTTCCTTTACACTTCTTTTTTTTTTCCCCACTCAGAAACATTTGCTAGTCCTTTATTTCATTGAAGATACACTTAGTTTTCTTGGATAAGATGTGGGTTGTAGATCTTTGTCTTTTGGACGATCTCATTCCATGTTCTTTGTTTCTTTAAATGACAGCTGCTAAATCTTGTATAATACTGAGTGGGGGCATATTTGGAATTATATCAAGAATGTAGAGGTCATTTGATAGTAGGAAACTTTTGACATAATGGACCATATCAACAATAAAAACAATATGTTATAAGATTACATAGAAAGTTTTTGACTAGGTACCCAATCCTGTTAAACATAACTTCAACAATCATAATACTAGAAAATAAGGATAGATGTGTTTTCCTTGCTATAGTGTCTATCTAAAATTAAGAGACAACATTATATTTGATGACCATCTATGTGTTTCCATTAACTTCAATAAGAAAGTAAGGATATCTATGATTACCAAGATTACTTTATATAACACTAGAAAAGTTAGATTTAGCAATATAACAGGACAAATAAAGTGAGGAAACAAGCATAGGCAAAAAGGAAACAAAATCATTGCTTTTTTTGTGAATGACATGACACCTTAATTAGAGAACCATAGAAAGTCAACTAAAAATTAATTGAAACTTTTGCAAAGTTACAGGATATAAAACAAATCCACATAAATCAATAGCATTTATGTATATTATTACAAAACCTAGCAAGAAAAAGTAGAAAGAGAAATTCTGTTTAAAATAATTATGGAATGTATACAATCAATACTTGGGAGTCTACCTATCAAGATACACAAGAACTATATGAAAACAATTATAAAACACTGTAATAGAAATACATACCTAAATAATTGGAGAAATATTCATTGTTATTGTTAGACAACATAATAAAAATGACAATAAAAACTACTTAAATTCATTTACTTATTTGGTAACAAAGGGTTACTTTGTAGAATTAGAAAAAGTAACAATTCTTTTAGACAAAGAAAAGGTCAAGAATCTCCAGGAAAAGCACAGGAAAAAAAAATAACTGAAATGAAGAGGGCTTCATAGTATCAGATCTTAAAAGTATATTACAAAGCAATAATCATCAAAACAACATGAGCCTGGTAAAGAAATAGAAAAGTAAAAAAAAAAAAAAAAAAGAAACAGGTCAATCAGGAATAGATTAAAGATAAAAGCAAAAGGGCATAGTAGCCTAGTATTTGAAAATCTCAAATATGCCAGGTATTGGAACAAGAATTCATTATTTAACAAAAACTGTTTGGACCATTGGAAAGCAGTATGGCAGAAAATAGGTCTACAGTCATATCTCATCCTGTTTACCAAGATAAATTCCTAACAGGTATATGACTTAGACATAAAAGTTGACATAAACAAATTGTAGTAGCAAGAAAGAAATTACTTGTCAGATCGATAGACAGGGGAAGAGTTCAGGACCAAATAAGGGATAGAAAAGGTCAGAGAGGGAAAACATAATTTTGATCATATAAAATTTAAGGTTTTGCACAAATAAATCCAATGAAGCTAAAATTATAAGGGAAAAAAGGTCATCAGGGCAGGGGGGAGGGTGCAGAATCTAATAATGGTCTTATTTACAAGATATATAAAGAACTATTTCAAATTTGTAAGACTTGGAACCCTAAGCCAATATGTAAATAGGATACCAAATAGGCAGTTTTTAGAAAAATGATCTAAATCTCTTATAATCATGGAAACAAAAATTAAAGCAACTGAGGTTGGCTTCTACTTTACACCAATAAGTTTGGCAAAGGTGATGAAAAAGGAAAATGTTGGAGGGGCTGCAGGAAAATGGTTACATCAATATACTTTAGGTGGAGCTGTTAACTGATCTACTTGTTCTGGAAATCCATTTGAGATTATGTCCCCAAAGTTACCAAATTATTCCTGCCCTTTGGTCCAGAAAAACTACTACTAAATTTATGCCCTAAAAGAGACCTAAGTAGTCCTCTTTGTGGTAGCAAGGAACTGCAAATGAAGAGGGTGACAGTGGAGAATGGCTGAACAAACTGTGGTCAATGAGTGAGACAGAATACTATTCTTCTGTAAGAAATACACATAGGCATATGTGTATATATAGATATAATATGTAGCACCACTTATACATTTCATTCATATATTTGAATAAACAAATGTGAATATGTGAATAAACATATGAAACATATAAATGGTGCTATAAAAAAGACACAGAGCAGAAACAGGAGAATATTTTACAAAATAATAAAAAACGGTTAAGACAATTTTGAAAGATTTAACAACTCAATGAATGACCAACTCTATTGGTTCTAGAAGCCAATGCAGGTGTGGTGGTGCGCATCTGTAATTCTTGCAGCTTGGGGAAACTGAGGCTTATAGATTTCACATAAGCTGAGTTGGTTTTTTTGCTTCAAGTCTGATATCAATATGGTGATGCCTCTGGGAGGGAGCCACTGGGGCAGCACACTGGCCCAGGTCAGAAATGGAGCAGGCCAAAGCCTCTGTGCTGATCAGGACAGTGAGTGCCTGCTGCACTTCCAGCATGGGTAAGATAGTGAGGTGTTTAAAAAAAAATTAAGCATGGTATCAATTTGTTTAGGCAAGAGGTCTCACATACTCATAAGGTATAGAATAAGACATGTACGTTTTGAACATACTCAACTTGGAATTTGTTTTGCTTGACTGCATATTTGCAAACTAAAATGTTTTTCTGTTTCAATGGGGATGAAGAGGTAAGAGAGAAGACAGACAAAGTTTGGAAAGTTTCAGTAGTAAAGGGGATAGAAATTATATTTTATGGAGCTGAGAAATAATTGGGCATCTTTCCAAGACGAGTTTGGTAGCAAACGGGCATAGATATGTGTGATGAGAAGCAGAGGAGGTCAATTGTAGATTTCTTAAGGATGAGGGAAACAGAACATGTTCAAGGGAAAGAATGTACAGACATTAAAAATGAGAGAGAGAGAAAATGGATGGATCAAGCATCATATATATTTATTTTTCTGCTTCTCAATGAGATCTCATTATTTTAGTAACTAATGGTTTCAAAACTGGAAATGGAAAAAAGGTAAAGGGAGTCAGATGGCAGATGAAGATCCAAAGCTATAGCCAGACTAATGCAGGAGAAACAGCTAATGTCTGGAATTACAATGTGGGCTATTATTCATCTGCCCTATTTTTCTAACTGTTAGTTTTGCTGGAATTATGTGGCACTTCAAAAAACTGCGCACGGATCTGTACACAGATTTCTTGGATTCAATGGCAGGTGTAATTAAGACCATCATATTACATCAAATAAACAGAGATTAGGCAGAGGAATGCATTGGAAGGAAAGGATGGAAAAACTAAGTTAAAATGATCATATAAATCTTTTCAAATAGATTTTAAAAACCATTTAGAAAACAGAATATGTGCTAGGTTTGGTGATGTAGATGACTTGAGCATGATGGATTACTTGAGCGTGGGTGTTGACAGGACGTCTTCACTAAGTCAGACGAAATCCCTAGGAGTAGGTGAGCGCATCACGCTGCCTAAGGAAGGGCAAACTGGCCCAGGTCAGAAATAGAGCAGGTCAAATCTTCTGGATTGATCAGCAGTGGGATCGAGTGGTGAGTTGCTGCTGCCTAGGCAAGATAGGGAGAAAGAGAGAAGGGAGGGAAGAAAGGGAGAAAGGAAGACAGAAAGGGGGGAGGGAGGGAAAGAAAAAAGGAAGGAGAGGGGTAAAAAGAGAAAATAGAACTTCTAAGTTATTAGTGCTGGAAACAATTTTACTTGTTTCTCCACAAAAGTGCATGTTAAAGGAGAAATAGTTTTGTCTTCTTGTGAAGAAATTTGAAGTAGAAATGCTAATATCAGCCACTCATTTTGAAGAATGTTGACAAGAATAAGGAACTAGTCTTGATTTCAAGTCATTTTTTGTTGCCAAAGAGAATGAGAATTAATAAACATTTAGGCTGGAGTTACTCCTGTTACTCATTCCTTTGTTTCCTGCTAAGGAATAACCTTCCTGGGGTCAGAAAAATTGTTTTTTACAGAAGGCAGCCTGATAAACAATGAAGTTTATGCAGTTGCTATTGGGTTCAACATATATTTCTCAGCAAAGAAATGAATAGAATACCACTTTATTTTTATTTTCTACCCAAGACCTGGAACTTCAGCTCCTTAACTGGAGACTTGTGCTTCCAGATGATGTATTGGATAATATAATGTGCTGAACTTGAAATAAGAAGACAAAAGTTCAAATCCTATTTCCAAATCCAAGTTTCAAATTATAGCTGTGTGATCCTAGGTAAGACCCTTAATTCCTTAGAGCCCCCTTTTTTTTCATTTGTAAAAAGGGGATAATAGCAATAAAACACTACATAAATGATAGCTATTACTGTTATATTTAGTCCATCAATGAACATTTATTAAACCCACACTATATGATAAGGGCATAGATAACAAAAAGAGGTAATAGACAGTCTATGCCTTCAAGGGCTTATAATCTAATGGGGGAGACAACAAGCAAACAAATATAAACAAAGCAAGTTTTATATATAGGATAAATAGAAAATAATTAACATAGAGAAAGCACCAGAATTAAAAAGGGTTAGGAAGGCTTTCTACAAATGTGACTTTGATTGGGACTTAAAGAAGCCAGGAAGGTCAGCAGTTAGAGCAGAGGAGGGAGAGCACTCCAGGCATGGAGGACGGCCAGAAAGAATGCCTGAAGTTGAGAGATAAGAGAGCCTTGTTTGTGGAATAACCAAGGGACAACTACCTGGTCCCAAACTAAATACACTACATTCTAGCCATCCTATTTTGTTGTACCCATTTCTGATCAACCCTTCTCCCTTTCTACTTATTGCTCTAAGAACAGTAATCACTCCTTGTAAGATTATGTCAATTAACTGTCTATGGCTTCCACCTAATATCCCTTTGAATTCTCAGATTACAAAAAAAACCAAAAACAAACAAACAAAAAAAAAACCCCACCCTGGCTACTGCCTCCCTACAAATGTTATCCTTTCTTATTAGAATGTAACTTGCTTCAGATTACTTCTTGTATTTGCTCCTCTAGTGCTTAACCCAATGCCTAGAACATAATAAGTACTTAATAAATGTACAAGTATTCATTCATTCATTTTCCAAATTTGTAAAGTCCAGGGGAAGGAAGATTGACCTGTAGCTGTAACCTGGACCTTAAGGCATCTGCTGAGAGAATGTGCTGAGAATTTGAAGAGGAGAGTTATTCTTTTGGTTTTGAGAGCCCACATTTGATTCCAGGCTTTTTTCTGGGTTAGGTTCTTGGTGGGAGAGAAAGATTCTGGAAATTTAACATATAGAGGAGCTGGAATACTGATCATGCCCCTATTCCCAGCTTGCCACACTAAAAACTTCAGGAAATTCCCTCCAGAGTAGACATGAGCTAAAGCTCATTTACTCTGTGCATTGTTTGGTATGTTCTGATCTGTGTAACTTCTCTGATTTTTGGTTTTTATTAGCTTAGATAAATGGCTTAACTCACTACACTCTATTAATAATTTAGTCTTTCTATGGCTAGCATTAGGTGGAGAATCAAGCATTGAAGTACCCCATACCTGTTAAGGGACTTTAAACAGGAAAAGCAGTATGAACTCCAAAACTCATTCCTTTACTAGTAAAAGAGGGGTAAACAGATCTAATTCTAGCCTGCTATCCTCACTTTCTGGAGAGTATCCAGTCTCCTGATCTCCTTCTAGTAGAGGAGCCACCTTTGGGCAGACATATTGTATACACATAACCTACAAGAGAGAGACATGTCACCCTTACACAACCATCTTCAATATCTTATGCTAATTTTAGAGGCAAAAAACTTTTCCATTCAAGGATATTCATAAATGACAATTGAGAACAGTAATAGGGATTTGAGGTTCAGAAAAACTATTTTAAGTCCTTGTTCTGACATTTATTGGAAAAGTGGTTGGAGAGAAAGGAAAGAAGAAATTCAATCTACCAAAAATTGAACCTATTATGAGTTAAGCATTTGGCAATGTATTTTATTTATAGAGACTGTTTTGAAGCTACTTACAAATTCCTAAATCTCACTCCCAACTGTGAGGAAATCTTAACTTTTTTTTTAAACCCTTACCTTCCACCTTAGAATCAATACTGTAAGGGCTAGGCAATGGGGGTTAAGTGACTTGCCCAGGGTCACAGAGCTAGAAAGTGTCTGAGGCCAAATTTGAACATAAGACCTCTGACCCACCCAGCTGCCCCAGCTCCTTTTATTTTCCTTAATAATTTTTAAAGAAAGGACTCGAGATCGAGATATATTGGTCTCTGGTTTGAGAAAAATATCTCATTAACTTATTTTCTAAGTCAATCTTTTGAAATGTGTGAAAAAGTATATATTATGTGGCAAGTACAACTAAAGGATATAAAAGAGAAGAGAGTTCCAGTCTTAAAGAACCTACATTCTTTTAAAAAATTGGAGACTTTTTTTTATTGCTAAGATTTCCATATATATATATTTTAGAGTCACATCCTTTATAATTAAAAGAGAAAGAAAAAATTAACAACACTGATTAATACATTCTTAATGTTTCACACCTGGGGACTCCTCTCTATTTCTCAGCAATGGAGTAAGTTAAGTCTTCTTAAAGCTTTTTGTGGCCAAGTCTGTTGTGATTTAAAAAAATTAAGTTTTGATTGCTATAGTTGTGTATATTTGTTTTCTTCACTCTACTTACCTCATTTTATATCAATTAAAATCTTTTCATGCTTCTCTGTATTTTTCATATATTTTTTTAAACCCTTGTACTTCGGTGTATTGTCTCACAGGTGGAAGATTGGTAAGGGTGGGCAATGGGGGTCAAGTGACCTACCCAGGGTCACACAGCTGGGAAGTGGCTGAGGCCGGGTTTGAACCTAGGACCTCCTGTCTCTAGGCCTGACTCTCACTCCACTGAGCTACCCAGCTGCCCTTTTTCATATTCTTTTATTTATAAGTGCAATATTACATTCAAGTACCACTGATTTTGTTTACTCTTCCCCAACACAATGGACATTTACTTTGCAGTTCTTTGTTATCGCAGAAAGTGCTGCTACAAATATCTAGGTATATATGGAGCTTTTCTTTTTGTCAAAGAGCTCCTTGAGGTGTATGCTTAACAATGTAATCCCCAAGTCAAAGGATACTTTATTTACTTTAGCTACTTTATTTGCATAATTCCAAATTTCTTCAGACTAGATGTGCAACTCACTAACTCTAGCAATATTGGATTTTATTGTTCTACAACATCTCTCTTTTTTGTAATTTTTTTGTCATCTGTCAATTTGTAGGGTGTGAGATGAAACCTCAAAGTGGTTTAGTTTTACTTTCTCTCATTATTAATGACTTGGCACATTCTTCCATATTTGTTAATAGTTTGCAATTCTTTAAGAAATGATTTGCTCAATTTCTTTTTAATCAGGCTAGTCAGATTTATCAACTGGCTTTTAGTTTTATCAGCGCTATAATGGCTTTTGTTTTTAGTTTACCAAATTTATCTATTTCTTTCGATTTTTTAGATTTCTTTTTTTGGCTTAAAGTTTCTTGTTTCTCATTTTTAAAAACTGTATAATCAGTTCATTAATCCTTCCCGCTTTTTATTTTGCTAATGTATATTTTTAGAGATATGTTTCCCCCACATACTCTTTTGCGCAACTCAGAAATATGGTATATTGTTTCATTATCTTTCATATAGTCATTAATTGCTTCTTTGACTTATTCCTTAACCTTCTAGTTACTGAGGTTTACATTACTGTCTCCACTTAGATCTCCTATGTGTTTGTGTGTATATACTCTTAATATGATGTATACTGTTATGGTCTATAAAAATGTAATATTCTTGCATTTTATATTTATTTGTAATTCCTATTATAGTATATGGTCAATTTTTGTAAAAGTGCCATGTGGTATTAAGAAATATGCTAAAAGATTCTTTAGTTCTCTTATTCCGATGGTACCATTAAGTCTTTTAGCTCTAATTTTTTCAGCAATTTGTTCAATTCTATATTTTCCCTTTTGCTTATGTTGTATTGGATGTTATACTGTGCCAGCTTTGAGAGGAATATTAAAGTCTCCTCTCATTTCTGTGTTACTGTCTTTGCCTTTGTGCAATCCAGTTAATTTGTAATTTTTCATTTCTATTGATAGCCATTAATTCACCCCATTCCCATTTTTATTATTTATTTCCTCTATCATTTTAGAAGAAGGATTTTTTCCAAACCTTTCTCTTTTCACTAAATCTATTCTCTTTCTTTATATTCTGAACTTTAACAATTTGGTTCATGGTCTGCATACTTATTTGCTTCTTCTTTAGTCCCTCTGTGTTCATCAGTTTGAATTCCCTCTTAAAAACAATTTCTCTTATTGTCTTTGTAGAGTTTGTGCTTGTGACTCACTTTTTTTTTTATTTTTTATTTTTTTTTAAACCCTTGTACTTCGGTGTATTGTCTCATAGGTGGAAGATTGGTAAGGGTGGGCAATGGGGGTCAAGTGACCTGCCCAGGGTCACACAGCTGGGAAGTGGCTGAGGCCGGGTTTGAACCTAGGACCTCCTGTCTCTAGGCCTGACTCTCAATCCATTGAGCTACCCAGCTGCCCCTTGTGACTCACTTTTAAGAAGCATCAATTCATAAGGGAGGCAATGAGGATAAAAGAATTACCCCAAGATACAAATTTCCCTGTGTGTCTTTTCCTGCAAGCCAATTCCATCCCCCTGCCTCATCATAACTGTTTTGTTTCTTATTTGCCAGGTAATTTCTTCTCTGGGCTCATGCTCTTCCCCCCTTGTCCCTGGGGAGTTATCATTTCTGTTGAAAATGATAATAAATAAGGTAATGGATAATGGAGACACCAGGGATATTATAATAAAACTAAGTAATTGTGGGCACACACACTGGGGTTAAGAGAGACTGGACCAGGATGGAAAGACCAGAGTTTACTGGATTCACACAGGAATGACAGTTGGTCTTAACTGTCACTCAGCTTCCCTAGACCAGAGTCTAGAAACAAGAGGGCAAGGTAAGAGGGATTAATTGGTTTTAATTATGTACAACTAAAAGGTGGGATAGGGATGTCTACTCTAAAACCTTAAATCCTAATGACAAAACGCACAGGGCAAAGGGAGGATTTATTCTACTCGAAATCTAAGTGATCTAACAAGCAGGGCCCAAGGAGCAGTGGAGTCTCTAGAAGGCTGAATCAATCTTGGTGCCAGCCAGTCTTGAATCAGCACAGCTATGGATCAGAGGGGTGTCTTTGAGAGTTCTCACAGCTTTCCAAAGAGGTTCACAGGATGCCAAAATCCTAGGTGGTCCAAGATATGGTCCAAGATATCCAAGAAGAAAGAATGTGCTTGAGAAACTGTCCACCAGGTCTCAAACTTCTCCTCTTCTTGGTGCAGCTCTGTTGTTGCTGGAAATCCACCTCCACTCAGGATCCCAAGGAAATTAGGAAACAGGGTCTGAGATCTCCCTGGCTGGCAACAGTTTGCCCACCACTAATGGAGTCCTCTCTCAGGGCACACACACTTCCTCCTCCTTCATTCTATCCTAGAATGCTCCAGGCTTCCTGCTAGGTCAACCTTAATCCCTAATAAATAACTAATCTTCCTCACCACATTTCTCTTTTCCTAAGAGAGAATGCTGTTCAGGGAGGCACAACACTATTAGAGAAAGTAGTCTCCTATTGTACCAAATCTTTGGAGATTAGAACATTTTTTTAAAGCTGCTATAAACACATTACATTTCTCTTCCCATGGGAATGCAACTCAGTAGGCCCTCATTGTCACTTGGGAAGTAAGGAAACAAGTATTTAGGAAGTGCCTACTAGCACCAGGCACTATGCTAAGTGCTTAGCAAATATCTCATTTGATCTTCACAGAAACACTGGAGATAGGTACTATTATTATCTTGTCTTTTTTTTAAAGTTGAGGAAGCTGAATGCACAGATGCTAAGTGACTTGTCCAGGGTCACACAGCAAGGAAATGTCTGAGGCCTGATTTGAACGTAGGTCTTCCTGCCTCCAGGCCCAGTGCTCTGTCTACTGTGTTCCACTATGGCTTGGGTCAACATTGGGTCAACACTTTCTTTCCCAGTTTCAAACCCTTCCACACTCGAGGAGTTATCTTCCCTTCATCGTTTACATGTGGATTTGACTAGAGTATATCACAAGAAACTTATATTTTCATAGGGGGAAACAGTATTTAGGGAGTGTTGTTGGCAAGCAAGAGTATTTTGGCTTGGAAAGTTACAGTGGAGCCCATGTAATTAATGCTGGAAGGCCAGCATAGAGTAGAGAGTACTGTAAGAAAGTTGTTGAGGAGACCGAGAAATGGGGGATGTGGTGGGGGTGGGGTGAAGCATGGCTGGAGTTGGTTTAGCTACAATGGGCCATTGACCATTGAGGAGGGGACTCATCTTACACCATAAGCTATCACTAATATATTGTGCTCAAATGGTTTGAATGTTAAAAAATCTTACTTTTTTATGTAGAGTAGTTCACTTCACGTTTAAAAAGAAGCTCAAGGATACTCTAAAAATTTTAATTCCACAAGAGCTCAGAATTAAACAAAATGATATTTCAGGATTAGTTTAAATAAGAATAGATCCAGGGGCAGCTGGGTAGCTCAGTGGATTGAGAGCCAGGCCTAGAGACGGGAGGTCCTAGGTTCAAATCCGGCCTCAGTCACTTCCCAGCTGTGTGACCCTGGGCAAGTCACTTGACCCCCACTGCCTACCCTTACCACTCTTCCACCTATAAGTCAATACACAGAAGTTAAGGGTTTAAAATTAAAAAAAAAAAAAAAAAAAAAAAAAAAAGAATAGATCTGAGTGAAAGGGCAACTTCTAGCAGGTATGATATTTAGATATCAGGAAAGTTAGAGTCATCAGTGAGTAGAAGCTGAAGTAAGGTCTGAATCAATCTAATCTGGAGATGCTGTGCTAAAGATGCTACAGAAGGGCTTGAGATGCTTGCTAATTGTGGAAATGTTAAATTGTACTGTACTGATTTCTGATCTATATGATGAATCTAGGAACAGCAGGCATTCCTTGGGACCCAATTTCTAGTTCATATTAGGTTACTCATACTTTACATAATTTGATCAGAAAAATTGGTTACAGTCTTTGAAGAAATTATAAATTAATATTAGAATGAGTATATTCTGAAGATGTATATTGTAGATAAGAGTGCTATTTTTGGAATCAAGAAGGCATGAGTTCAAAATCTGCATCACATACTTACTGTGTGAATTTCAGCAAGTCACTCACTACTTAACCTCACCGAGCCTCAGTTTCCTCTTTTGTAAAATAATAAAAGTACCTACTACAGAAGCCTGTTTTATAATGTAAAAGTACTTCACAAACCTTAAATTTCTCTTATAAATATGAGCCATTATTATGTTTACATTCATCACAGTAAACAAAAATCTAATTCTTAATAATCCAAGAGAAGCCTGAATTGATTTAACAATGAAAAACAGCTGAGATTTTGCATTTTTTAAAGAGTACTGGATGATATGATAAATTCTTTTAACATCTTCAGTTTAGGTACAAGAAATTAGACTAAAAAAGCTGTAATTTTTCTATGGTCTTTTATGTCAAAGATACATTATCAACTGAGTAAAATTATGAGGAACACTAAAAAAAAGTCAAAATCCATAAAAAAAAGTCAAAATCCTACAATGTAACTAAATTTAGAAGTAAATTTTTGATATGACAGAATTCTTAAATTTTCATGTAATTCAAATCACTCCTCCAGGAAACAGATCTTCCTCTGAGAAGAAATCTATTTTTTAAAAACTTTTAAAATGTATCACAAACTTCCAAATCTCCTGGAATCCTGAGATTGTAATGTTGGGATCATTATTATGTGATCAAGAAGATAAAATGACTTAAAATAATAGAGAAGGAATGTGAAACTAAGTAAGTACAGAAATGTTAAGGTTGTATTTATTTTAAAGATCAATGAATCAACAATAACTATATAAATAAAATACATTACAAGTTTGCTTTGAAATAAGTAGTCTTTAAAATAGACACTTAAGCAAATTCATTAATTTTCCAATTTTCTAAGAAGCAGTTAGGTAAGAAGTGAGCCCTTGTGATTGAGACATTAACATGAAAACTTATGAGGGAAGTTTAGAAACCTGCCAATTTAAAAAAATGCATTTAAAACACCACATTTAAAATGTTTTGTTTTCCGCCCCACCGAACCATCCCAGCTTCAGAGAAATGGAATTATTCAGGATTACCTGATAGTGTAGTTAAATTTTCTGCCTGCAAATCCCTAAATTCAGGATTTATTTCCTACTAGTTTTTGAAAATTGTCTAGGAATGAAATCTTTAAATTAATTAATATAGTATATTAACCTAAATATATGGGGAATGTTTCCCTCAATATTCCTTCACCTTGTATCTTGGTTGAGTAAAATATGACTACAACCACAATTATTTCCTTTCAGGGGCATCTCAATTTAGGAATGTAGTCTACATTTGGGAACAAATTCAGAAAGAGAATGATGGTGATGTTATTCAACTTTTGTTACTCTAACAATGTATTGTGTAGTGATCACAGAGAAACTCAATAAATAATTGCAATGTGTATGTATGAAGAAATCCTACTCCTCCTTTAAAAGATTAAGTTTCAAGTCTGGGATTCTAGAAAAAAATATATGTATATATATTAACTTTTATGGTTTATGTACTTTAGAGAATTAAATATTTTTACTAATATTGGATAAAATCTACTTCTAATAAAAACAGAGGGGGAAGGGACATTAGGCAGATTATAAACATGCATAAAATCATTTTAGAAGAGACTCATGAAATAAAAAACAAAGCTAAGCATTTATTTGAAAAGAGGATTAGATTGGAATTCTTCAATCAGAAACAATTCCAATGCTTAAACATATGGTACAGATTATAAAACCATGGCTTTCTTACATTTGCTTTTTATGAAGATTATGGTGGAGGAATAAAGCAGATAATTATATTTTCAAACAACCACATTTCTCCAACCATTGAGTGGAAAGTAGAGGCTCTAATAGGCTAAATAAAGGTTGGAATTCAAAATACTTTTTTTAAAACTCTTACCTTCTGTCTGAAACTATCAGTTTCAAGACAAAAAAGCAGTAAAAGCTAGGCAATTAAGGTTAAGTGACTTTGCCATATTGAAGATAAGATCACAGAGACAGAGTCACATAATGTTAGAGGTGAAAAATCCTTAGAGATCACTAGTACATTTATAGAAGAAAATTTATTTCATTGGTAGACTTCTGATTTATTGTACAAATCCTCCTCTACTTAGCAGTAAAAAATTCTTACGTACTATTTATATATTAGGCAGTAATCAATCATTTTGTGATTGAGTACTACTGTATAGTTCAATAGTTTTTCTTCAAATATGTGCTATACATATTCATGTGTATCTTATGTTTACGATATAGTTATATATGTTCAGCAAATTAATATTTAGGGAATTTTTGGCTAACTGGAATAGTAGTAAGGTAGTTGCTAAATTTTAAGCAGGTCGGCCTGATCCAGAAAGTGCAGGAAATTCTTCTGCTAACAGGATATATTCACGGCATGTTGGACATGTACTTTGTTCTTTAAGCCACTGTTCAATACACTGAAAATAAGGGGAAAAAATCCATGAATACTCACCCATAACATTGCTCTCTTAACCTGTTCCGTTAGGCATTTCTATCGACATTATAGGCAGCGTTTTCACAAGCTGATGTCCCTTTCTAAGCTTACACCTATCTAGAGATCTAGTGCTCCCTATACTCTACAAACCATTTCTGTCTAGGGAGGAAGCACATAAAAATTTCCCAGAATAGTTTCTGTCTCAGAATTAGATTATTTTGTCAAGTGCTTACACTCTAAGTTACCTTTAAGATTTCCTGGCCTTACGACTCATGACCTCGATTTAACTCTCCCTGGATGCCTGGGCTCTCTGTCTCTCCCTCTCACATTTGTGTGATTGGTTCTCTGGTCTCAACCACCTATAAGAACCTGATAACTTTTGGATTGAGACAACCAAGTTTCTAGTCTCCACAAGTTTCATAGCTTCCAGTAAGTAAACACTTAAGCTTCTGGCTCTGATTTCATCAAATTTTATTTTTAACCCTTAACTTCTGTGTATTGGCTCCTAGGTGGAAGAGTGTTAAGGGTGGGCAATGGGGGGTCAAGTGACTTGCCCAGGGTCTCACAGCTGGGAAGCGTCTGAGGCCAGATTTGAACCTAGGACCTCCCATCTCTAGGCCTGACTCTCAATCCACTGAGATACCCAGCTGCCCCCGATTTCCTAAACTCTTAATTGATTTGCCTGAAGAATGGTTTTATTCCAACTTATATCCCTAATCCTAGGGCATACTGGCACAATAAATACTTGATGATTAACTTATTTAGGTCTGAAGTATCTAAACTCTGGTACCTGCCAATCCTTGACTCTCAGAATTCTAACCTGTATACATATGCGTGTGTGTATATCTTTTATTATGAACTTAAACATCAACTTGCTTGTATAAAGGAAGATATAAAGAGGACTCTATTTTCTTTCTTTCCTTTTTTTTTTTTTTTTTTTTAAAACCCTTACCTTATGTCTTAAAGTTAATATAGTGTATGGGTTCCAAGCAGAAGAATGGTAAGGGCTAGGCAATGAAGGTTAAGTGACTTGCCCAGGGTCACATAGTCAAATCAGAAGTCATATTTGAACCCAGGACTTCTCATCTCTGAGTCACCTAGCTGCCCTCTGACTTTATTTTCTTTTTAAAAGGTAAGTAAAAGAATTGAGGAGAGACCTGATTTATTTCAATTTAGTAGTATAGGTGATGTATTAATGTTAAATAATTGTAGTTGACTACAACATATGAAAAATTATGTAGAAACCTTGACTGTACAATTGTATACAATGACTCTAGCTCTAGGGTAGTCTATTTAATTGAGTCTAAGAGCCAAGATCTGTTTGTTTCCACAACAAAGGGCCACAAGGAAGCCTGATGCTAGAGGGAGTGGGTTAAATCTTAGCTGTTTAGACTCATTACATGGTCTTGGGCAAGCCACTTAACCTCTTAGTCTCAGTTTCTTCATTTATAAAATTAGGGGATTAAATTTAGATAATCCTTAAGATTCCTTCCAAGCTTAATCCTTCTGCTCAGTAATTTAATTTACTGTGCAGAATCAAAATGTATTTACAAAGAACGTGTGATTTTAATTACAGAGATGAAACAATTTATATAGGCATTTGTATTGCTCTACTATGTATGTTTATAAAAGGTTTTATTTTTCTTGCTTTCTTAGTTGTAAGGGGGAGAAGGCAGTCTTTTGTTGAATAAAAAAATTAATTAAAAAAATTTGTGAGGACACTTTCTGCCCTAAGCATACCTATTAACAAGGCCTCATGTGGAATTGATCAATCACAGAATTTTGAAACTTAAAGAGGAACTCAGAATGGTGTCTAGTTCAAGACCTTGGTTTTAGAGCTGAGGAAACTGAGGCTGAGAGAGCTGAAGTGACTTGCTTTAAGATCACAGGGGCTAGTTAGAACAACATGTTTCAGATCAGCCATCCCTGCTGAAAAGTCTAACATCCTGAAAGCAGACAGAGCAGTGTAATATTGGAAAGGTTTATAAAAACTATTTTTGAAAGACAGTGCAGGTAATATGAAAATTAGTTTTTTTAAAGTTTAGAACACTCAGATGCAAAGACACATATGCATGCATGAGTGCATATCTCCTAAAAATGGACCCCATCAAAAAAAATGAGTCCTTGAAAGCTAGCAGTTGTTCTTCAATCAAATAGAGATCATACCCATTTATGAAACTGATGCCCACACTCCATCTCACACACACCTTCCTGATTTAGCTCATCATAGCATATTATACAGGGGTCATCACTGGAGGCCTGTGGAGAAAAAAAAACATTCAAACACTGAAAAATAACTATAACATATTTTCTTTCTTTTTTAAAATCTTTTAAACCATTACTTCCATCTTAGAATTAATACTGTATATTAGTTTCAAGGCAGAAGAGTGTTAAGAGAGAGGCAAAGGGAGTTAAGTGACTTGCCCAGGGTTATACTCCTAGGAAGTGTCTGAGGCCAAATTTGAAAATAGGACCTCCCACCTCTAGGCCTGACTCTCTATCCACTGGGCCACCTAATTGTCCCCTAACATGAATTTCATGTCAGGAACTTCTCTCAAGCTTTCAATGAAATAAAATGACAGAAATCCTTTATAGCACAAATAATAGGCAGAGGAATGGAAAACATTGCCTTTCTGTATAAGATATACTAAATCACAGGACTAACATCTTTACTATGCATACACATTAGTTTTTATGTCTTGCTTGATATTCATAATAAAGTTACTTTGTTCTTGCATCTATCAAGGAATCTTATAACATACACACACACACACACACACACATATATATATATATAAGTATATATATATATATGAATGATACCTTATTGAAGGCTGTATTTTGCTGAACTGAGTCATGAAGTGTTTTAAAATTCAAAATAAAAGTACTTTTGAATGCTGTATGTATTGTAGTCAATTGTATAACTACTAAGACATGATTTGCCACAGAAAATTGCTTGCAAAAGTCTGCCTATTCTTTTCTGATATTTTTATGCCTCAACAGATGAAGAAATAATTTTGATAAATTACAGAAGGTGGTACGAAATATAGGTTGCTAATGTCTTATTGGTCACCTTTTCCCCCCTAACATACCATCCATTACTTTTTTTCTCCCAAGTTTTGGTATCTTTCTCTCAGGGATCTTGAAAACTTGAAAACTTTGCTCATATCTCCCTTTATATCGAGGGCCATAAGATTACTACAATCTTTTATGACTGTTTGTTGTATGTCTATTCTGTTTCGTTGATCTACTTTTCTATTTCTTAGCCAGTACCAGATCGTTTTGAGGCTGAACCTCTTTTCCTTACATTTAAAAAATTATTTCTGGGGGCGGCTGGAGTGGGGGGGTGTCCTAGGTTCAAATCTGGCCTCAGACACTACCTAGTTTTGGGACCCTGGGCAAATAACCCCTATTGCCTAGGCCTTACTGCTCTTCTGTCTTAGAACCAATACACAGTATTCACATAGTTTAAACTAATTTTTTAGTTGAATCTTCAGGATCTTCTACATAAATTATCATATTATCTCTGAAAAGAGACAGTTTTTTATTAACCCTTTGCTCATTCTGATTCCTTCAATTTCTTTTTCTCCACTTATTGTTATTGCTAACATTTCTAATACAATAATAAATAACATTGTCAATAACGGGCATTATTGTTTCATTCTTGATTTTATACAGAAGGTTCGTCCCCATTACAAATAATTCTCACTGATTGTTTTAAGTATATACTTATTATTCTAAGGAAAAAAATCCATTTATACCTATATTTTCAAGTGGTTTTTAATAGGAATAAGTGTTGTATTTTGTCAAAAGCTTTTTCTGCTTCTATTGATGCCATCATGACTTTTGTTACTTTTCTTGTTAATGTAATCAATTATATTAATAGTTTTCCTTATATTAAACCATTCCTACATACTTGGTAATAAATCATGGTTGGTAATAATGTGTAATCTTTGTGATATATTGCTGTAGTCACCTTGCTAATATTTTATTTAGGGTTTTTGCATCTATATTCATTAATGAAATTGGTCTATAATTTTCTTTCTCTATTTTTGCTCTTTCTGGTTTATGTTGGCAGCACCATATTTGTTTCATAAAAGGAGTTTGGCAGAAATCTTTCTTAACTAATTGTTCTAAATAATTTATGTAATATTATAATTAGATAATCTTTAAATGTTTTGGTAAAATTCACTTGCATATCCAATTGCTCCTGATGCCTTTTTCTTAGAACTTCATTTATAGCCTGTTCAATTACTTTTGCTAAAATAGGTTTAATTAGATATTTGTTTCCTCCTCTATTGGTTTAGACAATTTATATTTTTGTAAATATAACAAATTTATGCATAGAAGAATTTCTGAATAAACAAGAGATTGAATGTATCCAAGATTAGAAGGACAGCAGTAAACTGGGGGGAAAAATTATAGACAGTTTCTTGGACAGAAGTCTCATATCTACAATATATATAGGTCTTTGTCAAACACTTAAGAATAAGAGCTATTCTCCATTTGATAAATGGTCAAAAGATATGGACAGTTTTTGGATGAAGAGATTAAAGTTCTATGTCATTAATGATTAGAGAAATGCAAATCAAAACAATTCTTAATATCATCTCACACCTATCAGATTGGCTAAAATGACAAATGTTGGAGGGGGATGTAGGAAAATTAGGACACCAGTACACTTAGTAGAATTATGTACTGATCTAACCAATCATACTGGAAAGTAATCTGGAATTATGCTAAAAAAGTTATAAAACTGTGTTTACCTTCTGACCTAGCATTTTAGGTTTATTTCTTCAAGTGACCAGGGAAAAAGGAAAAGACTTTATATATTCTAAAATACTTATAACAGCTCTCTTCGTGATGGCAAAGAACTGAAAATTTTAATTCATGGGATGCCCATCAATTGGGGAATGCCTAAACAAGTTGTGGCGTATGATTGTGATGAAATACTACTGTGTCATAAGAAATGACACATTAATTTTGGAAAAAAACATGTAAAAACTTATATGAAACTATAAAGAGTACAACAAACAGAACCAAGAGAACATTGTATACAGCAAAAGAAATATTATTTGAAGAATGATTTGTATATATCTACCTCCAGAGAAAGAATAGATAGAAAGAAGTGATATCATTTTATACACACACACACACACACACGCACACACATACACATACACATATATATAGTTGTCAAATGATGCCTTCTCTAATGAGGAGAAGGGGAAATAGGGAGGTAGTACCAGCTACATGCCTTCAAGTACTGTTCTAAGTCCTGGAGTACAAAAAGGTGGGAAAAAATTCTCTATCCTCAAGGATTTCCCAAACTAGGGAGGAGACAACATACAAACTTTTATGCATAAACAACCTACATAAAGGATAAATAGGGAAGGCACTAGAATTAAAGGGGGTTGGAGAATGCTTCCTGGAAAAGTAAGAAGGCCAGTGTCAGTAGAAAGAAGGGTAAGTTTTAACAAGATGTGAGAGAGGTAGAAAGGGGCTATGTTATAAAGGGATTTGAACTTAAAAAAGAAGATATTGTATTTGACTCTTTAAGTTACCATAGTTTATTGAGTGGGCAAAGGGGAACTGCCATGGTCACACCTGCTCTTTTGGAAAATCACTTTAGTGGCAGAATGGAGATGGAAGCAATAGTACAGGCATGAGGTGATTAAGGGTTGCACGAAAGTGAATGGCAGTGTCAGAGAAGAGAAGAGGGGTGTATGTTCCATAACTCCAATAAACATCCTTATAACTTTCCAAATCAAAATATTCTTCCCCTTTATTGTCTACCCCTTAATAAATCATGAAGATCAGTAGGCACCTATTAAGAGCTTCCTTTGTGCCAGGCTGTAGCACCCAGTAGTGAGAGTAGGCCCCAATAAAATCAGACCCATCATCTAGAAATCACAAAGCATGTAGTCTTCTCCCCAGTATGAGAAAAGCAAACTTTCCCCTCTCCCCAAATACTAGATGTCCAGCCAAGAAACTAATACAGGAGTTCTATGAGAACATACAGAACTGGGTCATACATTGATATGTTACCTGTGATTTATTATCCAATAGAAAACACTGCTTAGAGCCACTAAGGTTATCTACATCCATTGTTTCCATCTTGTAAATCATTACCAACCACTGTTTCTGCAAACCTAATGTTTCTGTTTACCTAATCCTTTAGCCTACATCATTCTCCCTATGAATTGTGCACCTCAAATCAATAAACTTTGTCATTGCCCAGCCCCCTCCTGAGTCCGTCTGCATTCTTACCCTTCGGGACCCTCCAACCAGGTGGTCCCTGGTGGGCCTGATCACCAGGCACCTGTGCTAACTGCTGGACATACCAAAAGACATTTCTTGCCCTTAATGGAACTTACAATCTAATATGACAGACAACCTGCAAATGTAAATATATATAAAGTAAGCTATATACAGGATCAATAGGAAATAACTATCAGAGGAAAAGCCCTAGAACTAATTGGATTTAGGAAAGGATTGCCATAAAACATGAGATTTTAGCTGTCTCTTACAGGAAGTCAGTAGATAGACTTGAGGAGGATGACCATTTTAGGGGAATTCAGGGCAACAGCTGGAGAAAATACTGGAGTCAAGCAAGGAGGTCTATGTTACTGGATCAAAGATTATGCTGAGGAGTAAGGTATAGGAATAAGTAAGCAAGCAAGTAAGAATAAGAAAACTGAAAAGGTATGAGGAGTCTAGATTATGGTAAGATTTGAATATCCAACAAAGCTTTATTATCCCTGGAAGTGTTAGGAAGACACTAGTGTTTACTTTGGGGAATGGGGGCAGATGTGACATGGTTGGGCTTGCATTTGGGAAATCACTTTGATGGCTAAATGGAGGATGGCCTGGAATGGGGAGAGAGTTGAGGCAAGTAGATCCACCAGCAGGTATGAGGTAATGATGGCCAATATTAAAGCGGTGGCAGTGTTGGAGGACAAAAGGGAGTATACATTTGAGAGATGCTTAGGAAACAGATTGATAATGGGGGTGGTTGTGTGTGAAATAGTGATAAATCAAGGATGATTCCTAGATTGCAAACCTGAGGGATAAGGAGAATAATGTTGCCTTTTAGTTATAGGGTAGAAAGGAAGAAGAGAAGGTTTGGGGAAAAGATCAATAAGTTCTGTTTTAGATATATTGAGTTTAAGACATCTACTGGATCTCCAATTCAAGATATGTGAAAGGCAGTTGTGTAGCCCCCAGTAGTAAGAGTAGGCCCCAGTAAAATCAAAGCCATGGTTTGGCCAGAATCAGTCACACAGCCTAGGCATCACATGAGACCCCTAAAACTCCTCCTGTACTTGGCAACAACTGGTTGTCTTTGTTTTACCCACTGAAGCCAAACATTTCCTTGAGAATCTGGACTAGATGGTTACACACTGACATACTAAATGATCCTATAGAAAATTCTGTCTAAGCTGCAGTGAGGCAAACTAAGTCATTATACTAAGATTGTAAATCATTACTAACCATTGACCTTGCAAAAGCCTTATCTAATCCCTTAGCCTACTAGTCACTTTCACTATAAAATACTAGCTGTGATCAATAAACTTTGCCTCTCATTGCTACCAGCTTCATTGGCCCTCCTGACACGTGTCATCCTTCTCCCCACATCTCATTTTCCTCACCCTTTCGGGACCCTCAAATGTTTGTCAGGACCCCTTAGGGCCTGTCACAGTTAGAGATGCAAGATTGGATATCTGCAGATAGATTGGAGCAAGGGGGCAAGGCACAGAGCTGATAATTAAATCCATAGGATCTAATGAGATCACCAACTGAAAAAGTTTACAGGGGAAAGAGAAGAGCACAAAGGACAGAAGCCTGAGGGATACCTACAGTTAAGTGTGTGATGGAGTACTGACTTCCGGTTAAGATGGCGGCAGAGTAAGGAGCAGCTGCTCCATCTCTCCTAACCGATGCATACAAGACTCTTCAAGGGGACATAAAAACAAATCCAGATTAACGAAGGAACCCCACAACAGGGTGCAGCATTGAAGGTACGCAGAATCGGGGCATTTCCATGCTATAAAGGGGTGAAACAGCTCTCACTAAAACGCGAGAGAAAGAAGCCCCTCCCCCACACCCCACACTCACCACGCATAACACCAAGGCCAACGCACAAGAGTGAAAACAGAATTGGGGCAACCAGTAAATCACTAGCAGCCCCAGGGCTTGTACTTGTGAGCGGCCAGATGTGGGATCCCAAGTGGCTGGGGGGACTCAGGGACTTTCCCCAGCTTCTACGCGGGTGAAGGCTCTGACCGGGGAGCAAAGAAAGATCGCCAAGGCAGGGACTTTCCCCAGCATCTTGCATAGGCGAAAGCAGAATAAAGAAACCTAAAGCAGGGACTTTCCCCAGCTTCTACTCAGCAAAGGCAGTGCCCCGGGAGGAATAAAGATTTCCAGCACAGGCTAGGACACCCAGCAAGGACCCAGGGCAGATGGGAGCGTGGCTGTGGAAGCAGCCCCCGAGACTGCTGAAGGAGCCTCGGACAGGGGGCAGAATGGGAACTACCAGGAGACCGGACCCCGAGGACAAGAAGACCGGAGCCATCGGAAGCTTAGAAAGCCCAAGCAGACCCTGAGTGTGAAGACAAAGCTGAAAAGGGGCAGGGCTAACAATGGCAAGCAATAGGGAAGCCCAGAAGAAAAAGACTATCAAGAGAAACTCTGGAACACTCGACAACTTCTACACAGAGAAAATCCAGAGAACAGAGGAGGGAAAACAAAAATCCAAACCTCCCCAAAAAAGTGAAAGCTGGTCACAAGCTATTGAAGAGTTCAAAAATGAAATGCTGAGGAAGATGGAAGAAATCTGGCAAGAAAATAACAGTTTAAAAGGCAGAATTTCGCAATTGGAAAGTGAGACAAGTCAACTGAAGACCAGAAATGACCAGATTGAAAAGGAAAACCAAAAGATTAAAGCCAAAAACCAAAAGATTATAGCCGAAAACCAGTCCTTAAAGGCTAGAATCCAACATTTAGAAACCAATGATCTCTCAAGACAACAAGAACAAATAAAACAAAGTCAAAAGACTGATAAAATAGAAGGAAACATGAAATATCTCAATGAGAAAGTGACAGACCAAGAAAACAGGTCTAGAAGAGACAATTTGAGAATCACTGGTCTCCTAGAAAAGGCAGAAATTAATAGAAACTTGGACTCCATACTCAAAGAAATTATTCAGCAAAATTGCCCTGAAGTTCTACAACAAGAGGGCAATATAGACATTGAAAGGATCCATAGAACACCCTCTACACTGGACCCAGAAAAGTCAACAACCAGAAATATAATAGCGAAATTGAAGAGCTTTCAAGCGAAAGAAAAAATCTTACAAGAAGCCAGAAAGAGACAATTCAAATATCAAGGAGCACCAATAAGGATCACACAGGATCTGGCAGCCTCAATGCTAAAAGACCGCAAGGCTTGGAATACAATATTCAGAAAGGCAAGAGAGCTGGGCCTTCAGCCACGAATCAACTACCCAGCGAAACTGACTATATACTTTCAGGGGAAAGTATGGGCATTCAACAAAATTGAAGAATTCCAAGTTTTTGCACAAAAGAGACCGGGACTAAATGGAAAGTTTGACACTCAACCACAAATATCAAGAGAAAGATGAAAAGGTAAATAAGAAACAGAGGGAAAAGAAAGAAAACTCATAGTCTTTTAAGCTTGACTCTTTAAGGGCTTGACTCTTTAATAGGATCTAATTATCTGTATTACTAGGTGGAGAAATGCTATGTATAATTCTCTGTAGTGAACTCTATTCACTATTATAATATTCACTATAATAGCAACCAGAAGAATAACTCATAGGGAGAGGACAGGATACTAAATGGTCTAAGAAGACATGGGGGGGGGGGAAGAGGGGGGAATAGTAGGGGACACCAAGAAAAATCTGAGTAACTAAGAAAAATAAGATATTCTATTACACACAAAGAGGGCATGGGAAGGGGAGGGGATAAATACTACCATGAGAAGGAGAGGAAGAGAGCATAATCAAACCTTACTCTCAGTGTAATCAACCCGGAGAGGGAAGAATAGCTTTATTATCCATTCAGATAAAAAAACTTTATCTAACTCTACTGAGAAAGTCAAAAGGGATAAACCAAAGGGAGCAGGGGAGTGGGGAGGCCAAAAAAGGGAGGGGAGAAGAAGGGGGAGGGAATTCATTTGGTCTTTAAAAAACAAAAAGAGGGGAATAACAAGGGAGGGGGCAGAAAGGAAAGTCAATCAAGGGAGGGGATAAGGGATACCGGCTCAAAGCAAACCACTGGTTTAAAAGAAAATAGTGTAGGAAGAAGGGGTGGGTCTAGAGGAGGATACAAAAATGTCAGTGAATATACAACTAACAATTGTAACTCTGAATGTGAACAGGATGAACTCTCTCATAAAACGGAAGCAAATAGCAGAGTGGATCAGAAACCAAAATCCCACCATATGTTGTCTACAAGAAACACATATGAGGCGGGTAGACACACACAAGTTCAAGGTTAAAGGTATGAGCAAAATCTTTTGGGCATCAAATGAGAAAAAGAAGGCAGGAGTGGCTATTATGATCTCTGACAAAGCCAAAGTAAAAATAGATATGATTAAAAAAGACAGGGAAGGTCATTACATCCTGATTAAAGGCAGTATAGACAATGAGGAAATAACATTGATCAATATGTATGTACCAAGTGGTATAGCATCCAAATTCATAAAGGAGAAACTGGCAGAGCTCAAGAAGGAAATAGATAGTAAAACCATAATAGTGGGAGATCTTAATATTCCTCTTTCAGATCTAGATAAATCAAACCAAAAAATAAATAAGAAAGAGGTAAGAGAAGTGAATGAAGTCCTACAAAAATTAGATTTAATTGATATGTGGAGAAAAATAAATAGGGACAAAAAGGAATACACCTTCTTTTCAGCTGCACATGGTACATTTACAAAGATTGACCATGTAATAGGGCATAGAATCATTGCAAACAAATGCAAAAGAGCATATATAATAAATGTAACCTTCTCAGATCATAATGCAATAAAAATAATAATTAGTAAGGGCACCTGGACAGGCAAATCAAAAACCAGTTGGAAATTAAACAATATGATTCTCCAAAACCAAACTGTCAAAGAAGAAATCATAGAAACAATCAACAATTTCATTGAAGAGAATGACAATGATGAGACACCCTACCAAACTCTGTGGGATGCAGCCAAGGCAGTACTCAGGGAGAAATTTATATCCTTGAGTGCATATATTAACAAATTAAGGAGGGCAGAGATTAATGAATTGGGTATGCAACTCACAAAATTAGAAAGCGAGCAAATTAAAAACCCCCAGATGAAAACTAAATTAGAAATACTAAAAATTAAGGGAGAAATTAATAAAATCGAAAGTAAAAGAACTATTGAATTAATAAATAAGACTAGAAGCTGGTATTTTGAAAAAACAGATAAAATAGACAAAGTACTGGTCAATCTAATAAGAAAAAGGAAAGAAGAAAACCAAATTGACAGTATTAGAGATGAAAAGGGAGACCTCACCTATAATGAAGGGGAAATTAAGGCAATCATTAAAAACTATTTTGCCCAATTATATGGCAACAAATACAACAATCTAGGAGATATGGATGAATATTTACAAAAATATAAATTGCCTAGATTAACAGCAGAAGAAATAGAATACCTAAATAATCCCATATCAGAAATAGAAATTGAACAAGCCATTAAAGAACTCCCTAAGAAAAAATCACCAGGACCTGATGGATTCACAAGTGAATTCTATCAGACATTCAAAGAGCAACTAATCCCAATACTATACAAATTATTTGATATGATAAGCAAAGAAGGAGTCCCCCAAATTCCTTTTATGACACAAATATGGTACTGATCCCAAAGCCAGGTAGACCAAAAACAGAGAAAGAAAACTATAGACCAATCTCCTAATGAACAAAGATGCAAAAATCTTAAATAGAATACTAGCAAAGAGACTCCAGCAAGTAATTAAAAAGATCATCCACCATGATCAGGTGGGATTTATACCAGGAATGCAAGGATGATTCAACATTAGGAAAACCATCCACATAATTGACCATATCAACAGTCTAACAAACAAAAATCATATGATTATCTCAATAGATGCTGAAAAAGCCTTTGACAAAATACAGCATCCATTCCTATTGAAAACATTGAAAAGTATAGGAATAGAAGGACCCTTCCTAAAAATAATAAACAATATATACTTAAAACCATCAACAAGCATTATATGCAATGGGGATAAATTAGAAGCCTTCCCAATAAGATCAGGAGTGAAACAAGGATGCCCATTATCACCTCTATTATTCAACATAGTACTAGAAACACTAGCTATAGCAATTAGAGAAGAAAAAGAAATTGAAGGTATCAAAATAGGCAATGAGGAGACTAAGCTATCACTCTTTGCAGATGATATGATGGTACACTTAAAAAATCCTAGAGAATCAACTAAGAGGCTGGTAGAAATAATCAACAACTTTAGCAAAGTGGCAGGATACAAAATAAATGCACATAAATCATCAGCATTTCTATATATTTCCAACACATTAGAGCAGCAAGAGGTAGAAAGAGAAACACCATTTAAAATCACCCTACACAATATAAAATACTTGGGAATCTATCTACCAAAACAAACACAGCAATTATACAAAAACAACTACAAAATACTTTCCAAACAAATAAAAATGGACCTCAACAATTGGAAAGCCATTAATTGTTCATGGGTAGGACGAGCTAACATAATAAAAATGAACATTCTACCCAAATTAATTTACCTATTTAGCGCCATACCTATCAAATTACCAAAAAAGTTTTTTACTGAATTAGGAAAAACTATAACAAATTTCATTTGGAATAACAAAAGATCAAGAATATCAAGGGAAATAATGAAAAAAAATGTAAAGAAAGGGGGCCTAGCAGTACCAGATATTAAACTATACTATAAAGCAGCAGTCACCAAAACAATATGGTACTGGCTAAGAGATAGAAGGGAGGATCAGTGGAATAGACTTGGGGTAAGTGACATCAGTAAGACAGTGTATGATAAACCCAAAGAGTCCAACTTTTGGGACATGAATCCACTATTTGACAAAAACTGCTGGGAAATTTGGAAAACAATATGGGAGAGATTAGGTTTAGATCAACATCTCACACCCTACACCTAGATAAATTCAGAATGGGTGAATGACCTGAACATAAAGAGGGAAACTATAAATAAGCTAAGTGAACATAAAATAGTATACCTGTCAGATCTCTGGGAAAGGAAAGATTTTAAAACCAAGCAAGAGTTAGAGAAAATTACAAAATGTAAATTAAAAGGTTTTGATTATATCAAGCTAAAAAGCTTTTGTATAAACAAAAAGAATGTAGTCAAAATCAGAAGGGAAACAACAAATTGGGAAGAAATCTTTATAACAAAAAACTCTGACAGGGGTCTAATTACTCAAATATACAAAGAGTTAAAACAAATTTATAAAAAATCAAGCCATTCCCCAATTGAAAATGGGCAAGAGACATGAATAGGCCATTTTCAGGTAAAGAAATCAAAAGTATCAATAAGCACATGAGAAAGTGTTCTAAATCTCTAATAATTAGAGAAATGCAAATCAAAACAACTCTGAGGTATCACCTCACACCTAGCAGATTGGCTAAAATGAAAGAAGGGGAGAGTAATGAATGCTGGAGGGGATGTGCCAAAATTGGGACATTAATGCATTGCTGGTGGAGTTGTGAACTGATCCAACCATTCTGGCTGGCAATTTGGAACTATGCTCAAAGGGCTATAAAAGAATGCCTGCCCTTTGATCCAGCCATACCATTGTTGGGTTTGTATCCCCAAAGAGATCATAGATAAACCGACTTGCACGAAAATATTTATAGCTGCACTTTTTGTAGTGGCAAAAAACTGGAAAATGAGGAGCTGTCCTTCAATTGGGGAATGGCTGAAGCAATTGTGGTATATGCTGGTGATGGAATACTATTGTGCTAAAAGGAATAATAAACTGGAGGAATTTCATGCAAATTGGAGAGACCTCCAGGAACTGATGCAGAGTGAAAGGAGCAGAGCCAGAAGAACATTGTACACAGAGACTGATATACTGTGGTAAAATCGAATGCAATGGACTTCTGTACCAGCAGCAATGCAATGACACAAGACAGCTATGAGGGATTTATGGTAAAGAACACTGCCCACATTCAGAGGAAGAACTGCAGGAGAGGAAACATAGAAGATAATCAATTGCTTGAATGCATGAGTTGAGGTGGACATGATTGTGGATGTAGAATCGAAACAACCACACAAATGCAACTAACAACAATGTGGAAATAGGCCCTGAACAAGGTCACAAGTTACAACCAGTGGAAATGTGCGTCGGCCATGGGTGGGGAGAATGCGGGGGGTGAAGGGGAAAGTAGGGGTATGAAGCATGTAAACAGGTTAAAAATGAATATTAATAAATGTTAAAAATGGAAAAAAAAAGAGTGTGATGGATTCAGTAAAGGAGCCTGAGAATACAAGTAGAAGGAGAACCAGGAGAGAGTGATGTCTTTCAAACTCAGAGAAAACAATGTCAAGGAGAAAAATTGGATCAACAGTGTAAAAGGCTGTAGAGAGGCTAAGTAGAATGAGGACTGAGAAACAGCCATTGGATTCATCAACTAAGAGATCATTAGTAACTCTGGAAAAAGCAGTTTCAGTTGAATGACGAGGTAGAAAGTTAGATTGTAAGGGATCAAGAAGTGACTGAGGGGCAGCTAGATATGGATAGAGAGCCAAGCCTAGAAATGGGAGATTCTGGATTCAAATTTGGCTTTATATGCTTCCCAGCTATGTGACCCTAGGAAAGCCACTTAACCCCAACTGCCTAGCCCTTCCCACTCTTCTGCCTTGGAACTGATACTTAATAGTCATTCTAAGACAGAAGGTAAGGATTTATTGCAAGACAGGACATGTATATTCTTTGGGTAGGAATTATCTTTACTTTGGTATTTGTATGTCCATTAGTGCTAAAGAAATGTTTGTTTGCTCATCTAAAGAAAAAATAATTCTGTAAGCAAACAGAAAAAGTTCTAGGACCAATAAACAATAGTTAGGATTACATAAGAAAACGCTGCAACTCTGAGAAAGAATTAACACAATCTTGAAAATATGATATTCCAAAGGGTAAAAGATAAAATCTTATGACTAAAAATAACTTGCCACAGAAAAATGACATAATTTTACAAGGGAAAAATACTGGAATCTTTTAGAATAGATGGTTTTCAAACATCCCTAAGGAAAAACCCAAAGTTGAGTAGAAAGATTGTATTGTAAATAGAAGATCTTGGATATGGCTTAGTTTTGTTGGGTTTAAAAAAGGAAGGTGAGAGGAAAGGCATATATTAAGAAAGGAGAAAGAAGAGGGAGAAAATTGCCTTCTTAAATAATAGTAATGCTTTATAAAAATAAAAATTATGATCCTCACAGTAACCCTACAAAACAGGTGCTATTATCACCTCCATTTTATGGAAAACTGAGGCTGGGAAAGGTTAAACGATTTGCCTAAGGTCACATAACCATTACGTGTCCCGGGCAGGATTTGAATGAAGACTTTTTTGACTTTTAACACTTTATCCACTGTGTCATGAACAAGGTATGAAAGAATACAGAAAAACAGAGGAAAGGGTAGAGGGGAGTGGGCATCACCTGAAGCTTGTTCTCATCTGAAACAAACTGTCCAGGAATACTCAAGCACTTACTGGATGCCAGGTGTGCGCACACACACATCATACTAGTACATTAGATTTTTAATAGGGAAACAAGTAGGGGACAGGAAGAGGGGTACTTAATGGGGGTAGTCAGTGTCAGAATAGTCACAAGTAAAACAAACTTCAACTTTGGCAGGGTTTAAAAGAGAAAAACAGTGTTAAGAACCAATTATTGGGGCATAGTGGTTAGGGTACCAGGAATCAGGAGGACCTGGGTTCAAATCTGGCCTCAAAAACTTCTTAGCTGTTCATTTATTCATTATTCATTCATACTATTCTCCTCTAATTTTAGAAATTGTGTTGAAAGACTTGCTTAAAAAATGCTTAAAAGTTAAATTAGCTGTCCTATTCGTATAGTATATTTTCCTATTCCCCTGTCATTGTGACTAAAATTCCTACTATTTGAGACATTTGGAAACTGGACTTCAGGAATTCTTTTTTAAAATGCTGGTGCTCCTAAGAGACAAACACAGGAAAATCTATGGATGAATTAGTTTATTAAAATACCTGTATTATCCTGAGAAAATGAGATTTAAGTCATGTAAATTCTGACTTGGGACAAAAGAAGAGGTAATATTGAGTGTATCAAGTGATCCATAGTCAGAAGGTCATGGTCAGGTTAGTATGAAAGTGCAGTGGGTAAAGTGGGGCAGATAGGTCCCTGGAAATCCTCAGTCTTATTGGGGTTTGGGGAACAGAGGGATAGAGGAAGGTGAGAGAAAGAAATGACAGATAAAGCAAAGTACAATGGCATACAGGGTGCAAAAGGAAAATATCTTAGCTGGAATGCAGAGGAGAAGGGTTCCAAACAGAATGTGAAGAGAGGTAAAGCTGAAGCAGGAGGAATTTCCTGGTTCTCATTTGCTTTTGCTTGGGTATCACTATCCTTTTGTTCTACCTTGCCAATCTTTAGTACCTAAAATTCCCCAGTTAGTTTCTGTTCCATCTTTTCCATGCCTTCCTTCAATGCCATTATCATGAATCTTAATTCAGTTTCATCCTTTCCCAGAACCCTTTTGCCTAGTATTTTGCCAACAATATTTTTGCCAGTGCAATAAATCTTCATAGTTGTGTAGGTTAATATAAACATTGCCAAGAGATATGATATTACCCATGCCATCTCCATTTTTAGCCACTTGATATTCCCATAGCTGTTCATTAAAAAGTAGATCATATCTGGGATATTTATAAACAGCAGACTGTAACAAATTAGGATGCATTGGTAAACACATGCCAACACACCCATTATTACTACAATCTTCTGGATCTTTGTCGTTGTCAAGTCCTTTTACAGTAAAAATGTTGTTTAAAACTAGCCCTTTAAAAGCTTCTTCAACCAGAAATGTTGGATTTATTCTCATCGGTCAGCCCAGTTGCTAGGTAGATTTCAGCAACACTGAGTCTAAGAAACTGACTCCAAGATGGCCATTCCTACTGTCTTAACAGGTCTGATGGGGCTCAAATCTTCTACTAATGAAAAATGGCTTTTCTGCTTTACAAATCTTCTCCACTTGATCCAATTCGAACCTAAGCTGGCTCAGTCAACTGAAAGTTGTGAAAGCTGCTTAACCAGGTTGATAAAGTTGAAAGTCTGTTGGTGTTGTTTCCTCTCAGGCAGAGAGCAAGATGGCTACCCTCAGGCCTGGAGATCTTAAAAATGCAATTTGACTGTTAGCTTATTAATAAAAGATTTAATGGAGTATAAAACCAAGGAACAGGTGAGGAAGGAGGGCTAAGGGAAATCCCTAAACTAATAAAAATAATCTTATCCCACCACTAAGGGACTTTTACAAGTCTTGCTTCGTTTTCTTCAAGCTATCTCACACCCTTCCTGACTGTCTATTTCCCCCCAAATCTCCCTATTCTTGCTACCTAACTCTATAGCCTCTCCAAACAGTTTTGGTCAAGTTAACACAGCAAGTGGCTGGATCAGGGCCAATGACCAAAATGGCCTGGTCACCAAGATGCAGGCTGAAGCCTATGGAGAAAGAATCACAGTTCAGGTCAAGCAAGTTGGCTTTCTCTCTCAAAGGATTGCCGGTTGAATTAAAATGGATCTTGAACAGGCTGGAATATTTCAGGAACTGATAGGGACCAAAGCAGGATCACCCACTTGACACAAAGCAGGATCAGAGGGGGAGGAAAAGTCCAGAAGCTAGGAACTTCTTCCACAGCTCCAACTGTTCCTCAGGTTGACAGTTGACTTCTCAGAGTTCTGAGAGAATCAGGAAATCCCCCCCATTTCAGCTTCACCTCCTCTCTTCACATTCTGTTTGGAACCCTTCTCCTCTGCATTCCAGCCAAGATATTTTCCTTTTGCACCCTGTATGCCATTGTACTTTGCTTGATCTATCATTCTTTTCTCTTATAGGGAAGACACAATAACTAAAATCTTAACTGTCATTTGCTACCTGTGTGATTGTAGGGAATTCACTTTTTCTTTCTCAGTCTGAGCTTCTCTAAGTATAAAAAGAAAAGGCTGATTTGATGACAAATGAAGGTGTTACACCTTTAAATCTAGGTTCTGTTTTTCTATTAAATTCCTAACAACAAAGTAGTATATGGGCAAACTATTGATTTTATGAAAAGCTATTTAAAAAAGCAAACAAACAAACAAAAAACAAAAGAAAAATTTCACCTGGACACTGCCATGGTAAAATCATGAACAGAAAGTGAAAGGAAACTAGTTCATCTTTGAGCAGCTGTCCTCTGCCCACCTGCTGCAAATGAACTTTTCTAGGCAAATGTGTTTTCTCTCTCTCTCTGTCTCCCTTACCCCCTACTCGGCCCCACCCCCACCCTGGTGATTGAACAAATTCTAAATTATAACATAAATAACATTCATTGTAAAATAAAAGTTTAAAAATCTAAATGAACCAAGTCTAAAAATGAGAAGTTTACAATAGGGCTAAAGATTTTTGTTTAAAAACCACCACCACCACCACCACCAAAAAAAAAAAACAAAACCCAACAACAAAAAACACATACAACCAAAACAACAACAACAACAACAACCAAACATACAAAAGGAACTATTTTTGATTATCATAAAACTATATAGTTGAAGTGGAGGAAAAAAAATTAAACTCACAGGGGAATCATTTGATTTTTGCCACTTGGACTTTGAGGGTCCTCCAACAACTACCCAGGGTTTGCTGGCAAGTGTTTGGGAAACTGGGACCTTGGAGGGACTGGATATGGATACATTTTCTGCTGAATGTCTAAGACCAGGAGATTCAGTAGCAGCAGTAGCACCATTTGTTACAGACACCATGTCTTTTCCTTGAACTGCCTAAAAAGATATTTAGGAAAACAAAAAGAAAGTCATACACAAAGCATTAAAATAACTAAGTAAATTTTCAAACCTAGACTTTACTGTTTCTATATTTTAAATGGAATCAGCATTAGTTATATTACAACAATATCTGAGAATAGAATAAGAACCATTTACTGTTATCTGTTTGAAATACATACAGTTTTTTTATTCTGCTCATCCAGAATAAGTTCTGTCACGTTTCTGACAATTTCATCAGACTCCAACCCTGCACTGGTGGATCTATCTTGATTTTGTACTTCTTGGATAAAATTCAAAAGCTCAGCACTGAAAGGGAAAGAAAGTGGTGACAAAAGAATAGTGGTCAGTGTTCTGAAAGAAGGTAGTAGTCATTCAAACAAATACTTTAAAGTTACCCATTTTCTGCAAGGTATGATGCAGGATATTAGGCACTCTGTGATTTCATGGAGTTTATAACCTATCACAAAAACTATTAAAAATTCACATACTGAAAATAATAAATCATAAAATAATTATAATCACTACAGGATTATAATCTTTAAAAAAAGAAAATCTTTACCTTCTGTCTTAGAATCAACACTATGTATTGGTTCCAAGGCAGAAGGGTTAAGCAGTTGGGTTTAAGTGACAAGGCCCAGGGTCACATAGGTAGGAAGTTGTCTAAGGCCAGATTTGAGCCCAGGATCTCCGGTCTCCAAGCCTGGCTCTCTATCCACTAAGCCATCTAGCTGCCTCAGATCCTAGTCTTTTAATCACTTCCCTAAGATTAAGAAATATTGTAACATTTTTTGTATCATAGATCTCTTTGGTAGTTTAGTGAAGCACATGGACTCATCAGAATATTTTTAAGTTCATAAAACAAAATGCATTGGATTATAAAGGAAATTTGAAATACAGTTATAAAAATATTTTTAAAAATTCACAACAGATTAAGAAGCCCTGCTCTATTTACAAAACAGTTATAATAATCTTGAATTTACTTTGAAATATTTATTTTCAGGTATTTACAGTAATTATATTATTATGTGGAAATCTGCCTATTTGCAGTTAATGCTATCCACTATTCCCCTATGGAGAGGAAACTCCTACCACCCCTCTCTCTGCTTTTTCCTGCATTTCTCAGTCATGTACCACACAGGAGGAAACCATCCCCCAAACTTCTATCCTCTTCTTTTATCTCTATCCTCCTCAATCCTATTCCAATCCAAGTCAATCCTGCTGTACTTTCTGGAGTTTCCATCTCTTAAACAACAAATAAATTCTGGACCTTCTCTATGTGGTCTCATTGAGATCTAACTTTCCCCTGATGAAGCTACATCCCTGGCAATCTTCTCCATCATTGACTGTACCTATTTTCATCTCTTCCTTCTCTGATTCTTGATATACAGTCAGTGATCCTGTTTGGGCAGTGGGGTCAGAATACTTCTTGCTTTCCACTGCCATTTCCAGATTCTCTTTTATTGCCATTACTCAGAAACATTTTACACTCAAACCAGATTGCTGTAGTTATTGTGTACTGGCTTGCAGCTCATTTTTCCTTCTTTCTCAAGTTCAGTAGCTAACGCATTGTCTTCTCCTCTTAATATATCAAGGGACTTCAACATTCATACTGATACTTCCTTAAAAATCAACTTTCTATTTCCTCAGTCCCCTCAAATCCCATGACTAAACCATATACAGAGTTGGTCATGCCCATTACCAGCAAGTTTTTTAAATCCTTGATCAAAAACTGACATTCCTCTTTCTGACAATATCCTTTTATCATTTCATCCCTTCCTTCAAAATCTACTCTTTATCCTTAGGAATGACCTCTGATCAATTTCCCCACCTCTTTATATTTTCTCAGTCCATCATATCTGCTTTTCTCTTCTCAAGTCTCCCTTACTTTCCTTCTTCCACTCTCTTTAGCCAAGAACTTCATCTCTTACTTTACTGAGAAGATTAAAGCCACTTACCTCCCTCCTTCTCCCCTTTTCTTTACTTGGAAAATCTGAGGAGGTGACATCCTCCCCAATTCTCTCCTCTCCTTAAGCTCTTCTTCTCACCAACATGTGCTACATGTATTTTTTCTTTAACCCTTACCTTCTGCCTTAGAATCAATATTGATTCTAAGGCAGAAAAATGGTAAGGACTAGGCAATGGGGTTTAGATGATTTGCCCAGGATCACACAGCTAGAAAGTGTCTGAGGCCAGATTTGAACCTAGGACTTCCCATCTCTAGGCCTGGCTCTCAATCCACTGAGCTACCCAGCTGCCCCCTACATGTGCTCTTGATTTTATCCCTGCCCCCACCTTCTACAGTCATCATTTCCCAGGACCCTGACATCTGCAGTCTCTCCCTTCTCTCCTGGTTCCTATCCTATGGCCTTCAGACATGACCAAGTCTCTCATATGCTCAAAAAACCTTCACCACAAATACCTAATCAGTTGACAGATTTTGCCATTTCTGCCTTCACAACATCTCTCACACTGAATCTTCTTTACATACTACTATAGTTCAGGCCTTCATCTCCCTTAGATTATTAAAACAGCCTCTTAACTGGTGGCTTTTTCTCAAATTTCTCTGCTTTCCCCTAATCCCTAGCTGACCTCTATTTAAGCTGCCAATGTGATTTTCCTTAAGTTTGTGTAGTTTCCCTACTTAAGGACCCTTTCCCTATTCTTTACATATGGCACCTTATCTTTCATCTCCTCATGATTACAATGCACTTTCTTTGCACCCCTGCTTCATAGGATCCCTTTTTTTCTTGGAGAAGCAGCTTTCATACCAGCCTTTATGTGAGGTTTTTCTTGATCCTTGTAAGAGGTTTTTTTTTTTTTTTTTTTTTTTTTTTTTGCAAATAATCTTGGTTTCCCTCAATTAGTAATTAGATCATTATATAAAATGAACTCAAGAGTAATAAACTCTGATATTCTGACCTCTATTTCTGACTGTGATTGCTGAATTTAAACCTAGAAGATCAGCAATCATAAAGTTGTCTTCAGTAATGATTAGAAGTGGTAACTGATAAACTTCCCCTTGGAATGTTGAGAATAAACCAGGTCAGTATCAGTTTCTTTTATATTAACTAGTTTAATGATGATAAATAAGGTAAGGGAAAGGTTGGGATGAATTGTGAGGAAAGAGGGATTAAGGATGAATCCTAAACCTTATCTATATATTGAATTTATGCTAAATCTTCAGTAGATTCCTAAAGAAGTTGGTATCCTGAAGCCTGTCTGGCAGATTGCCTGGCCAGGCCAGAGGCCTCTTTTTTGCTTGATTGTTTGCTGATTGTTTGATGGTTTATCTCAGTTCAAGATGATTTTGATTTTGCAATTGATATCCTTGTTGGTATTTAGATTTGTATATAGATGTTGAATGATGAATAAAGTTGGATGCTGATACACACAGAATAGCCTATGAGTAGCCTAGGTACCTAATCCTAACTGATATCGTAACCTAGCTAAGAGACAATTCTGAGATGATCCTGCCCTCCCAACAGCATCTCAAAATTGAGACCCTGATGTTCTAAGTTTTCCTCCTATAGGCACATCTCAACTGACTTTTGGTCTCATGCCAGCTCAA
Source organism: Gracilinanus agilis (assembly GCF_016433145.1). NCBI lineage: Eukaryota > Metazoa > Chordata > Mammalia > Didelphimorphia > Didelphidae > Gracilinanus > Gracilinanus agilis. Next base: position 419,884,464 of record NC_058132.1, on the reverse strand, counting down.
ATGCCCTCTTTGCATTCTGTGTTCCAACTCAGCCACTGGCAATTATGCTGGTCCAAAATGGCTTCTTGCAAAAGTATTTACACTACTCCTGAACCTATTCTTTGAGATTTGAATGAGTGTTAAAAGATGATTCCCCCCCCCCCCCAGAATTGTTAATTGAGATATCACGGAAGAACAGCTTATTCCATATTTATCCACTTCTCTGAGAAGCAGTTCAATTAGGAATATCCTCTACAAAAACCAGTTACGTCTATTTAAGACAGACATAAGCTCAAAAGCAGTTGAGTTGCCACTGACTGCCACATTGTACATGACAGACTAATCCTTAAATAAGAAGAAAATCAGAGGCATTTCATAACATGTTGTTAACTCATTAATTAAGATATATACACAAAAACACTCTAATTCCACAACAAACTTTTTCATCACCCCAACCTCTATGGGTTTTCAAAATCCCAACAAATCAGCCAGGGCAGTGCTAAATTTAAATGAATTAGATCTATTTTTTGTTTTAATAAGACATATTAGAATATTATAATAATATGAAATCATTTGTATATTCACTTCATGCTTTAAAAAAGGGAAATATATTTATAAAACTTTTAGCAAAAGAATAACAGAATACTAGCAGTTTCCCTCAGGGAAGCAGACCTCATCAAGAAACTAAGGTCTAAAAAATTGTTGAATTACATCCTACTTTTTATATGAATACCTGCTGTAATTTGGGAATATTGCTGCCAGATGTTCAATCACGTTGTTAAAAGTCTTCTGTGGCTGGTTCAGAGTGCTGGCATGTGTCTGTGAAACATCTGTGGAACTTTGATTAATCTGTGTATCCTTTTCAGAATCCATAACCTGGCACGGATCAGTATAAGATGCTTGTAAAAGTGCAGAAGGTATCTCCATTGCGCAGTCACTGACAGAGTGCAGACTTGAGTTCTGAAGTGCCAGAGTTTGGTTCCCAGTTAATAAATTAGTTGGCATAATCACTGGACTCTGATCATCAGGACATGAAAATTCAGGAAGTGACTTAGGATGAACTTGTGTAGAATATGTCTTAATTGATGGATCATTAATATGAGCAAGTTTGCCTTGAATTAACTAGGAAACAAAATTATAACGACACAAATCAACAGACAAATTAATTTTTCCAACATACAAAAGGCTGGCTACTAGTAGGTATTTATAAAACCAAAAGAAAAACTACAAAGGAAAACTTACCTATCAAATTGTAATTAACTAAAAATTTCTATCTGAAACATTCAAAAATTTTATTTTCTTTTAAAAAGTATTAGCTATAATACAGTTAAAACTAGGATTCTGATTTCAGTTAATTTTCTTTACTGTATTTATTCTATAAATCTGTATAAGTCTTCTTTTACTGAGTTTAGAAAGGGGATAAGCTGTAACAATGAAGCATCAACATTTTTTGGGAAACAAGAAAGTTTTTACTGGCAGTCTAAACAGTATCATACTGACTGACATTTCATAAAATTTCCTAGAAGGTTGGATTATTAAATGTTTTTAAGGTCTCTAATAATGTTAAATAAAGTATGATAGGAATATAAATTTAAAAAAATTAATATTTAATACTTACATTGGTTCCATTTTCATCTAACATATAACCCCTATCAGGACTAGGTGATGCCTCTTCATTCAGTTATAAATGATAGTTCAATTTTTTAAAATCAGTTTAAGCCAATTATAAACTTTCATTATTTTTTCTAAGTGAATACTAATATATATGGAGCTTCTTTAGATAAATCTTCCAGTGTCTCAGAGAGCAAATTTCCTTTTTCAATTAAACATTTTTTGAGTCTCCCCTACAATCAAAGCACTGCAATTACAATAGCCATGTAACTATTTGAAAGATAATGAGTAAGTCTACATACACTAAGTTTATGTTTGGCTAGCAATTATTAACTTCAATTGAGGAATACTCTTTTCTGTAGTCTAATTTATTTTACTTTTCAATTAATTCAACACATATTTATGCTGAAGTCTATGTAATATGTTTGTAACAGAACAAAAGTTGGCACTATATGAATATCAAACAGAATCCACTAGATGTTAATTCTTCAAACATCTACAACTTTTAAGATAGAAAAAAAGGCTTAAAAATGTATACACATTTTTGTGGTCTTTTCCAAACTTCATTTTTATTATTCTTTTTTGTTTTTATATCACTTTAACTTTAAAATTGACTCATTTTCTTTCCTCCCTATCTTACTTAAGTCATCCCTTATAACAGAGATTAAAAAAGAAGAAAATATGTATAATTTTGTTAATGTTGGCTCAGTAAAATCAATCATCATATCTCATTTCTGAGAGCATATGCAACATTCCACACTCCACCTCTGCAAAGAAGGGAAGGAGGTGCATTTTCTTTTTTTCTTAAGTAATTTGCATTGAAATATTTTACTTTTACATCACTTATATTTTCCAATGTATACTTCTCCTTCCCCCTAAAAACAAAACCATCTCTTATAACAAAAAAAAAAAGGTCTTACAGTCCAGTCAAATTGACTTCCATATCAGCTATGACTGAGAGTATTTTGCATGTCATACCCTCAATAATATTGCTCCCACCTCTGCAAAGAAGGAAGGTGAATTATTTTCTCTATTCTTCTTAGGTATAAACCTTTCCAGAAATTATATTTTATCAGGCAAAATGAAATATTGCAAATTGAGGACAAGCACATTATTATGCATTCTAGACCAAGAAAACTGATATTCTGTGCTCTTTTTTTTTTTTATTCAGTCAGATAAAGAAACATGTTCTGATTTCTTGACTTTGGCCTCTATTCTAAAGTATTTAAGAACATGTGGAATTGGCCTAAAGGTTGTCCAAAGATTGTGGCAACAGCTGCTTAAGAATCAGCAGAATGAGTTAAAAATAGTATCTTCCTAGGAAAAAAGAATAGTTTAGGATGTGGTGAAAAAATTGCTGCCTTCATAAGAGAAGATTTTATTTATAATATCTGAATTGCAAAAGTAAACAGTTTTAAGAATTCAATAGAAGTAAAAGTAAACCAAATAAAGAATGAAACAAATTGGGGGCAGTTTGGTGGTTCAGTAGGCCTAGGTAGGAAATCCTGGGTTCAAATCTGGCCTCGGACACTTCCTAGATGTGAGACCCTGGGCAAGTCATTTAACCCCCACTCCCTAGTACATACCCCTTACCCCTCTTCTTCCTTAGAACCAATAAAGAGTATTAACCCAACGATCAAAGATAAAGAGTTAAAAAAAAAAAAAGAATGAAGCAAATTCTCACCTAGGAATTCTGTTACCTAGGACTGGAGATTTGATTTTCTCCCCATACCACTCTAACATATTATACTTTGAAGATACTTACTAAACTATTTGTAGGTAATGGAAATTCAGAAACTTTTACTTTAGAAAGTTTATCAAGTTGAGATCCAGATTTAACTTTCTGAATTCGGTCTTCAAACTCAAACTAAAAGAGGCAAAAAATTGAGTTAATTTAAACTTCAAATTTCAGTTATTCTTTTTTGTGAAAACACCTTCGAATCACAATAAAAACGAATACAATAAATCATATAACCCTTAGAAAAAACAATATGCTTATCAACAAAAAAAACAAAGTTAATTTCTATTAACAATAATGTGAATTCAATTAAAGAGAGACATTTGTGATGCATGCACAATATGCAAGACTGTTAGTAGGTACTAGAAGAACATAATGAAAAATGCATGCCTTTTTAAATACTTTCAATAAAACACAAAAATCTCTTAGGTAAAGTAAAAGTTTTAATAATAAGTCTTAATAAGCACAATGTGTCAGTGTTAACTTGAGAAATTTTAGAAAGCTTTACAGTTACAAATGTTTAAAACATTACATAAGGCTTACCTCTGCCTTCTCAATTTCTTTTTTTATTTTTGAAATAAATGACTCCCAATGATTAATCTCAGATTCCAAATTAAGATATGAAATAGAACCACTGAAAGAGTTTCAAAATTTAGAATTAATATTCATCCTAGAAATTTGGAAATAACAGTTATTTGCATGCATGTGGCAACTAATTTCAATTCATAAGTTGGATCAATCTGATCCAAAAGGAAAAATAATTGTAACAAAATTTAAAGACATCTATCACTAGACACTTGAAAGATAATTTGCTTACTAATGCCCTCTAAAAAAGGAGTTTAAAAATTGCCAAATATCCTTTTGAAAATAATCTAAAGTATTTATTTTCCTAAAGTGCAAGTCTGACCATGACACTGTATTTTCTGGAAAATAAACACATTAGAGCAACTTGATGACTGAGTGAAATGTGGGCTGGTGTGGGAAAAGGTTTGTGGCAGGGAGGCCAAATGGAAGGCTAGTGCAATAATTCAAGGATAAGGTGATGCAGCAGTGTGGTAGTCATGTTAAAGGAGTAAAGGGGGTGCATGCTAGAGAAGTTAGGATATGGCAACAGACTTTATTTGGGGATGAGAGAGGAAGGAGTTGAGGATAATACCAAGGTCACAAGTCTAAATAAGTGGGGGGATGGTGGTACTAACTATGACAGAAACGTTAGGAAGAGGGTGCATATTTCTTAAGAAAGGAGAGATATACATCTTAATGGATATGTGTAGGCAGCAGGAAGGTGGACAGTAGGAAAAGAAAGACTGAAGATAAGTGAAAGAAGGAGGATGACAGAGTGTAATCTGCTGTACAAGACAGGAGAAAATGGGATCACTTGTGTAGGGAAAGGGGTCTTGGCAAAGACAATGGACATCTCACCTTTACATGAGGCAGGAGTGACACTGTACATAGTGGCAGGAGGCATCTATATGATTAATGTAAGAAAAGGAAAAGGAAAGTAGAGAGTCATTCTTAGAGGATGGCTTCAATTTTTTTAAGTGGCAAGGTTCTCAGGCATGAGAGTGTAAGGAAAGGGAGATACAGTAGAGGAAAAAAGGGATGAAAAAGTATGGAAAAGCCACTGTGGTGAGTAGGATAGTGAATCAATTAGGGAGATATAAAAGGAGTGCCTTGCCTTACTGAAAACCCAGTTTTGTGACTTTCTCCAGCTTAGTTCAGCAACATATTAGCAGGAGCAAAGACAGTAGATGGTGGGAGTCATCGAAGGCTTGGGCATGGCAGATTAAGATGAGCAACAGGATGAGGAAGCAAGGAATTCTAGGGAAGACGCTAATGCAGAGTTGAACTTTTATCAGCAAAGGATTAAGATGAGAAGGAAAGAAAGTGCAGTCAGTATAGAGGAGATGCCCTGGGAAAGAACTGAAAGGTACAGGCATTAGAAGTTATGATAAGAATGAAGAACAGTTTTTGAAGTTTCAGAGCAGAGGAACAGGTGGGATTATGATCAGCTAAAGGAATTTCAGAGTTCTTAAAAATTAAAGTGGAACAATTGAGATGCTGACACTTATTAATGGCAACCTCTTTATATATAGCTGAGCCGAGGCAGAGGGGTAGGTAATGGGAAATAAATAAATTGAAGAACAGGGAGGAAACATCAATATGTATGTTGAAGTCCCCTAGTATGAGGGCAAGAGGTGGGGAGAAGAAAAACACTTTGAGCCATTAAAGAAATTAAGGGAGTATCCTAGAGATTGATAGATAATAGCTACCAGAATCTTTAATGGATAAAATAAGGGTCATTGAGTGGTGATAGTAGTGGGAGTGCCTGAAAGGAGTAAATAGGGAGCAAGGAGTATTCCCCAATCCTCACCTCAACAAGCAGGAGAGCAGGAATAAATGTGCAAAGGTCCTGGAAAAAAGGTAGCCAAGGAGACTGTGTCATTAGTAGGGAGATAGATCTTAGTGAGAGCCAGAACATGGAAGGAGAGGGAAAGAAAAAGATTTAAGATGAAAGCAACTTTGATATCTATAAAGCAGGCCTTCCAGAGAGCATCCTGGAATAGAAGGTGTGGTTAGTTTTTGAGTGGGACACTGGGGATTTGCATTGAGGTGTATAAGAATAAGAGAGTAGGCTATGGCAGATGGAGAATGAGGATTGCCTAAGCAATTCTCTTGGGATTATACTAATAAGAATGGTAAAGAAGTAAGGACCTTAACTTTCTGCCAACATAGGATACATGGATAATTTTGTAGACTATATAGAGTATATACAGTGTACAAATTTCTATCACAACCAAGTAAGATATCTATGCTAAAATTCCAGATTGTTCTTCACATCTAGAAGAGAAGAAGGCAAAGGGATTTAAGGAATTCTTGTCCACTTTCCAGATTATTGGGGCAGGGAGGAGGGTGTTGATGAGATCCTTAAAGAGCAAGAAAACAGATTTCAATGTGAAGAATTTCATACAGAGGAAGGGCAAAAAATATACCTGTATACCTAAAGCTAAAAGAAATTAGGTTCCTCCTAAAGAAGGGAGAACTAAGCTATCTGAAGAGAAAGCAGCCCATGTTCAAAAAGGAAAGAAAGTAAATCTGTTGATATTTCCTGTGAAAGATCATTCAGTAATAGTTTGAAAGAAGAAAGAGATGAGCAGTTATAGTTTGTCATTTTCTATTATGGGTTAATGACAAGGATACTGGGGCAATTATTTATCAACTGAACAATCACAACAGAGAGATTTACTTTCTCCCTGAGATCATGCAGTTAAGACATGACAGAAAACCTCTAGAGATTCATTAAAGTGAATGACAATTATTAATGATTTATTATGGATACAAATGATATTGCAAAAAAGAATGTGGAAAGTATTGACTAAAAACTTGAGTAAGAACTGAAGGAATTAGGGGCACAAAGTTATTTTCATTCTTGCTAATTATCAAAGACAAAGATTTCAGGAGAGAATAAGGCAGTTTCTGAAAGCAAATGATTTAAAATAGATTGTCTGAGAACAGGAAAACAGAGGAATTGCTGTCAGAGATGAAATACACCTAAATGACTGGTGAATTAAATGCAACAAGCATTTATTAAGTGTCTGCTATATGCAAAAAAAAAGTGGTAGGTGCTGGGAATATTAAGAAAATTCAAGTTTAAAAAAACAATTCTTGACTTCAAGGACATTACAATTTATTTTCCTTGATGAAGTCTTGCTTATCTATTTAAAAAGGATTTAAATGGAAAAGAGTACGGGGAAAGGGAAGGGAAAAGGGAGAAAATTGCTTACCTCAAGCTAGAGACCATACAGAGTAGCTAAAATATAGATAGAAGAATAGTGGTAGAGATGTACAGAATACATGAGAAAAAATGTAAGAAAAGAAACAGCAATAAAATCAGTGGTCTGAAGTATCTACACAGCAATGCATAAAGTATAAATAATAAATAACTTAAAATAGAGATGTTAACACAAGTTATAAAATTTTACTTCTCATGTATCAGTGGGTCTTGAGCTAAGACATGATTAGAATATGCGTATCAAAGGGTAACTATATTCAAAAGGAAAAAATTAGGTAAATCATATGGTTGCTATGAATGGAATACTCATTTATTCATGTCCATTGTATGGTTAGAGTTTAAAATATTAGTTAATTAATTTAATGAGGCTATTAAAATTTTAAAAATCGGAGGCAAAAAGATCAAAGATTATGTGAGAAGCATGGCAGAAAGGCAAGAATGACTTATAATGACTTATTTAGACAATAAAGCTATGAGAAACTCATTAGGATTTCCAAGTCAACCTTATTCTCATATGGTGAGAATTAATAAAGCATGATAAATCATAAATATAATTTGCACATCCTACTAATTAAAAAAAATTCTCTTTAAAATAACATTGAGATATATCCAAGTGGGTAGGATATTGGCTGTATAACTTTCCCAACATTCCTCTCTAAACAACTTTAAAATAAAATAATTCCTTAAATCAAATTTTGCAGTGGTAAAGCCAACAAAAGGTCAGACAAATGAGGAAGTTGGCAGGAGAGGTCTATAACACTGGGATGGAACTGTCCTGGAATGTGACAGGACCACCAGCACTGGGCTTTGGAGGTAGCTAAAACAGCAACAGCAATAGTAATAGCTTTAGGACCTCTAGGCTCAGAGATGGTAAGGAGATCAGACAACTGATCAGAAAGAGATTACGGGGGTACCCTTTGCTGCCACTGGTACTAAATGGCAACTAAATGCCCATAAGCAGTTCTAGGTCACAGTTCTAAGGTAGAGAGGAGTGCTTATGATTGGTTACAAGGGAACAGGGGCTCCAGTCACAGTTCCAAAGTAGAGAGGAGAGTTAGCTCTCAGGGCTGGAGGAGAACAGGGAACCTGGCCTCAGATGCAGGGCCCTAAGAAGTGCTCACACTTGTGTCTACAGGGGAGCAGGGGCCCTATCTAAGTAAAGTCCAGATTGCAGACCAAGTAAGCAGTATCATTACCCTTCTTAAGATCACATCACATTAGAGGGACAAAAAATTTGCAAACCCCTAAAACTAGATCTGAAAACAGTACCTCCCACCATCAGGGAAGCAGAATTGACTTTTAATATAAAGTTGAAAGTTTAAAAAATGGGCTGGAAAAAAATTAAACAAACAAACAAAAAGAAATTAATCATAAAAAGCTACTACAGAGAAAGAGAAGACCAGGACAAACCCAGAAGAAGACAACAATGTGAAAAGAGCTTCAAGCAAAGCCTCAAATAAGATGCTAATTAGATCCAAGTACTCATGGAAGTGTTAAAAGAAAGAGGTAAGAGAGGTAAAGGAAAATAAAATTAATAGCTTGATAAAAGAGGCACAAAAAATTTGGAAGAAAATAACACCTTAAAAATAGAATTGGCCTAATGATAAAAGAGGCACAAAAATTCACAAGAGAAAAAATTGTTTTAAAAGTATTATGGGGTGGGGGCAGTTTTAGTGAATAGAGAACCAGGTCTGGAGATAGGAGGTCCTAAGTTCAAAACTGGCCTCAGATATTTCCTAGCTGTGTGACCCTGGACAAATCACTTAATCCCTATTGTCTAGCTTTTACCATTCTTCTGTTTTAAAACCAACACATAGTACTAATTCAAAGCCAGAAGGTAAGGATTTAAAAAAAAAAATAGAATAGGCCAAACGGAAAGTGGGGGATAAAAACTCAATGAAGAAAATAATTTCCTAAAAATTAGAATTGATAATCCAGCCATTCTGGAAGGTAATACGGAAATTATGCACAAAGGGCTTTAAAAGAATGCATACCCTTTGGTCCAGCAATACCACTACTAGGTTTATATCCCTAAAGAAATAGAATAATACTTGTGCAAAAATATTCATAGCTGTACTCTTTGTGGTGGCAAAAACACTGGAAAATGAAGGGTTGTCCCTCGACTGGGGAATGGCTGAACAAACTGGTATATGATGGTAACGAAATACTATTATGCTATAAGGAATGATGATCTGGAGGGTTTCTATATGAACTGGGAGAACCTCAATGAATTGATGCAGAGTGAAATGAGCAGAACCAGGAGAACATTGTACACAGAAAGTAAAACACTGTAGAAAATCCAATGTAATGGACTTTGCTACTAGTAGTAATGCAACAAGCCAGTACACTCCTGAAATGGGGAAAGAATGCTAACCACATTGAGAGAAAGAACTATGGGAGTAGAAATGCAAAAGCAAAACACATGACATCATTTATCACAATACAAGTATATTTGGGTATGTGATTTGGGGTTTAGCCTTTAAAAAAATCGCTCTATAGCAAAAATGAATAATATGCAAAAAGGTATCAAGTGATAACATTTGTACAATCCAGTGGAATTGCTTGTTGGCTCTGGGAGTGGGGAGGAAAAAAGGAAGGGAAAGAAAATGAATCATGGAAAAATATTTAAAAATAAAAATTTTTTAAAAATTGGAATTGGGGAATTGGAAGCTAATAATTCCATGAGACATCAAGAAACAATAAAACAAAGTCAAAGGAATGAAAAAATAGAAGAAAATGTGAACTATTTCATCAGAAAAACAATTGACCTGGAAACTAGATTGAGGAAGGATAAGTTAAGAGAATTACCTGAAAGTCATGATCAAAGAAAAAGCCTAGACATTATATTTCAAGAAATTATCAAGGAAAACTGCCCTAATATCTTAGATCCAGAGAGTAAAATAGAAATGGAAAGAATCCACCTCTTCAAAGAGATTTCAAAATGAAAACTCCCAGGAATATTATAGCCAAATTCCAGAGCTCCCAAATCAGAGAGAAAATGTACCAATCAGTCAGAATGAAACAATTCAAATATCATTGATCCATAGTCAGGATCACATAAGATTTATCAGTTTCTATATTAAAGAAGCAGAAGGCTTGGAATATACTATTCCAAAAGGCAAAGGAGCTAAGATTACCAGAATAATCTACTCATCAAAACTGAGTATAATGCTTCAGTTGCAAAATATTTTTGATATTTTATGAATAGAAGACTTAAAAGCATTCCTGGTGAAAAGACTAGAGTTGAATAGAAAATTTGAGCTTTGAACACAAGAGAAGTATAAAAAGGCAGACATGAAAGAGTAATCATTAAACTATTTATAATCTTTCATGGGGAGATGAAACATAACTCCTTAAAGCAGAACCAGGAGAACCATATACACAGAGACAGATACTCTGTGGCACACTCAAATGTAATGGACTTCTCTACTAGCAGCAATGCAATGATCCAGGACACACACTCAAATGAATATAGAAATCTATCTTACCCAATAGGGAGGGGATTGGGCCAAGAGATATTGTAGTGAAATATGATAAAAGGGAGGGGATTAAGGGAGACAGTGGTTAGAAGCAAAACAGACTTTTCAGGAGGGAGAAGATAAAAAGAGAAAGAGAAGGATAACCAGAAGAAAATAGGATGGAGAGAAATACACAGTAATCATAACTGAATGTGAATGGGATGAAGTTACCCATAAAATGGAAGTGGAGAGCAGAATGGAGTAAAAACCAGAATCCAACAGTATGTTGCTAACAAGAGACACACTTAAACCAGAAAGACACACATAGAGTTAAAATAAAGAGCTAGAGCAGAATCAATTATACTTTAGCTGATGTAAAAAAGGTAGGGGGTAACAATCATGATCTCAGACAAAGCAAAAGCAAAAGGTAACAAAATTTCACAGCCTGTTTTTCTGTTTCTCATTTCTCAAGTGTATAAAGAGCTGAATCAAATTTATAAAAAATACGATCCATTCTTCAACTGAAAATGGGATGTGAACATGCAGTTTTCAGAAAAAGAAATCAAAGCTATTTAAAGTTATATTTTAAAATGTTCAATCACTATTGATTATAGAATTGCAAATTAAAAAAAAACAACTTCATCCTTATCAGAAATGACAAATGCTAGGAAGGATGAGGAAAAATAAGTATGCTATAAGCCAGTGATTCCCAAAGTGGGTGCTACTGCCTCTGTTGGGTACTGCAGCGATCCAGTGGGGTGGTGATTGCCACAGGTGCATTTATTTTTCCTATTAATTGCTATTAAAATGTAAAAAAAAATTAATTTCCAGGGGGGCTAAGTAATATTTTTTCTGGAAAGGAGGTGGTAGGCCAAAAAAGTTTGGGAACCACTGCCTATAAGCTGTTGGTAGTGTTGTGAACTGGACCAACCATTCTGGAGAAAAATTTGGAAGTATGCCCAAAGGTCTATAAAACTGTTGACATTACCAATATCATTATTAGGTCTATACCCCAAAGAGATCAAAGGAAAATGAAAAGGATCTACATGTACAAAAACATTTATAGCAGCTCTTTTTTGTGGTGGCAAAGACATAGAAATCAAGGGGATGCTCATCAACTGGAGAATGGCTGAACAAGTTGTGGCATATGATTTTGATAGAACTATTTTTTTTGATGGAGTACTATTGTGGTATGAGAAATAAGGGGGATGGTTTCATAAAAACTTATATGGCAAGACATGCAAGGTGAAATGAGAAGAACTGGTAGATCACTGTGCACAGTAATAGCAATGTTGTAATAATGATCAGCTGTGAAAGAGTAGATTACTTTGATTAATAAAATGATCCAAGGGGGCAGCTGGGTAGCTCAGTAGATTGAGAATCAGGCTTAGAGACAGGAGGTCCTAGGTTCAAAGCCAGCCTCAGATACTTCCCAGCTGTGTGACCCTGGGCAAGTCACTTGACCCCCATTGCCCACCCTTGCCACTCTTCCACCTAGGAGCCAATACACAGAGGTTAAGGGTTAAAAGAAATAATAAAATGATGCAAGAAAATTCAAAAGGTCTTATAATGAAAAAATAATATCCATCTCCAGAGTGAGAACTGATCAACTCTGAGTACAAACTGAAGTATAATTTTCTTGTTTTTCTTCTGATATGGCTAATATGAAAATATATTTTACATGACTTCACATATATACTTAACTGATATCATTTTGCTTGTCTCCCTCATACCACAATAGTACTCCATCAAAAAAAAAAATAGTTCCATCAAAATCATATGCCACAACTTGTTCAGCCATTCTCCAGTTGATGAGCATCCCCTTAATTTCTATGTGGGGTAAGGGGGCAAGAGGATGGAAAAAAATTTGGAACTCCAAATTTAAAGAGAAAATGATGCTAAAAATAAATAATAAATTGTAAAAAGAAGAAAAATGAACATATTATACTAGTTAGGCCATATCTGACTGATGGCCTTAGGCTAGACATTTAAAGGTCACAATTGCATTTATAAAAACTGGCCTGTCACATTTTAATAAGCTGAAGGAAAATGAAAACTTTCTCAATGTCAAAAATAAGATAAAATAAAATGACTAGTTGAATGTGTTAAATCTACAATTTATCAATCTTGCTTCCATTTACTAAATGACATGCAAAAAAAGTTAAAAAGTCACGTAGTACCTGTTCATTAACTTTAGGTTCTTAATATACATTTCTGCTTTTGATAAGGTAATCTGCAATTTATTCACATCAGTATTCTTCCAGTTTTCAAGTATAGTCACCTAAAATTGGAAAAATTTTATGCATCTTAAAAAATAAAATTTGGCAAAAATTCTCACATGAAATATAAGACTTTCCCCCCTAAATGTCTAAGGTTCCTCATTCTTAACTTTATCATAACTTTAGTCAGGAAGATATCCAGTGGAATATCTTGGCTTGTGGTCATTTATAAAGATGAATATATTATTAAGGAAAATTTGTGAAGTGAAAGTATCTAAAATTTTTAGATAGACATGGAAATGAACACTTTCTATCAATAAATCTAGGATAAGTGAATGTGCTTAGAAAGTCTGGGAAAGAATGAAAAAACGACTTTCTTTATTAAAGGTTTCTATTGATCCAGAAAGATTAATTTCCTTCTTCCTATTATGATAATCTTAAATATTATGGAAAAGTTAAGTTTTAGGAAAAGGCTCTTTTTAATTTCATCTATTTTTCTGGTTGGCAGTTTTGAAAGCTATCTCAGGTCAGGGCAATGAAATGGGACAACTGAGTGAACTTGGACTTGGTAGATTCTTTTTGAACGACCATGTTCTTCCAGTCTTTTAATTTAAAAAGGGAGAAAAATGGCCTGCGGAGGCCTGGACTAGAGAGAAGGTTAAAAGGCTAAATAAATTAGGCTGCAAGCCACAAGGCCTAGCAACCAGATAGGCTAGTGCCTACTTAAGGCAGAGTTTGGAAGCGGCCTAGGTAGGCCAAGGAAGTGAGGAAGTGAGCCTAACTTACCCACGTGACAATACTGAGTAGAAGCTGCCTGAGGTCTCAAGGGAAGTCCTTCAGCACCAAGTTCAAAGTGGGAACTGCCTCCAGAGCAAGTAACCAACATACTTAAAGAGATAGTGTCTTTCGTCACTTCCTGTGGGTCCACCTCTAATTCAAGCGGACAAATGGCAGTCTCTACATTGATTTGGACTGCCCAAAGGGCAGTCCCTTGTTCTTGATTTGTGACTTATTGTCACGTGTTGGTAACTCGTCTCCCCTCCCCACTAAGGGAGGTGGGAATGACCTCATCTCAGGTAGGTAGAGTTTTGACTATAGAATGGACTAGAGCTAATTCTATTTATACAATGGGAAGGAGAGAATTTGTGAATATGTGGAAATTAATGAAATGGAGACAGAATTTATGTCATTCCTAATTAATACTTTATGCAATTTCCAAATGGGGTGGTGATAGAGGTTGGGAGGTGGTCTGATGAATTGCCAAGTTTTATTTGCTATCTTAAAATTCAAGAAAGTAGCAAATTAAAATTTAACAGGGCCAATCTAATTCTCAGTAGAAATCTGTCTCTATCATGAAATAATCATCTGTTTCTAATAGTGAAAAGTTATACAGTAGTCATGATTAAATACAAAGAGGTAAAACCTTTATAGACTTAGAGATACAAAGGTCTTAAAGGTCAGGGTATCCAAACTCCTTATTGTACAGATGAAGAAAGTGAGGCCCAGAGATGGGAAGTAACTAACTATAAACACAGGACTTTTGATTCCTAATCCTGAGCTTTTTCCATTGTGCCATAGTGCCATCAATTGAGAGGAATTAAATCCAAACAAAATACTGCCAACCTGCCTTAACAGATTGATTTTAAGTGTTGTGAAATGTCCCAATTGGAACTCATTTCAGTTGTTCAATACTAAAAGTGCATATATACCATCAGGAAATGAAGCTGGTACACCAAAAAGCATCTCCTGAATATGTTGTATGTTTTTGAAACGCAGCCATTTCATCCATCTCAACATACCATTAAAAAAAAAATAAATACCATTAGACTCACCTCTGCAGCCACAGCTCTTTTAATAGCTTCATGGTAATTCTCTTTTCCCTTCTTTATAAGTTCCTCCATTTTCAATTTTTCATTTGCAAATTTATTACTATTAAAAAAAAACATCTTGAAATATTTTAAACCAGTGAGATATTGCATACAAGTTTATTTTTGTGATAAAAATATTAATTACATTTATTATAGCAACATATATTTAAATGCTTTGTTATACAATAACCAGAGCGTACATTTAACAGATTACAAGCAACAATTCACAGGAGCTGGTAAAGAATAGGAATGCTTGTATCTTAGCAATAAGTATTTATTAAGTACTTAATATGTATGATAGGAATACAAAGACAGAAACAAACAGTTCTTCTTCTCAAGAACTCAAACTTCACATTACCTAGGTTGGTCCTCAGACAGTATAAACTGTTCTACTAACTATTCTTCTAATTTGTTTATGACATGACTTCTTATATCTGTTAGGTATTCATTTGGAGCTAAAGTTGATATATGGTGCGAGATATTGACTAAATCTAATTTCTGCCAGAATACTTTCAAGTTTTCCTAGCAGCTTTTGTCAAATAGCAAGTTCTTTCCCCAGTAGCTGGTGTCTTTGGGTCATGAAAGCAGCACAGAACTGAAGAAAAGAGAAATATTGTTTGTTTGTCCAGGTCTCTCCTTATACTTATCCTATTCCAAATTTGTATCACAGTTGTCCCCATGTTAAAAAACTAATCAATTAAAAACTCTTAGGAAAAAAAAAGAACTCACACTCTTATGGGGAAACAAACATGAAAGTAACTAAGTACATACAAGATATATATAAAAAAGATGGAAAGCAATCTCAAAAGGGAAAGCACTTATAGTAGTTTGAAGTGTCTGAGTTGAAAACAGATATTACTTTAGGTATAAAACAGACCTGATTTTGAGGAATTGATCCAAGTGTGATGCATACTGTTGATCCTTTTCCTCATTATTCCGTGAGTATCTATGAAAAACAACCAGGAAATTAAGTTTGAGCCTTGAGAAGTTTCAGATCAGAGAAGAAACTGAGAAAAGACAGAGGCCTAAATATCAGATCAAACCATACAATTTACATTAACAATATGAATAATAAAATAAAAAGGAACTGAAGAGATAATTGTATATATTCTTTTCTCAATTTGGCCTTCTAGTAGGTATTTTTGCTTTAATAAAAACCACAAAGATGAGAAGGTAGCGATTGTTATATTTATAAATCTGGCTCATTCACACATGCTTGGAGATAGAAGGATTTCCGCTTATTTTCCTTGAGAAAGTAACAAAGAAGTGCAACAAAGGATCAATCAGTAATAAGAATTTTACAAAGACAAAAAAGTAACAATTTCTGCCTTCAAGAATCTTACATTCTTATCAAGGGAGACTATGCGTATTCTTCCTTTCTCTCTCAATACATATATGCATATATGTACATTTAGAATAAGTAGGCTATATATGAACAAACAGTATGCACTAAACTGTAAAATTAATCCTTACACTTCTCAATTTTCTTCTGGATTAGAGAAATAAATACTATATCCTTTCCAAATTGGTTTTGATTGGTGTTCCACTTCCTGGTTAAGATGGCGGCTGAGTAAAAAGCAGCTGCTTAACCTCTCCTAACCGAAACATACAGGACTCCTCAAGAAGACATAAAAACAAATCCAGAGGAACAAAGGGACCCCACAACAGGGCGCAGCATTGGAGGTACATGGAATTGGGGCATTTCCATGCTATAAAGGGGTGAAACAGCTCTCACTAAAACGAGAGCTGAGCAACCCCCTCCCCCACCCCACACCACCTACAGTGCCAAAGCCAGTGCACAAGAGTTAGAGCAAGTTTGGGGCACGGATTAAGTCCTTGGCAGCTACCTGGAGTCACCAGGGCCTGCTCCTGAGAGCAGCAAGACTTAAGACCCCAAGAGGCTAAAGAACGTGCCTGGACTTTGAACGCAGACCCTGAGTGCAGGTACGAGTGCGGGTATGGACGCAAGCCCAGACATGAATCCTGAGTGCAGGTGAGGACTCAGATCTTGAGCGCAGGCGCGGACCTTGAGTGGGGACCAAGTGCAAAAGGGATTCACAACTGTGGAAGCAATGCCCTGAGACTGTTAAAGGAGCCTTGGTCAGAGGAACAAGTAAGGGGACCACCAGGAGGCTTGACCCTGAGAACAACTGAGACCTCAGGAGCCTAAAGAGCTCAGACAGACCCTTAGTGTGAGGATAAACCTGAGAGGGCGCAGGGCTAACAATAGGAAGCCAGAGACAAGACCCCCAAAAGAGAAAGAACATCAAGAAGAAATCTGTAACACTCAACAACTTTTACACAGATAAAATCCAGACAAAAGAGCAAACAGCAGAGAAGAACAAACAAGTAATTATATCCAAACCTTCCCAAAATAATGAAAACTGTCCACGAGCTATAGAAGAGTTCAAATCTGAGATGATGACAAAGATGGAAGAGATTTGGTGAGAGAAGTGGGAAATAGCTCAAAAGGAAACAAACGGGTTAGAAGACAGAAACTCCCAATTGGAGAAAGATGCCCAAAAATCAAACGAAATGGTAAGCAAATTGGAAACCAAAATCTGGCAAGAAAATAACAGTTTAAAAGGCAGAATTTTGCAATTGGAAAGTGAGGCTCAGAAATCAAATGAACTGATAAGCAAATTGAACACCAGGAATGACCAGATTGAAAAGGAAAACCAAAAGATTATAGCCGAAAACCAGCCCCTAAAGGCTAGAATTGAGCAATTAGAAGCTAATGATCTCTCAAGACAGCAAGAACAAATAAAACAAAGTCAAAAGACTGATAAAATAGAAGGAAACATTAAATATCTCAATGAGAAAGAGACAGACCAAGAAAACAGGTCTAGAAGAGACAATCTGAGAATCATTGGTCTTCCTGAAAAAGCAGAAATTAATAGAAATTTAGACACCATACTAAATGAAATTATTCAGCAAAATTGCCCTGAAGTTCTACAACAAGAGGGCAATATAGACATTGAAAGGATCCATAGATCAACGTCTACACTAGACCCTGAAAAGACAACCCCCAGGAATATAAAAGCCAAATTCAGGAGCTTCCAAGTAAAAGAAAAAAATTTTACAAGAAGCCAGAAAGACAATTCAGATATCAAGGAGCACCAATCAGGATCACTCAGGATCTGGCAGCCTCCACACTTACTTAAAGACCGCAAGGCTTGGAATATGATATTCAGAAAGGCAAGAGAACTGGGTCTACAACCAAGGATCACCTACCCATCAAAACTAACCATATACTTCCAAAGGAAAGTTTGGGCATTCAACAAGATAGAAGATTTCCAAGTATTTGCACAGAAAAGATGAGGACTAAATGGAAAGTTCGATATCCAAACACAAAAATCAAGAGAAATATGAAAAGGTAAATAAGAAACAGAGGGGAAAGAAAGAAAATTCGTATTTTTTAAATTTGTCTCTTTAAGGGCTTCAATATAATCTAATTATTGGTATTCCTATGTGGAGAAATGTTATGTATAATTCTCTGTAAGGAACTCTATTCACTATTATAGTACTCACTATTATAGTAATTAGAAGAATTATTCATAGGGAGAGGTTGGAATACTAAATGGTCTAAGATGATATGGGGGTGGGAAAGAGGGAGGTGAATAGTAGAGGACACCAAGAGAAACTTTAATGAATAAGAAAAATAGGATATTCTATTACACACAAAGAGGATATGGGAAGGGGAAGGGATGAATACTATTATAAGAAGGAGAGGAAAAGAGCATTAAGAGGTAATAGTTAAACCTTACTCTTAGTGTAATTAACCCTGAGAGGGAAGAGTAGCTTTTATCCATTGGGATATAAAACTCTATCCAACCCTACTGAGAAAGTCAGAAGGGAAAAACCAAAGGGAGCAGGGGAGTGGGGAGGTCATAAAAGGGAGGGGAGAAGAAGGAGGAGGGAATTCATTAGGCCTTAAAAATAAATAGACAGGAATAATAAGGGAGGGGGTAGAAAGGGTAGTAAATCAAGGGAGGGGACAAGGGTTACTGGCATAAAGCAAACCACTGGTTTAAAAGGAAATTGTGTAAGAAGTAGGGGTAGAACTAGGAGAGGATACCAAAATGTTGGGGAATACACAACTGATAATTATAACTCTGAATGTGAATGGGATGAACTCGCACATAAAAAGGAAGGAAATAGCAGAGTGGATTAGAAACCAAAATCCTACCATATGCTGTCTACAGGAAACACATATGAGGTGGGTGGACATACACAGGTTTAAGGTCAAGGGCTTGAGCAAAATCCTTCGAGCCTCAAATGAGAAAAAGAAGGCAGGAGTGGCAATTATGATTTCTGACAAAGCCAAAGTAAAAATAGATATGACTAAAAAAGACAGGGAAGGTCATTACATCCTGATTAAAGGCAGTATAGACAATGAGGAAATAACATTGATCAATATGTATTCACCAAATGCCAGAGCAACTAGATTCATAAAGGAGAAACTGGTAGATCTCAAGAAGGAAATAGATAGTAAAACCATACTAGTGGGAGATCTAAATATCCCTCTTTCAGATCTAGATAAATCAAACCAAAAAATAAATAAGAAAGAGGTAAAAGAGATGAATGAAGTCCTAGAAAAATTAGATTTAATAATTATGTGGAGAAAAATAAACAGGGACAAAAAGGAATACACCTTCTTTTCAGCTGCACATGGTACATTCACAAAGATTGACCATGTAATAGGGCATAGAAACATTGCAAACAAATGCAAAAGAGCAGAAATAATAAATGTACCTTTCTCAGATCATAATGCAATAAAAATAATAATTAGTAAGGGTACCTGAACAGGCAAATCAAAAACGAATTGGAAATTAAATAATATGATTCTCCAAAACCAGCTAGTCAAAGAAGAAATCATAGAAACAATCAACAATTTCATTGAAGAGAATGACAATGATGAGACATCCTACCAAACTCTATGGGATGCAGCTAAGGCAGTACCCAGGGGGAAATTTATATCCTTGAGTTCATATATTAACAAATTAGGGAGGACAGAGATTAATGAATTGGGCATACAACTTAAAAAATTAGAAAGCGAGCAAATTAAAAATCCCCAGATGAAAATTAAATTAGAAATACTAAAAATCAAGGGAGAAATTAATAAAATCAAAAAAAGAACTATTCAATTAATAAATAAGACTAGAAGCTTGTATTTTGAAAAAACACATAAAATAGACAAAGTACTGGTCCATCTAACAAATTAGTTTTGACTATATGTCCATGCAGAACCTAGTTACTAAATAACACATTTTTGAAACAGTTAAGCTGTTTTGAATTACTGTATAATGAGACTAGAAAAGACAGGTTGAGGTTGAGTTGTGGAGGGTTAAAAAAGCACTTTATCCTTTAGGATAGTGATGTCAAACCTATGACACATGTGTCAGCACTGCCACGCATAGCCATTTTTCATGACACGAGGCTGTATACAGAGAAGTATGGGGCCACATGCCAAGGATGAAACATTTATTATAGTGTAGTGTAGACACTGTGCACTATAGATGACAATTCTACCTATATTAATTTACCTATTTTGGTTTATTAAATACAGTTATATATTACGATTATATATTTTTGTTATTTAAACTACAAATATCATGAAATTATGGCTTTTTTCTTGAAGTGACACACCACCCGAGTTATGCTCAATTTTTTGGTGAATTTTGGCACACCAACCTTAAAAGGTTGCCTATCACTGCTCTAGGGCCCCGCTGGTGAGCCTATGGCACACATACCAGAGGGAGCTGCTTTCCTCCCTCTCTGCACTGCACCTGAGGACATTTCTCACGTGACCTGCCCTTATGTTCAGCAACTCAATGGAAGTGTTTCCTCCCTCTCCTGTCTGAGGTAAGGCAGGGGTGGGGAAAGAATGGGGGGTTCTCACATATGGCATGAGGATTGTAGTTTGGGCATTTAGTCTCTAAAAGGTTTGCTATCACTGCTCTGGGGAATGGGAAGTTTATTGAATAAAGGAGTGATATAGTCAAATCAATACAACTGTGAAAGTTGTAGGGAAAGAATTGAGGAAAAAAAGATTTAAAGACAAAAAAGTCATTGCAACAGTCTAGGTAAGCGGCGATGAAGGCCTGTAATACAGTAATTGCTATGTAAGTAGAGAGAAGGAGTTGGATATGAAAAGGTGTTGGGGAAACAGAAATAGCCAGGTTTAGTCAATGCCTGGATATAATGGAGTGAGTGAGAATGAGTCAAAGGTAACAATGAGGTTATAACTTGGCAACCTGGAAGAATGGTGGTATCCTTAACAGAAATAGAGAGATTCATCAGGAGGATCTGTTTTGGACATGTAGAGTCTGAGATGTCTTTAAACCACTAAAACCCAAGAGGGTTTTATATGTCCACTAGGGTCTGGACATATAAAGATAATTATGAAATCCTTAGCAATTGAATAGGTTGCTAAAATCAGGGGAAAGGGAAGATGGCAAAGGACATGAATCTTTTTCTAACCAAAGGATAATCTGATACTACTTTCCTCTTCTTATTCCCCTCCTGTCCCCCTAACCCTAGGGGCCAATTACCTACTTTTTGTTTTACATAAACTTACATACCCACAGTACACATTGTCTTCAGTAATAAATGTAAACTCTTGAAAGACATAGTTTCTTTTTTAAATGAAAGTTTATATGCTGGCCATCTCAGGGCAGAGAGATAATGGACACATTTCTGGATATAGCCACTATGTGGAATAATTTTGCTTGACTTTTCTTATGTTAAAAGTTTTTCTTTAAATTCTTTCACTCACTTTGGGATGGAAGAAGTAATAGTGATAACTCCCCAAAAGGAATATTTACTGTTTAAATTTATATTTTAAAAATGTATAGTAGAATCCTAAAGAGAGTTCATATATATAAAGAAGAAAGAAGAAAACATCATCTGTGTATAAAAATATTTACAGCAGCTTTTTCCATAGTATCAAAGAAATTAAACAAGTTATGGTCCATGAATGCAAAGGAGTATTATTGTGCAGTAAAAAATGATAAAAGAGATGGTTTATAAGAAGCCCAGGAAACTTGTACAAATTGATACAAAGCAAAGTGAGCAGAATCAGGAATAATTCATACCATAATGAAACTAAAAAAAATTGTTTTGGAAAAATTTAAGAACTCAACTTAATGTAATGATCAACCATGATTTCAAAGGATCTATCATGAAGAATGCTACCTATCTCCTGCCAAGAGGTCATGAAATAAATAAACAGAATGAAAATAAATTCTTGGAGATGGTTACAGGATTGGTTTTATTTGATTATGCATGTGCTATGATAATTTTTCTTTTTCTTTTCCAGTGGGAGAAGGTAGGAAGGAAAAAAATGAATACTTGATAATAAAAAACTTTTTTTTTTTAATGTTCAGAGAACAGAAGGAAGTTCTGGAAAAAGTACCAATAAGAAGGATAGTAACGAAAATAGTATAGTAAAAATTTCTACTTTTTAAAAAGTGGTATGAAATGAAGATTCAGTTTTATATAAATTTTTTTTTTGTATTCTGCCCTTTGTATGGACATGCTCTCTTTTGATGTTTCAATTCAGAAAAAAAACAATTTTTAAATTAAAGCTACTGGTATGTACTCTGAAATACTGCTCATGATCAAAAAAAAAAAGTGATTCTTTGGTGGAGGCCTGCCATATTTTGAGAAAATACATTCACTGAATTTTAAAGATAGGAACTTTAATTAAAGAATTTCAATAATTTTACTAGCAAACACATTCATTTTAAAGTTAAGAAGTCAATAGCAATGAAGTCAAGAATTAAACTATTAACTCTCCATCTGTATCTAAATAACAAACATCTTCACATTAAATTTCTATACCCTCATATAAGTAAAGCAGTTCTGGGATCAAAGCAAAAATAATTTTAACAGAGGCAGTGGAGAACAGAAATTATTATAACATTCTACTGAAAACATAAATGGATTAAAGTAGTTTAGTTGTCATTTATTTAATCTACTTAAAGCACTGTATATTCAGTAATAGTAAATCAAAAATTCTAATGTAAAGAAATTGGGCAGAACACAAAATACAAAATTATTTTAAAATTTCTAATTCAACCTAATTTTATTCAAATTCAACAAAAGTTCCAGAAGCGCTTAACAACCATTATCTTAGAGATGATGCAACTCTAGGGTGCACAGTTCTGGCCTCAGAAGGCCGATTAACTAATGAATGGTTCCAAGAATCATTCCACAATAGCTTAACAATTAGCTCCTATGAGAATGGAAGAGTTTGGTTGCTAAAAAAGGCAGAAAATCTACTCTTGCATGAATAAAAGAAAATAAACCAACTTTGATGCCTGAAAGTTGGTAGAATACATTTTTATCTTAATAAAAGCTATTTAAATCCATGTGTAAAGAAATTGTTTCAAAAATACATGAGCGGGGGGGCAGCTGGGTAGCTCAGTGGAGTGAGAGTCAGGCCTAGAGACAGGAGGTCCTAGGTTCAAACCCGGGCTCAGCCACTTCCCAGCTGTGTGACCCTGGGCAAGTCACTTGACCCCCATTGCCCACCCTTACCACTCTTCCACCTATGAGACAATACACCGAAGTACAAGGGTTTTAAAAAAAAATCCATTGCCTTCTTTCATTGCATTAGCATATGAAATCTTCCTATCTTGTTAATACTTGCTACATGTCTTTTATCATTGCTTATGGTTTTTGATCAATTAATGAGTAACCTTTTGGTGATTGTTTAAAAGTTGATATTTTGGATAAAGATTATAAAAATATGCACTCTAGGGTGTGTATGAGAGGAAGGTTGGAGCTGGATGAGAACAGAAAACATAGGAAAGAGAGAAGACAGAGAACTCTGAGGATAAACAACTTCACAATTTTGTTTAGGGGTGATCTAAGCTATACTCTATTCCCCAAAGTATAGTACACAATTTCAGTAACTTCTGAGATATAACAGAAAGATAATAAATGTGTAAAGACAGGTACATTTAGGAAACAGAATTTTATAGATAGAAAAGGATGACAGATTTTTGAACTGGAAGAAGATCTGATTAGTCATCTAGTTCAGCTCTTCATTTTGCAGAAGAGTAAACTAAGGCCTAGAGATGTTACAAAACTTGTCTAAGGCCAGAGAGTATCATTAGAATTGTTAAAATATATAAATACTTCTTTTTGAAATCATATCAATGAATGGTCATTTTTTTTTAGCTTTGCTACTTACATTTCATTGGAATCTGTAAGTTTTTTTACTTTATTTCTTAGAGTTTTTAATTTTTCTTGATTTTCCTTTTTCTCCTGTTGCCATTTTTTCATTTCTATTTCCAAATCTTGATGAAACCAATTCAATTCAGTCTTGGTAATCTATGATCAAACATTAAATTAATGGCAAAATTTCTTTAAACAATACTTCACAATGGCAAGTAAAGAAGATATCTGACTTTCATAACTATGAAAACTGACATATGCAATTATAAAAAACCCCTTTACCTTCTATCTTAGAATCAATACTGTGCATTAGTTTCAAGGCAGAAAATGGGCTAGGCAATGGTGGGGGGGTGAGGGGTTAAGTGACATGCCTAAGGTCACATAGGTCATTTTTGAACCCAAGATCTTGTCTCTAGGCCTGCCTCCCAACCCACTATGCCACTAAGCTGTTCCCACAATTTTCTTTTAACATATACTAAAGAACCTCATTAATCTCCTAATAAGGAAATGGTGATTATTTGAAGAAGAGTTGAAGATTACTTTTATTTAGAAAACTCTTCATAAATGTAAATTAATTTAAAAAAATTGTAGGAGAAATAAATGACAGATAATAGGAAATTATAGAAATAGTAAATTACAGATCTTGCTATCTTTTTTCCTCTGGTGCTAGTGAATTTACTATTTTAGTTTACATAAGTCCCATGTTGTAGAACTCCCACTGTGGCCTGCTGCCCTATCTTTTATGAGTTATTTAAGACTTAATAGATTCTACCCTTCAAACACAGTTGACTAGATGGCTGGATACCAGGTCTCAGTTGGCAAGAAATTGAAATAAAAGCTTCTTAGGAGCTCTCTTTGGTGCTCTAAATGGCAGTACTTTATTCTCCTCAGTCTAGAACCTTTTTGAGTAGGCTTATCTGATCCTGATTAGGCCATTCTATCACCATGATTAGTGCTGATTTGATCTACTAAAACACTGAGTAATCTAGGTTTGTCTAACTTTGTCTATTCTTGTTTTTATCATCATTCTATCAGTGCTAATGTGGTACTTTGCTTTGTAAAAAAATTGTTATTGATATATTATTTTTATATCACTCTCATTTTTGAATGTGTCCCTTCATCCCTTTCACCCTACTCTTATAACAAAGAAGAAAAAAACTAATTCAATAAAATTAATCAACACTTCAATTGGGTTTGACAGTACCTATGAACTTCCACATCAATAGTCCCCCACCCTTGCAAAGAAGGGAGGAAGATTTATTTACTCAACTTCTTCAGAGCAAAGACTCATACTGCCTAGCTTTTAAATTGCCACTGCTTAAGGTATTATTGTAGCCTTAGAGCAGAAAACTTATCTGGGAAGATCTCTTTGAAAGATTTTTTTCAATCAATATTGTAAAACTTTATGTAGTCTTGGACAACTACAATTGTCTTGTATTATAATGGTGGCATAGATGACGAAATTACCTTATTTTCTTCCATTGTTCTTTTCAGTTTTTCTTCCAGCTCTCTGGTCTCTTCTGTACTTTTACATTTTAATTGCTCATATTTTTCCCTTGCTTCCTTAAGTTGCTCTTGTAATACCTGATGTTCCTTTTCCATTCGTAAAATATCACCCTATAATTAAATCATAAAATTGCATACTTAAAAAACATTTTGAAAATGGTAAATTCAATAGTTCTATAACTCAAGAAAGCCTGTTTCATCCTGGTTAACTCTCACAATTGGAGGTAACTTCCTCATTTAGGTAGTTGGAGCTTTGGCAATCAGGAGACCATTCTGCCCAAACAGGACTGGTCTAGGATTACCTTATTTTTTAAATTATTACAGTTCTCTGGCATTGTGCCATTAGGAAAGTTGAAAAAGGACAGTCAAGTGTATCCAATTTACTTATGAATGCTTTAAAATAGTCTATTAAGGGATAGAACTATCTGTGGACTACGATCCATCAATGAGCTCTATAGTGCTAACCTTCGTTATCTGTGGTTTCATAATTAATATCCAGCCAAAGTACATAATGAAAGAATAATGTAGTTTTAGATAACTTATTGTCTAAATTAAATTAGGGTTAATTTGGCTTTGGGCTCATCACCCAAAATTATCTTAGTACATATCTGAGACTTGGTTCCTTTTATAATCTATTACTGTGAAGAAAACATCTACATTAAAAAAAAAAGAAAAAATTAAGAAAATTGTCTGTTAGACTGTGCTGTAATTTTCATCAAAGCAATGAAATAGGGCTTGGTATATAGGAAGTACTTAAATGTTTGTAGAGTTATCCAGATTAAAGTTAAATGTAAGAACTTAGGTAACCTTCAGGGTTTCTGTTCAAGGAAGATGTAATTCAATAAAAACGTGTTTTACGTGTAGAGTTTTGCCACTTGACAAATACATAAAATAAATGTTTACTGAAAACTCCAATATGCAAATCCCCCCAAAAATCTCTTTCTTTACACTCATTGAAGTGCCATTAATGCCTGGCTAAACATTCTCATTAAAGGAAAATACAACCATAGGCAAAGACCAAATTAAAACATGCTAATAAAGGTCCTGCCTTGCTGTGGTTAATTTCCATCCCATCTTTTCAAAAGGAAATGTGAAGAATTGTAAATATTATATCAACATACTTGCATCTAATATTTCTCATGCAAAATAAGACTGTATAAATCTTTTTATAAATCAAAATCACTCTTACATATTATTAAAGTGTAATAATAATGTAATAACAATAATAGATACCTAGAGCAATACAGTAATATCTAGCACTTTTTCTTTTCAAACAACCACAAAATCTTTTAACATTTTAGCAATTTGGACTTACCTGCTGTGTTTCAAATGGACCAAAAGGCACAGTATTAACCTCCTGGTGCATTAAGTCTTTTTTCACCTATTATGCAACACAAACATGAGTTATTTTTAAATTGTTTAAATGAGATTATTTACCTCAAATTAACAAAGTATAATAAATTAATTTTAAAAATAAGAAAGTATAATAAATTAATTTTAAAAATAAGAATAAATTTCCCTGGAACTAGTTTCAGTAGTATTGGATGAAGAAGCATATAGGAAGAAATTTAGATATTAATTTAAGAAAGATTTTGAATTGGTTACTTCTGGTTCAAAGTCTAAATATAATCTTGAGGCAGAAATTTGCTTTGTGGGGTTGTTCAAAGTTGTCCTTAGGAAATGCTTAATTTATAACATTATATTCTTTTTGTTTGGTTTTCACAGCTTAATGTTTAAATACAATTTAATAATGTAACTAGTAAAAGAGAGGAAACATGATAAAATAGAGAGCAAGCCTTCTGGAGAAGTAGGATAATTTAGGCTCAAGTTTTCTGTCTAACAGCCCTGGCTATGTGGCCTTGGGGAAAACACTTTACTCTCTCAGGGCTCTGGACAAGATCTTTAAGGTAGGGTTTGTTAATCTTTTTTTTGAGTCTGTCATAGACTCCTCAAAATACTGTTTTTAAATGCATAAAATAAAATACACAGGATTAAAAAGGAAACCAATTACATAAAACAACTACTAAAACAAAAAATTAACCAACAGGTTAAGAATACTGGTACTAAGACTATATACTGTCTTTTTAGAGGGATTTTTTACTAGGGAGTTTCTTATACCTATAAAAGCATAGGTCAAGTCCTTGCCCACATATTAATAAGCGGTATATTTATAGTAGAGGAAATAGGCACATGGAAACTGAAGGAATTAGCCAACTTCACTGGAAAAGCCAATGATAGAATTAATAATTCAATGGGTCAACTGTGTGGGTCATTTAGCTACATGTCTCAAGTTTTGCTTTCAGAAATAAGATGTGTGAATTTTACTAATGTAATATGAACGTTTCTCTTTTTTCTGAAATAAAAAGGCTTTTTCAATAACTGTTGAAAATTAAGGGACTGTTTTTTAGTAAGAGTGGCAACCAGAAGGATTTTTTTCAAAAAAGATTTTCAAATATGCTTAAGAATATGGAAATTTTGCTTATTTAACAAAACTGAATTTAAATATATAAAAATTAACTAATTGGGAAACACAGAAATAACAAATAAAATAATGGTGATAAAATGAGATTAAAAAATACTGACATCAATTTATTTTTCATTCCTTATAGATCCAAAGTTTAGTTTCTAAACTTTTGTTTCAAGCCATTTAAAATTTGCTAGCTTGTTATTTTTTCTTGGAAAATGTATTTTTTCTCAGTACGAGGCCAGAGATAATTTAAGTGTGTTTTTTTTAAAATCAGATTTAGCCCAACTTCTAAACCTATAAAAATTATTTCTGTCCGTGAATTGGGAGTTAGTGGCTATTATCAGAAAACGGTAAAAACATTTTGGTTTTCTGCTTGAATTGCTATGATTAAATACAGCTATGATTTTATCAAGTTCAATACTTCCTCCAATTATACAGACCACACTTCATTTAATAAATTATTTCATGAGTTTATTCTGGCAAAAAAAATTCTTGATATAGTAGACAACTTCTCTGGGAATGAATTTCTTTAGACAGCTAGGCTGGTACTAAAATAGTCATAAAACACACTGCTTTTTGTTAATTGTTAGACAATTTTAAAAGAATATTTAACAGACAAAGCAGGTACCATCCTTTCAAAGAATTAAAGGTCAAGAGAAATTGCATATTTTGAATAATTCTCCTTTCTTTTGGCAGAATCCTTAAGCCATTCTATTTTTATTATTCTTAAATATTCTAAGACAGAAAATTCTACTTACTAATATAGCCTCACAAACACTAAACAGATCATTCTAAGACTGACCAAGAAAGACTGACAGAGTATAAATCCTACCAATACTACCATTACTCTTTCCCAACAATGTCTTACCTGTATGGCAACCATTCGTGTACATGGAGTATTTTTAATGATAGTAGTATTTTTCATTTCTGCCTCCAGTTTACTAGTGTCAATATTACAATGATCATTATTTTTGCTGTAGGTATCTTTGGCAGTATTATTTTTATAAATATCTGACTTTACAGTTGTTTTCTGAGTGTTCTGATGGATCTGTTTTTCATAAGTAAGTTTACCAGAGGAACATACTTTTTCAAGCATATTCCCCATTGGTTTTTCAGTATTCACATGACAAGCCTCATAATTGGCATGGATATGATTATCTCTTCTGTCAGTATCTGTGACAGGAGGTGCAGCTGAAACAGGTATTTTTCTTTTTGTCTGATAATCAGAAGATATGTCGGATGCAGGTGTGCATACATTAACACATTGAGATGACTGTGGTGATACATTTGCACGAGACACTGGTGTGTTACTGGTGTCAAATCCTTGATTAGAAAAACTGGTATTAAGAGCATTATGTGAGGTATGTCCTGCAGCTGCATGCTTTGCAGCTCGATTTCCCTTTTTATTTTTAGATGCTGGTATGTGAGAATTACAAGACACTGGTTTGAATTCCTTGGCTGCTGGATTCAACTGTGGTTTAACCTGGGAAGCATTTTTCTGAAAGGGTGGAGAGAACTTTTCTTTTTCATCTAGATTAGTACTTTCTTCCACCCCAGCACCAGTGGTCTTATTTTTCTTAAGTTGAATGGCATCTTTCATTAATCCAATATAATTGTCTATCATAACAAAACGAAGAGAATCCAAGAGAAAAGATTTTAAGCCTCCTGCCTCCTCCACAATCTTCCTAGTTTCTTCAGGAAAAAGTTCATATTCTCCAACCAATAACTTGTCATCAATTTCCAAAGGGCCATGTTCTTCCAGGATCTGAGAAAAATAGCTTTAAAAAATATTTTAAGGTTATTAAAGAAAATATTTTCCATTTATAAGTTTTATTTTTTTAATCACTCCCCCAACCAGAAGAACATAAAAAAATTCTATTTCCTTGGGAATATCTTCTATAACCACATATTCATTAGGCTATCAGAAATGAGAATGAAGCAAAAATATTAAATATTAATATAAATAGAATCCTGTCTCAGTTTTAGGCTTTAGAAAACAAATTCCTCAATAGTTCTGTTTTGAAGAATAAAGGTTAATGGAAAATTTAGCTATCATACATAAGTTCAATTACCCTGAAAATATAAAATGGTATCAATGAAAAGAAAAATGCACTCAAGAAAAAGACAAATTATAAATTTTATTTTGTGTACCCAATCAAGGGATATTGAATTGGTTAAGAAACAGCATTTTAGTCACAGTCTCTCATGCTACTCTAATTACTACTCTGACTAAAGTTAATATAATATATATTTTGATGTTCCCTCAAACACCCATATCTTCCAGTTCCTCAATCTACTAAAATCTAGAACCTATTCCTCTACACTTCACTAGGATGGTTATAGTCTTAATCTCACCCATAAATATCTTTGTCTTCATTGTGGCCCCCAATCCCTCCACCCTAAAATACTTTTTTTATTTTTCTATTTTTTAAAAAATCCCAGTTCTAAGGTTGAAGAGTTATTGAAGCAATGGGACTTAAGTGACTTGCCCAGGATCACACAACCAGGAAGTGTCTGATGCCAGATTTGAACCCAGGACCTTTCATCTCTAACTCTCAATCCACTAAGCTACTTGGCTGCCCCTTCTCCAAAGTATTCCTTGTTTTGGCTTCACTTTCTTCTCTTTCTAGTCTCCACACTTTGTTTGACCAGTTCAAAGCTATACTACCCTCTGCTTTTGCATTCTAGGCTCCCTTGTACCCCAACCATTTACACCTAGCCAAACTCCAACTCTGGAGTATACCTATTAACTTTCTCCTCCATTCCTACTCATGTACTGCTGAACAGAGTTTGAGGAAGACATGATACAGTGGTGCTGACTGGAATCACTACAAATTTATGTCATATAATCTGAACTGAGATTTTATTTTCTGTGTAGATTTTGGTTTTCTCCATTGAATGTTTATCTTCTTGAAGGTAGAAAATGTTCTACTTTTGCCTTACCATGCCTAGAGTCTACCATAGTGCCTAACGTATGGTGGTGCTTAATACTTGAATGTTAAATTACAAATAAAACCTTAGATGGTTTGACAGATTATTCTTTAAAACAAAGCCCAGATGGAGAAATGTTATGTTAAAGGAAATTAGCTAACAGAACATATAATAAACCATAATAAAAACTAAAATAAAATAATTCTTTTTATTCTTGGCCAACTTTATGCATCTCCTGATATTCAGATATTTAGTAATGTAATTAAATAAAACAAACCACTTCTAACGCAAAATAAAAGTGCACACTATTTTTTCTTTTCAAAAAGAAAACTAGAGAAGGCAGTTGAGTGGCTCAGTGGATAGAACCAGCCCTAGAGATGAGAAGTCCTGGGTTCAAATCTCGTCTCAGACACTTACTAGCTATCTGACACTGGGCAAATCACTTAAACCTCACTGCCAAGACCTTACCACTCTTTGCCTTGGAACCAATATACAGTGTTGATTCTAAGATAGAAATTAAGGCTTTAAAAAAACAAATTGAATCTTTACAGAATTGCAGGGTATCAACACTGAAGTGATATGGTTATATGGTTTTATTCAGCACCATTTCATTCACGTATGCATATCTGGTGTTCAGCATATAAAGACTGAAATTGGTTTATTGGCCCTACTGGTCCATACCTCAGATTTCATACTTGGAAATGTCTAAGAATAGGCCCAACTGACAATAACAACTAACAAAAGGTTTAAGAGAAAATCCTTAAATAACACTTTACAATATCTGGACAAAGAATATTGGTTGTTGTCCTTCATAGTAGAAGAGAACCAAAATAAAATGACTATGCCAGAGTCAATGTACATCTGTCCAACTTTGGCTGACAAGACCAATATGAACTCATAAAGCTCTACAGTATTTCGGGCCAATATCAACATGTGGGATGAAGATGACTCTAAATTTGTGTAACTCATTTCTTTTGAGCTACTGCAATTCTGCTTTTATTCAGAGCACAGTGCCTTATTTTATGTGGGCATGCCATGTTGGGTAGTCCTGTGCTGTTATCTCCCATGTTTCATAATCAACAGCAAAGTTCTTCAGAGAGAATTTGTATCATTTCTTCTGACCTCTGTTTGAGTGCTTGTCTTGTATAAGTTCTAGAAAAAAACAGTTTTTTTAGATAAATATACATTTGGCATTTAAACAATATGGCCAGTTCATTGGACTTGCCACCTCTGTAATAGAATTTGAATGCATGATAGTTAAGCTCAAGAACGGACCTCAGTATTGTTATAGGGATTTAGCTTAGGAGAGAAAGATGATTGACAGGGAGGCAGATTCCAGAACTTTGGTAGGAGACTGGCAAAGTGTCAGTTAGACTCTTTATGATTTCCCTGTATGGAGAGAGTCGTACTTCACTATGTGTGGATCCTGATTTAATTGGAAACATCTACTATCAAGAGACCCTGTGTAAGAATTTGATTGAATTTGAGGTTAGGGCTTAGTTGGTGGACACTGGTCCAAGGATAGTGGTCAAGATCCTCACTCCCTCTCCTAAATTAGATATACCATCAGTTTCATCTATACTTAGGTAGACACAGCTTTTGAAGATCATCTAGCTTCTTGGACACATACATGAGAAACCTCATCCTATACAGCTGACTCTGTTTACCTTCCAGTTTCTGGATAGGTTAGATTCAAGGCAGCTATTAGGGTTTAGCTTGTTAATGTAGTTTTACCCTCCTGAACTTTGGGGAGGGGACCCAAGTACTGTAAAGTAGTTTTTCCCATTCCCTTCCCTTCTTGACCCATTAGGCTATTAAACCTTAAAATATCTACAAGTCTCTCCTTTTAAGTTCCTTTCCCAAATCAGGTGATTGGCACCCCACCATCAGAAAGGACCCATTGTGTGATCCCAGCAGACTCCCTGGTGTTACCCACTTAACAGTCATTTATACCCATCCTACCAACCCACTGAGTTTATATATTACTTTCAATCCCCTGAGAGATTATTCTTTCAGTATCTAGTACCTTGTTCTGCCAGGTGATCTTCAGAATCTTCCTAAGACCATTTAAACAGAAGCTATTCCATTTCCTGGCATGAGATACTGTCCAGGTTTCACAGGCCACAATGTGGTCAACACAATACCTCTGCAGACTTTCAATTTGGTAGGCAGCATAATCTCTTCTTTCAGAGCTTCCCAAACATTAAACTAGTTCTGTCAATGCATGCTTCAACCTAATCATCTATGTGGACATCCAGAGAAAATATACTGCCAACATAAGGGAACTTATCTACAACACTCAAAATTTCTCTGTTTACTTAATGGATAATTCCAACATATGGCTGGTGGAGAACATGTTTTTTTTTTCGTGTTAATTGTCAGGCTAATATTAGCACAAATAGTAGAAAATCAATCAATAGTCTGTTTCATCTCAGTCTCAGGCTGCATTGAATGCACAATCATCTTTGAAAAAGAAGTCAAGTACCAACTCTCCCTCCACTTAAGTCCTGGCTTGTAGGACTTGTAAATGATTTACCATCAGTGGGATAGCTGACACTTTTTGTCCTCGGGAGGACATCTGACAACATTGCTGAAAATATCATGCTAAAAAACACAGGAGTGGAGGCAGCTAGGTGGTTCAATGGATAGAGAACTAGGTCTGGAGGCAGGAGGCAATGAGTTGAAATGAGATGCTTCCTACCTGTGTGATGCTAGGCAAGTCACTTAACTCTCATTGCTTAGCCCTTACTGCTCTCCTGTCTTATGAAAGGTAAGCGTTTTTAAGGGAAAAAAAAAAAAAAGACACGGAAGCAAGCACAAAGCTGTGCTTTATTCTACTGGTGACCAAGAAAGCACAAGAGGACCATCCATAAAATATTGATGAACTCCTCCAGAAGGCCAAATTAATGATCTTCCACAAATAGTACATGACTGACAATACTAAAGGCTTTGGTCAGGTTGTCAAATGTTGTGTACAGACCTCTGTTCTATTCCTGGTGTTTCTCCTGGAATTAGGCAACAAATACTGTATCATCTGTTCCTCAGCTCTCAGGTAGATGACCATCTCCCAGGTGATCAAATAGCATATTAAGAAAGACTATGGCAAGAACCTTGCCAGCAATGACTAAGAGAGAGACCCCCACACCACCCCATGATTGTCACAGGATAACCTATTTCCTTTTCTTTTATAGAGATGAAAAATGGAAGCATCCTTCAGCTCTTGAGGGATAACTTCTTCCTGTTATATAACAGTCAGTTTTTGTATGAGCAGTGGGTCCCTTGCCTTGTAGATCTTTGCTATAATGGAATCAGAAACAGATGTTTTGTCACATGAGATGAGTCTAATAACATTCAAAACCTCTTCTTCATTTGGAGGTTTGGCTAGAGAGGGATTGACTTCTACTAAAGCAGGCAGTCAATAGCTTCAGCATTGACTGATAACAGTCTACTGATAACACATTGGAAATGTTCAGCCCATCTCTATAGGATTATGTCTTTATCATTGATCAGTGTGACTATCAGCAGTGAGTAGTGGAGATGCATCATAGGTCTTTGGCTCATAAAGAGATCTTCAGAACATCACAGAAATGCTTTGCATTGAGTATAAAACAGAATTTCAATTGCCTTTTTACACCAAGAGTCCTGCATCTCTCTAAACTTTGTTTGAATTTTACTTTGGAAGGTGCCTTCTTAGAGAGAGAAGATCTATCATGCTGGTAAGCCTTGTGGAGTTCTCCTTTTTCATTTAGTAGCTTCTAAATTTCCCCATTATTTTCATCAAACTAATCCTGATAGTTACAAGTAATCTGGCTCAGAAGAGTAAATGTAGTGCTATATAAACTAAATCTCTGAAAGCTGCCCACTCCTTTTCTACTCCACAGGTGCAAAATATGTGTTGGCTCAGCTTTCTCTTCATGTTCCCACATGGAGAAGCATTCTAATCTGTTGACTTTAAGTCTTTTGGTAGTCATTCTGCCTTGGGGTTGCAGCTTTTGTTGAATGAGAATGTTTAGCTTAGATAGGATAAGTTTATGATCAATCCAGCACTCTGTGTCACGTATTGCCTTTGTCACTCATATCCTATCTGACTCTTCTCTCCTTACAAAGACCTAGTCTATTAAATGCCAGTGTTCACTTTTAGGGTGTATCATGAAGTTTTATTACATTTAGGTAAACAGAAGACAGTGTTGGTGATGAGAAGGTCATGAGACACACAAGTCTTCAGTAGTAAGTAACCATTGCTGATGCTCTTTCCAAATCCATTCCTCCCAAGAATTCCCTGCCATGTCTGATAGTTTGTGCCTATTCTAGCATTAAAGTGACCCAGAATTACAAGCTTCTCCTCTTTTGGTACACTGATGAAGATTTCCTTGTCTTCACAAAATTTTTCTTTGACCTCATCAGTTTGTTCATAGTGGGAACATATGCATTGATGATGATGGTATCGCACTTTCCTGCAAGTGGAAGTCACACTATCATGAGCCTGCCATTCAAGCCTCTGAGGAGGCATACAAGTTTTCTGACTAGATTAGATGTGATGGTGAAACCTATTCTAGTTCCATGATGTTCCTCATCATAGTGACCATTCCAGAAAATTGTGTATCCAGTTTCAACTTTGGCAAGCTAGCCTTCACATCAGTTTTGTTTCACTCAGAGATGCTATTTGGATGTGATACTTGATGAGTTCTCTTTCAATAAGAGTTGTTTCATCTTTCATTTCTATTGGATTTTATGTTGTCCATAAGTAGGAGGACATTCCAGGTATCAATGGCAAAATCTTCATAAAAGTTTTTATATGTTTTTTTCTGTTTCAACTGCAGGGTAGGATCCTTGCCAGCTATGGTAAATAGGCCAGGGTTAGGTAAAGCAGACAATTTTAGGGCAGTTTTTCTAGATCCTTCCTTACACAAGGAGGTGAGCAGTGTCATCATCAAAAAAGGCTTCTCAGATACCCAGAGAACTGTCAAATTCCACTGATGCTTTGGTCCAGTGAGAAGACAACCCAATGGCCAGGACTGCCCCGGTGCAGAGTTGTGACTACAGCTCCCAGTGTATGTGTACCTGATGCATCATCACTTGCCTGTCACCTCAGGACATCAAGGACTTTAAAACAATAAAATAATGAGATAGTAAAATGTAAAATGGTATGGGTGGTGACTTTTGACTCATACATGAATGAGATTTAAATGAGGTTGAGTTGTTTGAAGGCCTTGGTCTCACTTTCTCTTCTAGTCATTAAAGACCAGTGGCAAGACAAAAGTCAAGATGACTAGTGATGACTAAGGATGCTGTGTATGAACTTGGCATCTTTGATATCTGACCAAATGCTAAGCACTCCAAAATATCTGCTACAGCTGCCTTCAAGGTGAACAAGTTATTTTCATCCATCCATTCCTCTGGGGGATATCTTCACTTGCTTGGTGTAGATACCTTCCTAACTCACTCAAAGGTTTGAGGCTGGTTTAGTGCTTCAGTTAAGAGGGTTTATTAGGATGTAGGCACTGGTCATGCTACAGCTTCTTGGAGCCACAGGTGAGAGCTGGGTAGCAGGTGGATACCAAAGATGGAAAGCAACCCTTATATAAAAGGTTTGGCAGCCCTCACCAGAGGTATTAATCTTCCCTGAATATCTTGTACACTCCATAAAGAAAATTCTGCCCTCATGATCACTGTATAAAAATGATTCATCTAGTAAATGTTCAAAATTTAAGATGTCAGTTAACTAAAAGACAAATAAATGGAACTGCTAGGATCTCACAATATTATAACAATTAAAGTACTTACTCATATAATGGTTCACATTTTGGATCTAGATTACTATTCAACTTCTGATAATGGCTATTATTTGAACTATTTTTTTCATATAGAGCTTCAAATTCTTCTACCTCATCTCGAAGATAATCAGGTACTACAAATGGGTCATAAGAATTCGATGGAAGTCTGTAAAAAAAAAGGCAGATTTTGTGAATATCAAATTGTTTAATGAATCTGAAGTATGCAAACTCTTAAGGAGGAAAAAGCTCAAAACACATAATTGAGTCTTATGAAGCAAAAAAAAAATCAGAAAACAAAACAAAAAGAAACTCTTGAAGTCCATATGAAAACTCAGATTATTTTTTTTTAATTTAGATATGAGTACATTCCTAGTCTTATTCAAATTAACTTCTAAAAATTTTAGGTCTGATATTCTGGAAGAAGGCTATAACTTTTTGTAGTTTCCCAGGGTAAGCTTTAAAAAATTGGTTATTAGTGTTTTGCTTTTGTTTTAAAGTCATGTAATATAACAATTATATATATCATAGATAATTATAATATAATACAAAGTCATGTAATATAACAATGAATAAAATATAAATGTTTTAAAGGAATCATTAACTTAAGGAGATCAATTTAGACATAAATCTATATATTAAAGGGATAAAAATGAAAATAAAAAAGGTTTAAGTATCCATTTAATACTAAAAAATTTCTAAGGCTTTAGCAATTGGTATAAAATTATATAAGCAAATTTTATCAATAGATTTGTTATTAATATACATAATATCCAATATTTAATGATCAACTACTATTATTAAGAGGGCTAAATCTAAATACTTTATTTAGATACTTTCCTTCTTACTAATTTTAAATTATTATTTTTATTTTTGGTGAACATGAGTTAAAGGATATAAAAAGAGAGTATAAGTCATGTTACTCATGAAGTAATGCTACGGTAGTATGCCCTGGTCATACAACAGATGAAAAAACACATTCAGTTCTGGGCACATTTTAGGAAGGACAATGAGAAACTGAAGAATATTTAGTGAAGGCAGTCCAAGACTGGTAAAGATTCCAAAACAATGTCATGTTATAATGACATATGGTGGCTCTGCCATGTAATACTTCCATGACTGGGCAAGTAACAATATATTTGGGTCTTGGTTTCC
This sequence comes from Gracilinanus agilis, assembly GCF_016433145.1. Lineage (NCBI taxonomy): Eukaryota > Metazoa > Chordata > Mammalia > Didelphimorphia > Didelphidae > Gracilinanus > Gracilinanus agilis. Next base: position 419,846,782 of record NC_058132.1, on the reverse strand, counting down.
TCATCTGTAAAATGAGGAATTGGACTAGATGACATGTCTGAGGTCCCTTCAAGCTCTAAATCTATGAAATATATATGAATAAGGCTCTTTGTTATTTAGAAACAATTTCTTCTTGAAAATTCATGTATTCATAATAAATAACAGGTTTGGGGGAAGTTGGGAGGCTCAGTGAATTAAGCAGGTCTAGAGATGGGGGGAGGTTCTAGGTTCAAATCTGATCTCAAGACACTTCTTAGCTGTGTGACCCTGCACAAGTCACTTAACCCCCACTGCTTACCCCTTGCCACTCTTCTGCCTTATAACCAATACATGGTATTGATTCTAAGACAGAAGTTAAGGGCTTAAAAAAAAAACAAGTATCAGGTGTCAAAATACATATTTACACATATAGGATTAAACTGGCTTTATTACATAGAGCAAGTAATAAAAAATGGAACATAAACTATTATTTATTAGTTCTCTCCAATGAATGATTTGGGAGGATTTTCCTAGAAGATATCAATAGCACTGCTCTAATTTATTATTCTTCTAAAAAGTGCTCTAGGGGGCAGCTGGGTTGCTCAGTGAATCGAAAGCCAGGCCTAGAGATGGGAGGTTCTAGGTTCAAATCTGGCCTCTGACACTTTCTAGCTGTGTGACCCTGGGCAAGCCACTTGACCTCCATTGCCTAGCCCTTACCACTTTTCTGCCTTAGAGCCAATACAGAAGGTAAGGATTTTTTTTTTTAAAGTGCTCTACTAGGCAGAGTTCCTAAAAATTATTGGTATAATGTAAATAAAAAATCTTATGAATTATAATATAAAATAGATTACAGGATCACAGATATAGAAAATGGTAAGAGATCTTGGAGATAATCTAGTCTAAATTCTTCAGTTTACAGATGAGGATACTGAGTTCAGTGAATTGTCAAAATCACAAAATTAAAGAGTCAGGATCTAAAACCAATTAATCTGAGTTCAGATCCAGCCCATCATCACCAACTCTGATAGAAAGGTTAAGGAATCATAGATTTTAGATTCAGGAATGAAGTGAGAAGTAAGTTGGTATGATGCCTAAGAGCCAAGAAGATCTAGGTTCTATTGCTGACAGGTATAGGCTACGATTTACTCTGGGCAAGTCACTTAAACCTGTACTACCAAAGGCAACTTCTAAAAATTACAAGTTACATAAGAATTGCTTACCATTACTATTAGAGAGAATTTCAATGAAAATACAAGTCTGAATCAAAAAGGGATATTACTTATAGCTGTGGTAGTAAACCTATGACCCACATAGCTGAGGGGACACCCAGAGCCTTCTCTGTGGGCACATGCACCATAAACCATACGGATGTGGGACCAGGCTACTTCACTCCCCTTCTCCATATGTACCTGAGGACATTTCTCACATCATCTGACCCTCTCTGTTCCCCATCACTGAATTATGGGATTTGTGCACTTTCAAATTAAAACAAATAAGATTTAAAAATGAAAGATGTACTCACAAACTACTTTCATCTGTACCAGTTTTATCATCATTTTGAGTTACTCCACCAACTCCAGAGAGTATGAAAACAGGCTGGATTTGAAGGGGGGAAGTGATTTTTTTAAAAAGTGGAAAAAGGAGAGAAAAGGGAAAGATAATTGGTAGTGGTTTCTTACTAAAAAAATAAAAAAACATTTTTAAAAGAATCACTACAAAGAATAATAAAGTATTAAGTATATAAATTGCTTTAATTAAACCTTATCTGATTTTCTCATATACAAAAAGGTATAGTAATATGAACAAATGTCAACAACCACGAATAATAAATAAATCCTAATAAAATTTACATGGCTATTTTACCTATTATAGAAAAAACAAAAGTCCCACTCAATTCAAACTATTTTAATTAATCCCAGAATATAAATCCAAAAATAAAGGAACATTCTTACTTGACCTCATCCCAATCCACCCATACTTTAGGGATTTGGGACAGAAGGGAAGAATGAACATTTATACCATGCCTATTATGTGCCAGGCCCTGAAGTAAGTATTTTTACAAATATTACTTCACTTATGCTTATAACAACCCTGAGAAATAAGTGTTAGTATTAGCCCCATTTTAAAGTTGAGGAAAGTTAGAAAAACAGAAGCTAAGTGATTTGCTCAGAGGCATACAGCTAATAAGTGCCTGAGGTCATATTTGAATTTCCTGACTCTAAGTCCAGTGCTCCAATCTACTAAGCTACCAGCTACCTCTGAAGGTATCATAATCCCTAAATGAATATTTGACTGAATATAGAGATGAAGCAAAAAGAAAATAAGTACAGAAAGTGAGCAGATAGGAAAAGTGTGTTGATTTCTTAAATAAATTAAAATGCCAGGGCCAAAGTTAAAGGGTATTTAAAAAATCTAGATATTTTCTGTACCCCTTTTATTTTTCAGGACTTCACTCTACAAAACATCCTTCTGGTAACCCATATTCATGATCTTCAAATTACTCTTGACTTGTAGAATTCTCTCATCTATATATCAAATCTGTTGCCAAAGCTTGTCATTTATACCTGCACAACAAAGCTCTCATTTGGCCATTCTAGTTCAGATAATTAAATAAAATTTCTTATTGGTCTTTCTTTGTTTTAATTTTCTCCCTTCTCTAATCCATTTTCCACAGAGGCCCAAAGATTTTCCCTAAAACTCAGGTCTGATCAGGTCGCTATCACTCAGTACAGTGCTTGGCACATAGCAGGTGCTTAACAAATGTTGATTGATTAAAAATCTCACTGGCTCCCTATTAGCTCTAGGATCAAATATTATCACTGGTTCCCTATTAGCTGTAGGATCAAATATTATTCATATTTAGGTCATTATTTTACAATTTCTAATTGTAAGTTTTAAAATGTATATAATTATTAGTACAGTAGCCCATGCGTATCATTTATAAGTATACTCAAGGTGCATGGGAATTTTTTTTTACTGTCAGGGGTGCTTAGTCAAAGTTGGCAGATCACTCTTCTAGACAATTTTATAGACAACTTTTATTCTTTCCCCCTCTTTTTAAATTTAGAATATTTTTCCATGGTTACATGATTCATGATCCCCACCCCCCAAGCCAACAAACAGTTCCACTGGGTTATATGTGTATCATTGTTCAAAACCTATTTCCATATTATTCATATTTTCAGTAGAGTGATCTTTTAACATTGAAGCCCCAATCATATCCTTATTGCACTACATGATTGATCACATATTTTCTAATGCATTTCAGAATTTTATTCTTGAAAGCTTTCCATTTTTTTTCCTAGAATGACTTTCTCTGGGCAATTAGGCCCTGGGACTAATCAATCTTTCTCTGAATTCTTTGAAATCTGCTGTTCTCTTCTATGACAAATTTAAAAAAAAACATTTCTACCCAAGTTACTGTTTTCTCCTTTCATAATAAGTATCAAGTCCAAAAGAATTAAACAATTAAATCTCTTTTGTAAGGTAAGAAATATGTCTGCTTTTGGTAGAGTTTCAGTAGATGGTTTAATATTTAATGTCCTCTAATGATGCTATTGAAATCATGCCTCAATAAATAAATTAAACAAAAAAAAAGAAAAGCATGCCTCTATGCTAGGCTTTTGATTTATTTACTGAATTTCTTATACATTTAGTTTTATCATTGTTTAATCCATTCACATTTTCCCAAATTCATTTATTCTGAACTTTAAAAACATTTGTATGAAATTTTTATACACAAAGTAAAACAGAAAAAGAGGACTGAATATGAAGTTGCATTTTTCAGTCATGTACAGCTAGCTTTTCTTTTGAGTACATAACAAAATCAAAGCTGTCTTGCTTGTCTGTGATTCATTGTGGTCTTCCTTCTGTTCTCTGCATTTTTTTTTTAAACCCTTGTACTTCGGTGTATTGTCTCATAGGTAGAAAATTGGTAAGGGTGGGCAATGGGGGTCAAGTGACTTGCCCAGGGTCACACAGCTGGGAAGTGGCTGAGGCCGGGTTTGAACCTAGGACCTCCTGTCTCTAGGCCTGACTCTCACTCCACTGAGCTACCCAGCTGCCCCCTCTGCATTTTTAAAAAAGAAATCTCAATGATTTTTTTGCAACCCTGCCCCTATCCAAACTTTTTCTTATCTCCAGACCCCACTAGAAAAAAAAGAAAGAACATAAGCATAGCAAAAAAAAAATTCCATAATGGCTATGCCTAAAAAATGTAGGTTTTATTCTGGATTTTGAATCTATCAGGTCTCTATCAATTGTTCTATAACTGTGGTTTGCCACTGTATTGATCAGAATTCTTAAAACTTTGAAAATTTTTCTTTTTAACTCCCGTTATTGTATAATGTTCTGGTTCTGTTCCGTTCAGGCTGTATCAGTTCATATTAGCATTCCCAGGATAAGTCTAAAATCATCCTCTTTGTCATTTTATGGAATGATAATATTTCAATAAATCCATATACCACAGTTTGTTTAGTCACTCTCCAAACTCATTCTTGGTTTCCTAGTAGGGTTCGTGACAGCTCAAACAGTCTAGTGACTTTTGGAAAAGTTCCATGGACACAGTCACTAGATTGTTTGAGCTGTCACGAACCCTACTAGGGCTATACTCCCAATAGATCAAAAAAAGATAACAAGTGTCAATACGAGCAAAAATATTTATATTATAGCTGCTCTTATTTTAGTAGCAAAGAATTGGAAACCAAGAATGTGCATATACATTGGAGAGTGACAAAACAAATTGTGGTATAAGGATTTATTGAAATATGACCATGCCATAAAATGACAAAGAGGATGGTTTTAGAGTATCCTTATTATTAATGATTCCTTGGGTTTTGCCACTTGTCAACTTAAGGTATCCTTCCTATCTTGTAGCTATGGTCTGTTATCTAACTTGGTAAATATATAGAGGCAGTTTAATTTCTTCCCCTTCCTTTTCCATTTAAAACCCTTTTATTGGATTTGTTCAATATCCTTTTAAAATACAAAATCTTGCTGTTGAAAGGGGAAGAAAAAGAACTTTGGAAATGAAAAAATTACAAAATCTATGTGTGTAAAAATGTTTTCCCATCAAAATGTTTCAAAACAAACAAATAGTTAAGAAGACCAAATAGAAAACATCTCCTCAGATGACTGGACTGACAGGAGTAATTTGAAGGCAGAGAAATGATTGAAGCTATAGGGTATCACAATACTCTCGGGTCATTTGCATGAGACTGTTTTAAGAGTTCAGAAGGTCTTTTTACAAAGAAGTATATTAAACAACTATTTGGAGACTACAAGGTGACCAAAGAAAGAAATTTTTTCCTATTTGACAGAAAGGGGTATTTTGTGAATTTTATCTTCATAAGGGAAAGATGATTCACTGACCACATAAAGGCTCTTGTTTGATGAATTAAGAGACAAGCTGAAATGCCAACGGTGACAAAACTGAATCAAGAAGCCAGCAGAAGAGTCAGTTGATGAAGGAGTCTTGAATGTATGACTTTTGTAGTTTGAAGAGATCTGAATTCTGCAGCAATTTGAGTAATTGCTCTACTTTCCCTTTCCATAGGAGAGGGAGAAACAAAGGAAGGAAAGAGGCTTTGCATCTCCTTACCTGTAGTTAGAAACTTGGATATAACTGAATAATGCAGAATATTGAGTTAATTGCTAGGTGATCAGCAAGCCAAGGTGGGAAGCTTCATACTTCCCTGAATAAAAGCAATTGCTTGTTCCTACAACAGTGTAACATTTTCTTACAACCCTTTTAAACCACTTAAGGGATTTGTTAGTTTCTTCATTTTAGGAGAAGAGAAGATTTGCTCAGCAAGAGTTATGTGAGGACTAGAAAAGTAGTAGTCAGCACAGAAGTTGTTTCACATGGTACATATAGTACCTGAAAGTACAGACCTCAAGCTTTGCAGGCCAAACTTGTTGAGTTTCTCCAAATACATGGGTTTTCCTCAGTCATGTGTCTCCCTGGGAGGCTTCTGTGTGTTCACTCTCCTCAACTGATGCTATGTATACATGGGAAAGCATGACCTAGATCACTGTGAGTACCATGATATTTTGAGTATTCCCTAGTAGATGTGATGTTATAATTATTTTTACTTTGCCTTATCATTAAATAAATATTGCATATTTAAGAGTTGATGATGTCTTAGTATCTGATTTTGTGTAAATGAGAAATACTCTGGAGGGTTTCAGGAGACACAGTGGCAAAGTGTAGCAGTATATACCCTCTATAACTGATCACTCATAGGATCTTGCAGTTGAGCTGAAATGTGTGATAGTAATCAATCTCTAGGAATCTCAGATCTGCCAGTGTGAGGGCAGAGTGGAATTCTAAAGAGAAAGGAGATGGCTATACCTAGGCTGGTGCTATACTTATAAAACATTAGTCAAAGATACTCTCACTAGATCTGGTTTAGTGTACTCTCCTTTCCTGTCATTATTTTAACCTATGGTCCTGAAATTCAAATTTCAGTAATCAAACACCCTCTTTTTTAAACCAGCATTGACTTCTCATATCTTTTCTCTTTGGAATTTTAAGCATTTGATAGAGACCAATTCCTGTTTTGTTTTGTTTTAAGTTTTGCATGTAGTTTCTTGGATCTCACCAATCCCTATTGGTTCTGTTCTTTGCTCTTTGTCCCCCATCCATAGAAATTTTTGAAAATTAAGTTTTTTTGTTTTTTTTTTTGCCTTGTTTACTCATTTTCCCAGTCTTTTTTCCCCCCTGTAGTCTGGGGATTCTGAAAGCTGCATGCTGCTTCTATCTCCTCTCCTGGTTTGCAGGGTTAGGTACTGTGAGCTATTTTGATCTGGGGCAGTCTTTTCTTCAGCCATGGAGGCTTGGAAAGGCCCAGAGCTATGGACTTCCAGGCTTCACTGTGGGCTGTTGCCAGGGCCTGGGACTTCAAGGGGTGGGTCTGAGGTGCTCTTTTGTTGGTGTAGCTCCTGTCCTAGGATCCTGAAGTTGGCCTATGCCCTGGCCTGTGCCCAAATCTGGTATATAGTAGGTGGGAGGGGGAGGAAGGGTTTGTCAGCACTCCTCTGTGTGCAGTTATGTTTCTAATTCCCCCTTATCCCATGAAAATCAACTCTGTCTACCTTTCAAATTGTGTTCAGAGGGAGAGCTCCCTCATTCACCCTGCTTTAACGCCTGTTATTTTATGGTGCCTTCTAAAGTTTAGTTTGGAAGGACTGTCAGGATGGTTTCAAGCTTTTGCTGCTACTAAGCTGCCATCTTGGCTCCGCCCCCCTCAAGCATTTGATAGAAAGAAGTGATAAAACAAATACCTGTGTCCTTAAGGTCTTCAGTTTCTTGCCTAAGACTGTAATGTTAAACAATACTTGGGCAGAATGAAGATGAGGTAGTGAAAGGAAGCTTCAGAGTATAGTTCTCTCCCCCACATCTCCCTGACAAAGAACTGGAGAATTTGTTAGACTGAATTTTCATCTGGAAAGCCAAGAAGAAGTAATGAGTCATTTTTCTAGCCCTTGAAGGCATAAGGAGATGGACATAAGGTCAGTGGACAATGGTGATGGGGGTTGGCAGAAGTACCAATTCACAGATTAAGGAAAAAGTTTCAGAAGCAAATGGGAACAAGACGGTTCCACTCCCAGGAACAGGTACAACACTGCAAGACCCAAAGGATCTCAGATGGGCAATTCAGTTATGCCAAACCTAAAAAGCCTTCACGTCAATCTTTAGATTTAACCTAGGTCCTTGGTTGGGGTCTCTGAACAGCAAGTACAGGTAGTTAAGTTTCCCAGTCACACAGGACTAGGTTCAAACAATGTTTAATTTCCTCAATCACTGTCTTCCTTAGAGTCAGGGCAGAAAAGAGCAAAACTTGATCTAAAGTTGCCCTACGGTTTTTAACATATCATTAGAGTCCCATTTACACTGTAGTTTGCTTCCTCTGAGTGGGCTGAATGAACCATGGGTAAAGTAACATCAGTTTCCTGGACACACAGGGCAACAACTACCCAAACAAATGACCCTTTCTTAGAAACTAAACAAGATAAAAAGCATTTCTGAGAACCCATACATATATGCTCTCTTGCCTTTTATTCTTAATTTACAAACTCTTTACTCTCACTACCTTTAATTACCACACTTCCTTACACCTCCTTCCCTTACCTTAAGTACTTACTGTACTAACTGAGTGGTTATTACACTGTTATTACATTGTCTTATGATAAATTCTTATAATAAAGCTTGTTTCTTCAAAATCGAGTCAGCGTAAGTCATCAATAAATTCTCTGGATGAGACTCAGTAAGCATTAACATCATTAAATTCATCTCTTGAACATGCCTAATGTGGGAATTTGTTTCTCTCATTTGGAATATTAAAAAAATTTTTTCATCAATCTCTATTTCGTGTATTTTGGATAGTATATACTTATAAAATTTGATAAGTTTTAGTCATTCAAACATTAAGTATATTACTTCTTTTCTCAAAGAATTATCATTATAAACTTATTCTACCATTAAATTTAGTGTGCCAGGCAACCAAGTTCACTCTTTTAAAAAGTACAGGAGGCAGAGCTAAATAGTATAATGAACTCCTCTTCACAAACTCCTCCAAAAAATGTCCTAAACCAAATCTTGAGGAATAAATTCAGAAAAATGCGTAATTTTTCCAGCATAGGCCTTGCACAGGAAAACTACGTCAAGACTTCTAGTTTGAAGAGAAAACTCATGAGGTATGTGATACATGCATTCAAGTATCTAAAGTGTTTTCAGGTAGAAAAGGGATTCGATTTGTTCTGTTTAGCTCCAAAGGGCAGAACCAGAAGAAATGTGTGAAGCTGTCAAAAAAGCAAATATAGGAGGCTGCTGGGTAGCTCAGTGGATTGAGAGCCAGGCCTAGAGACAGGACGTCCTAGATTCAAATCTGGCCTCAGACACTTCCCAGCTGTGTGACCCTGCGCAAGTCACTTAACCCCCATTGCCTAGCCCTTACCACTCTTCTGCCTTGGAACCAACACATAGTATTGATTCCAAGGTGGAAGGTAAAGGGTTTAAAAAAAAAAAATTAGAACTAAAAAACTTTCAAACTAGTAGAAGTATCTAAAAGTGGAATGGGTTGTCTTAGGGAGTAGAGGATTCTCTGATCTTTGAGGTCTCCAACCTGGATGATTACTTATGTAGATTACAGTGAGAATTTCTTTTCATGTATAGATTGTTCAAGATGGAACTCCCAGGGGCAGCTGGTAGCACAGTGGATCTCTATCCCCTGGAGTCAGGAGGACCTGGGTTTAAATATAGCCTCAGACATTTCCTAGCTATGTGACCCTGGGCAAGTCACTTAACCCTAACTGCCTCACCCTTACCACTCTTCTGCATTAGAAGCAATACTTAGTATTAATGCTAAGACAGAAGGTAAGAGATAAGAAAAAAAAAGATAGTAGTTAAATAGCTGGTCATCAAGCTAATTAAAATTCATCATTTCAGGAAAAAAAAGTGTTATATTGATAATTCTGAAGTGTTCCCCCACCAAACATTTCAAAATTAACCTCCAGCATCAACATTTCTAAATTAAATATCTTAGTTTAATGGAACACAAACAGAAAAACTGATTACCTTTGATTCTTTGTGCTTCTTTTTTCTGGTTTTGTTTTTTACCTTAATACCATTAGTCTAGAAAAAGAAAAAAATTACAAATGGATATACATTCAGGAAATAGAATTTTGGAGCACTGGCTCCAATAATATTTAGGTAAATCCCCCTCCCAAAAAGTCGTAAGCATATAGATATAGCTTAATTAATAATATTACACAAGATTACTCTTATAGTCATGGCATTTTATGTATTCCACAAAAACCTATTTCTTGATATGAAATGTTATAGACATCAGACACTGAACACTAGTGGCAATAGATTCTCAGTTGGCTTGGTATAAGTGGGAAAAGTTTTGACTTAGAAGACTCAGTTTCAAGTAAAAACTCCTTTACTAATTGGCTTTGGACAAATTACTTTGCTTCTCTCAACCGCTATTTCTTCATCCATAAAATAGATAATTATACCTATATTTCTTACTTCACAGTATTACTATGAAGAAATGCTCTGTAAAATGAATTTTGTAGGGAAGGTATTTTATGGTTAAAAATGCAGAATACTGTACCATTTCACCTCAAATCTTTTAGGAGTTAGTTAACAGTAATAAAAATAATTTTAAAGATTTCCTAAAGCTATTCTTTTAAAATTAAAACGTAGACTATTATGCCCTCATCAGCAAGACAAGGGGCTATATTTTTAAAACAAAATTTTAATACTTTTCTATTTCAGGTCTTTTATAATTTCAATTATCATTCATTGAATAACTGGCTATGTCATTAATATATTTTGTATTCTTTATGATCTCATATATAATGTCACATAAACAACATGTTTCTCTGGTTTTTCCCTTTTGAAAACTATTCAGGAGACATTTTCCTGAAAACAAACAAAAAACACAAATATCTTCTATACTTTTTTTGTTATATCAACATAATGTTAATAATGGATAATTATATCTATTTCTAGGTAAAATTAATAATACAAAATAATTTAAATTTTATTTTATTTATATATTTTTTTAAAACCCTTACCTTCTGTCTTAGAATCAATACTGTGTATTGCTTCTGAGGCAGAAGAGTGGTAAAGATGAGGTAGTGAGGGTTAAATGACTTGCCCAGGGACACACAGCCAGGAAGGGTCTCAGGACCTAGGACTTCCCCTTTCTATGCCTGGCTCTCAATCCACTAAGTCACTTAGCAGCTCTCTAAATTTCATTTTAGAATAAAATTTCAGTGGAAAGCATATACAAACAACTACTGTATGTCCTATCATTTGTTCTATTCTAATTTTCTTCTGATCTTACTACCAAGTTGTCTGACGCCTGGTATGGCAGGAGATGCCATAAGTCATATCAGAAAACTAAAAATTAAAAAACAAAAACAAAAATAAAAATCAACAATAACAAAAATACAACAACCATATGTAAGTCCACTGCAAAAAAAAATAATTGACAACTTTTTTTCTCTCTTTGGGGGGTGGGAAAGTGATCTATGATTTCACTGGTACAGAGAATTCTTTCCACTGATGAAAACTGGTGATTAACTAGTGATTTAAATCTTAGAGCAGGGATTCTTAACCTTTGTTGTGTGGCCCTGACCCCCCTTGGTAGTCTGGTAAAACCTTACTGACCCTTTCTCAGAATATTCTGAAATGCAAAAAGAAAAAAAATGCATAGGATTACAATGGAAACAAATTACATTAAAATACATTTTTCAAAATATTTTTCCATAGTTCAGAGTCCTCTGAAACCTATCCATGTAGCTTGAGATTTCAGGGTGAGAATTCCTTTCTTTGAGGATTACTTGGGGGACAGGAGAAACTGGATAAAATATCCAAGTCACACAGCTATATGTCAAAAATGAGACTTAAACTCAATTATCTTGACTCTAAGGCTAATCTTCAAGTCACTAAATCACACTTCCTTTCAAATACATTTTAACATAGGTAATTGTAAAACACCCTTTTCAGTGAAAGATATGTGAAAATTAGCATGTATTAACAATACGAAAGATTACTCCTATTTATTAAAAAAGGAAACGCAAATAAAAACAATTCTGAGATTTCACCTCACATCCAGCAAACTGGAAAAGCCTATACAGTCAATAAAGTTAATGTGTTTAATTTTTGTGAACTAAATATTTTTCTTTTTTAAATTCTTTGTTCCCACGAATGGCTTGTTGGGGAGAGTGTTGGGGAATAGATGCAAACAGATAGAAAGCTGAAGTAAATAGAAAAAATATTAATAAAAATTTAAAACTAAATACCTTCTCATTGAAATATTAGGGATTAGGATATACTACAAAATGAGGCATGAATATAGCCAAATAATAACTTACTGAAATATCTTCATTCTCTTGTTTCCTTAATATAGTACAAGGGCCATCTAGTGAAAGATAAATAAGTACATAAGAAAATCTCCCAAGTATATATTTTTAGAAAACCTAATAGAACCCTTGTGGAAATCATCCCAGATGTGAAATGAAAGAACAAAATATTATATAACCTGAAAGTCTTTATACAACTTTGAATCAAAAGTCAAAAGCAAAATTACTAGATCAAAATGTGACTAAATAGCAAATTTAAATGGAGCAGAAAATAATTATTACAAAACCTTTAAACAGACTGTTTTAGTTCTTCTGAGGTTAACTATTATAACAGGATTTGAAAAAATAATTTGTTGGTCAATTAATATTTGACTGGTATTCTCTGCAGTCAAAAGAAATACCTACAGCCCAAACTACTCCATTTTTTATTCTAGTGATATCTTAGAGATTGACTTACTGGAATTAAATTATATCTGTCTTCTATTGTTCTTATGTGACATAACCATCTGCTTTTCAATTCATTACAGTTGGAAAATTCAAGCTCATATTTTAAAATCTTGTTTTCTTAACTTCCAGGAATTATCTAAGTTTAGTCATAATAAAAAGGCAGAAAAAAAGCTTAGGTGAAGGTGTGTTATACTTATGGTGTGGTTACATACCCATTATATCAAAGAATTCATCTAAAGCATTATGTAGTGCTGGAAACTTCTCTCTATTTTCTTCTAAAAGCCATATTATGGAGCGAGCTTCCTTCAATGACCCTGGATTATTGAAATATCCAACTACATCTCTCTCTTCACGAATGGTGATTACATGGTCTAGTTTACGCCCATATTTCTCATCCCAGAGAACAGCTATCAGTTTAAAATCAAGCTCTTTTATACAATCACCATAACGGGAAAAAAACATCCTTGTAGCATCCAAACCTGAAATAAAACAATCCTTGGTCAGAACAGAATTATTTCTTATTAAAGAAACAAAGGAAAGAATATCCATCTCTTAAATTTTCACTAATGTGAAAAAATATCCATTTTTATCATTGTTGCAAAGATCATCTTTATTTAACAAAGCAAAGCAGAAATGAATAATATAATCAAAATTTTGAGAAAGCACTTAAATAAAATGCTGAGGACAAAAAAATTTCAAGTGCATCATCTATTTAATTTACCAACTAATTGGTTGGGTCTCATCTATTTATTAAAGCGAAGTGGCTTAGGACTACAGTCCAGTTTTAATTACTATCCTAAAGTGCTGAAATGTAAGTATTTCATATTTTTAACTAATGAAAACTGAATTTTTTGGAATCCAAATAGTATAAGCTAATAAACTTTTGTTATACTTTAATAATATGCAGCACAATACATAGTTACTGAAATCAGAAAATACAACAAATACAGAATTTTGTAGCATATAGCCAATACACTAAAAATGGCATTTTGGCCAACTGCTGTTATATCTCCTATCTCCCTGCTACTTTCTGGAATTGATGGTTACTATATACTACACAGATGGCAAATCAACAAATAGAGTTCAACACCAAACATAATCAAACAATTAATAAGTACTGTTTAAGCATTTGTTATGTGACAGAATTATGCAGGGTCTGGCACAAATACCAAAACTTAAACAAACTTTACTTTCCAAGAGATTATATTATATTGGAGGAGATGATAGACACATATTATAAGTATAGAGAGAATAAACACAAAATAAATACAAAGTAGTTAGAAAAGACCACTAGCCATAAGGAGTGGGGTGGGGGAAAGAGAAGAGGCTCAAGCAATGGTGTATAAAGCAAGATCTATTTTGGAAGGGTTGTAGATTTTTTTTTTTTTTGGTCTAAAAGAAGCTTTCCTTTTAATTTTTGTAGTTACACTCAATTGAGTTATACTCAATTACTATACTTGACTTCTATAACATTTTCTTGTGAGATGAAATTTTTAAAGCATGAGAAAGCATTGCTTTCTCTCAGTAATATTTATATTGAAACATAAGGTCTCATGGCGAACAGCACTAAACCTGAAGCTTGATCATATTCTACTTTATCACTGCAAATTGCATAATAGTTATATAATGCTGTCACTATAAATAGTTTAGCTAAACAATATATGTAGATTTTTTTTATCTGAAAGCATAGAAGTTATGTGTACCTGCAGTCTGAGTAGCAACTAGCTAGTCCTTTATGTTTTTGGGCACATGGACCTGGAACTTACTTTTTTTTCTAGTGAAAGGGATCCCAGACACATAGATTTAGAGCTAGGAGGGTCCTTAGAAGCCATAGAATACAACTCTCTTGTTTTTACATGGGAGAAAAGTGATATTAAAGATAGGTTAAGTGACTTGCTTAAGGATACACCATGACTGTCTAAGGTAGGATTTGAACCTAGCTACTCTTGATACCAAGTCTGCACTACTGTATCATGCTGCCTCATTAGGTAATTAGAATTTAGGAATACATTACACTATCTTAAACTGATTAGCATCTTAATAAAAATATAACTTCCTAATGTATATATCTATTTTATCATCACTGCAGAATAGTGGATAGTGGGCTAGCCTTAGAATCAGGAATATGTAGGTTCAAATTCTGTTTTTGGACACATATTAGCTATGTAACAATGGGTAATTATTGAACCCCATGGCACATCAGACATTTACATAAAACCACAAATTACAAAATACTGTGTACTAGATAGACATCTAGGAGGGGTAGTCACCTTAGCCAAATCACTTAACTGATTGTCTGCTTCAATTTCAATTTCCTCATTTGTAAAATGGATAACATAATAGCACCTACCCTTCAGAGTTGTTGTAAGAATCAAATGGGATATTTGTTTTTTTAAAAATCACTATATAAATACTACCTGTTATTATTTTTGTAGCTATAGTTAAGAGGAATCCAAAAGATTCATCAAACTGCTAATGGGACCCAAGACATGAAACAGTTAAAAAATTCTAACAGTCTCATATTCTACATTAATCACACAGTGTTTTTCTCTTGTTCAGGACAGGAATTTACTTTTGAGATAATTCTAGGCCTTTTAAAACTTCTTCTCTTTACCAGTTTTAACAAGAACAGTAGGCTTTTAATTTATTTGTTGAATTGAACTGACTATAAAGCCTTACTTATTTTCAAAAATTTAAAAGTTTATTTACAAGGTTTTGAAAAAAACCTACACGAAATACAATCATAAATTCAGAGTTAAAAAAGGGAATTGGAAATCATGTATTTCAAGTCTCTTAGATGTTCTGCAGATGAGGAAATCAAGCACTAGAAATACTAAATGAGTAGCTCAAAGTCACATAGGTAGTAAATATAGATCTGGAATTCAAAGCCAAGGTGCCTCGAGGCTCTAAATATACTCAATGTACCATTGTCTTCCTATAGTATAACATTCCCCTAAGGTCATTACAGCTCTTCATTTAAAAACTTCTATATGCTATAAATGGTAGAGGAAATTTTTAAAAAATCAAACATTATCCCCAATTGATGAATGGGCAAGAGACACGAATAGGCAATTTTCAGGTAAAGAAATCAAAAGTATCAATAAGTACATGAGAAAGTGTTCCAAATCTCTAATAATTAGAGAAATGCAAATCAAAACAACTCTGAGCTATCACCTCACACCTAGCAGATTGGCTAAAATGAAAGAAGGGGAGAGTAATGAATGCTGGAGGGGATGTGGCAAAATTGGGACATTAATGCATTGCTGGTGGAGTTGTGAACTGATCCAAACATTCTGGCTGGCAATTTGGAACTATGCTCAAAGGGTTATAAAAGAATGCCTGCCCTTTGATCCATCCATACCATTGTTGGGTTTGTACCCCAAAGAGATCATAGATAAACAGACTTGTACAAAAATATTTATAGCTGCGCTTTTTGTGGTGGCAACAAACTGGAAAAGGAGGGTATGTCCTTCAATTGGGGAATGGCTGAACAAACTGTGGTATATGCGGGTGATGGAATACTACTGTGCTAAAAGGAATAATAAACTGGAGGAGTTCCAGGCGAACTGGAGAGACCTCCGGGAACTGATGCAGAGGGAAAGGAGCAGAGCCAGAAGAACATTGTACACAGAGACTGATATACTGTGGTAAAATCGAATGTAATGGGCTTCTGTACCAGCAGCAATACAATGACACAAGACAGCTCTGAGGGATTTATGGTAAAGATGCTACCCACATTCAGAGGAAGGACTGCAGGAGAGGAAACATACAAGAAAAGCAACTGCTTGAACGCATGGGTTGGGGTGGACATGATTGAGGGTGTGGACTCGAAACTACCACACCAATGCAACCACCAACAATTTGGAAATAGGTCTTGATCAAGGACACATGACAAAACCAGTGGAAATGTGCGTCGGCCATGGGTGGGGAGAGTGCGGGGGGTGAAGGGGAAAGAAGGAGCATGAATCATGCAACCATGTTAAAAATGATTATTAATAAATGTTGAAATTCAAAAAAAATCAAACATTAAAATAATTATTCAATATGGTAAATTAAGTTTCTCTAAAAGAAGTGACATACCTAAGCTATTGAGTTTGTTGATCCAATCACGTAGTTTGGGCTTTACTTCATTGATCTCACTTAATACATGAAGAAAAATTCTTGTGTTTACTCTATTGTTTTTCCGTATCAAATGCTCGAGGAGACGCTCCACTGTTTCCCTTAGAAAATTGCTATTAAAATATGAATCTGCATAATCTTCTGTGTTTATTACCTTCCAACAAAGCAAATCTCTAAGAAGTTTGGTAGTGTCTTGAATGCCAGATTTAATTTGCTCAGCATTTTGTTTTATACACTGCAACACCCTATCATCTGGAAACTGGCAACTCTGTACAAATCCTGAAATAAAATTAGCATATATAGCAGCATTAGTCAAACTGAAAAATTATATCAATCATTAAATAAACTGAGAAAGATCAAATATAACACCACATTATATAGCACCTTATATGTGTATACATACAATTTACCTTTAAATTAAATTATAAGTTTTAATTTAATATTTAGGGTTGAAAGAATCTTTAGTCATTTAGTCCAAGTCTTCATTTTCTAAAACTATAACTGGATCAAAATTATTTTCAAAAAAATGCAGCTCGAGGGGCAGCTGGGTAGCTCAGTGGAGTGAGAGTCAGGCCTAGAGACAGGAGGTCCTAGGTTCAAACCAGGCCTCAGCCACTTCCCAGCTGTGTGACCCTGGGCAAGTCACTTGACCCCCATTGCCCACCCTTACCAATCTTCCACCTACGAGACAATACAGCGAAGTACAAGGGTTAAAAAAAAATGCAGCTCTCTTCCTTTCTTATTATTGGATTCATTTTATATATCACTTAATAAACTACTACAAATATTAGGTAAATAACAAACTTTTAAATATGGAAGAACAAATAACTGAAATGGGAATCACTTTTGAAAGTACTATAAATGTTTTCATATCTAGAGCCATTGAGAGCAGATTTTTATCAAAATAAAATAATGACTAATCAAAAAATAAAATGGACTCAAAAAGGTCATTTGGAACTTCCTTTTAAAGCTATTTTTTACTAGTTGTGTTTTTACAGAAAAGAGCCATAAAAATTTAAGAAAAATTTGAGAAAAAATAGATGCTTGAACATATGAAAAATATTAATTTATAAAAAGGAGACTAGAAAAAATTTTAAGTGAATTCTGAAGTCCACAAAACTTCCATTGAAAAAAAATTACACTAGAGTAAAAGGATGGCATTCTAATGGTTATTAGTATACATTTTAGAATCGATAAAGGTAATTTAAACAGAAATATGACAAAAATCAGTAAGATACATTATGTTATTTTTCCTTTTCTTAAATATGGGGTCAACTATCAAATAATAAAGTCCACAGTTCAATATCTGCCAAAGTAAATTTATTATGGTACATGGAATATTTTATCTCTAAAATGTGAGTACAGACTTCAACATAGGATGGTTATGGTTATCTTTAATGGAGTGGTCATATTTTTTTAATTACTCTGAATTGGTTAAACTAATGCTTTCTCTCTTCTACAGTACTTTTTTTTTTAAATTTTAAAACCTTACCTTCCATCTTGGAGTTAATACTGTGTATTGGCTCTGAGGCAGAAGAGTGGTAAGGGCTAGGCAATGGGGATCAAATAACTTGCTCAGTGTCACACAGCTGAGAAGTGTCTGAGCTCAGATTGGAACCTAGAACCTCCCATCTCTAGGCCTGGCTCTCAATCCACTGAGCTACCCAGCTGCCCCTACAGTACTTCTTAATGAATATTCTTTATTAGCTTGCTTGTATAGATGAGATACTAGAGTAGTCAGCCAATCAATTAACATATTAATCAATTCCTAAGTACTAGGCACTGTGATAAACACTGGGGATATAAAAAAAGCAAAAGTTAATTTGTACCCTCAAGGAGCTCACCATATAATGGAAGAGATAACAAGCAAAGAATTATGTTCAAACAAGCTATATACCAGATAGACAGGAAAAAAAAAATATGAGAGGAAAGGCATTAGAATTAAGAAGGATTGGAAAAGGCTTCCTGTTGAAGATGGAATTTTATTTGGATCTTAAAGACAGGGAAGCTAAGAAGAAGTCATGAAGAGAGAGGGCATTCCAGGCCCAGGGGACCACCAAAAGACCCAGAGATGAAAAATAGTGTCTTCTTAAGAGCACAGCAAGTGGCAGGGGAATAAAGGTTAAGATGACCAGAAAGGTAAGAGGGGGTTAAGTTATGATGCTCTGTTAACTTCAAAAGGAGAATTTTGCATTTGATTCTGGAGGCTCTAAAAGGGAGCCCCTGCACTAGAATGGTGGTAGTGTCAGAAGAGAGAAGGTAGAGTTTTTAAGAGAAGTGAAAGGTGAAAATGACAGGCCCTGGCAAGAGACTGCATATGGGGGTGAGAAATAGTGAGGAGTCAAGGATGATGCTAGCTACCAGCCTAAGGGTTTGAGAGGATGGTGCTTCCCCCTAGAGTTTGGGGAAAGGTTGGCAATGGTGGGGAGAAAGGATTTTTAAGGAAAGAAAATGAGTTCTGTTTTGGATATATTTAGTTTGAGATGTCTACTGGACATCTAGTTGAATATGTCTGAAAGGTAGTAAGAAATGTGAGACTGAAGGTCAGCAGAGAAGTTAGGACAGAATAGACAGATTTGAGAATTGCCAGAGGAGATAGTAATTGAATCCACCAGAGCTAATGAGATCACTATGTGAAGTTGTATAGGGGAAGGAGAGAAGAGGACACTTTCTAGCTGTGGGACTTAACCCCCATTGTCCCTTGGAACTAATACACAGTATTAATTCTAAGATGTAAGGTAAGGGCTTAAATAAACAACAAAAAAGATCACTAATAACTTTGGAGATTATGGAATGATAAGGTTGGAAGTCATATTGTCAGAAGAAAGTAGGAGAAAAGTGGAGGTACTTAGTGTAAAAGGCCTTTTTGAGAAGTTTAGCTACAAAGGACAGAAGAGAAATAAATGATAGTTAACAATGGATAGTTACTATCAGGAGTCTAGTGAAGTTTTTTTTTAAGGATGGTAGAGACATGGACATATTTGCCCAGATCAAAAAGAGGTGAAAGAATAGGGTTGACAGAAGGGGGCAACCTGTTGGAGACAGGATAGAAGAGATCATGTGAACAAGTAGAAAGGTTAGAATAAGCCTATTTCATCATGTCAGACAGGAAAGAATGAGATAGGGGCAAAAACCATCTGATTGATAGGAGATGAAGAAGAGACAAAGTTCAGAGCAAATAGTCTCATTTTTCCTGTAAAATATGAGGCAAGATCCTCAGCTAAGTGAGTAGAGGTTGGTGTAAACACGAGGTTTAAGGAAGGATATAAAGGGTTGGAAGATCTGTGGTGGGGAGTAGGAGAGTCAATTCACAATGGAGGTATAGTAGGAATGAATAGCAGCAGTTGAATAGCCTCTTAACTAGGGTCTGGGAGTGATTCTGTGTTGTTTTGATGATCTTATGAGAAGAATGGAAAGAGAGGAGAAAAAGAAATATACTGGGAAGGGAATAAAAAGAAGGGTTAGAGAAAATTATCTTATTCAATCAGGATGCACAAGGAGACATTTATACAAACAAGGGGAGGGGCAGAGCCGGCTGTCACTTGAACCTCACTCTAGCTGAACAGGTATTAATTTGAGCAATTGAATTATTAAAATTTAAACTCTTTACAAGTAGGTATTGGTTCACTTTTTTGTATTTGTATACTTCACATCTTAGCATAGTTCTTGGAATATGGTAGGCACTTAAAAATGCATGTTGCTTGGTTAGTACATTTTTAGTGATCTCTATCTAAAGACTGAACTAGAAACCAATATAATTACCTAAGAAATCCTAATTATATAAGACTATATAAAATATATATGTGTGTATATATAATATATATAATAACATATATATATGTTATTTAAACAAATACTATAAACTTCTTCATACCTTTATGGTCACCTTGCTTAGATGAATTATTTTCTACAGTTTTCTCTTCCAATCTCTCTTTTGCTAATTTTTTTGCTTCTTTTCTTTGAAGCTTTCTCTTAACTTTCTTTTCTTCTTTAATTTTTAATTTCTCTAGACTAATAAAAATTACTGGTTAATGAAAATTAGTTGATGCATAAACAATAGGCTATATCTCTAAATTGATCCTCTTGAAATTTTAAATCTAAGAGAATTATCAAAAGATCTTTCTTAAATATTTCTGAACTGTAGAAAAAAACAATTAAAAACAATAATCTAGGAAACTAAATTTAACATGATTATATTCTAATCTCTCAACTACTGATCATTCAATTAGAGTTCTTACCTAGAACATTTCTGCTTCATGACAGGTCTTGGAGGATCCCTTTCTTTTGTGACCCTATGTTCAAACTTTAAACAAAGGAAAAATAATATCTAGAATTTGATTCACATCTCTAATATTTAAACAGCAAAAGGATATGTCATAAAACATTAAATACTTCAGAAGTTCGGAAAATAGATACTCAGGAGAAAACCTGTAATGATTGATCTATGAAAAACCCTGAAAAGTTAAATAAAGGTTCATCACAATCAATTAACGGTAAAGGTGAAAAAAAAAAGAACAGCCTATCAACTCCTTAAGATTTCTTAAGCAAGTGACAAGTTTTTGAGAGTAATTTCTAGATTATAGGAAAATTATTCTCTAAGGAGAATAAAACAGGAAGTACTACTCTTCTATTCTCAAGAACAAAGCTGGCGATAATAAAAATAGAAAAAAGATTTTCCTGCCTAATAAATGATCCATAAAAACAAAAAACAGATGTTAGTCATAATATAGAGATAAACTCAACTTAAATTTTAAAAGACCAAGAATTCTTTATGTATTCCTAAGAACCTCTTTCTCCCATGAGACATCAGAATGCTATCCCAGGTTTTCAGTCATCAAAATTCTCTCTAAACTAAGGTACACAAGTTGTCATCAATGTGCTTACTTTCACTAGTGAACTAGAGAACAGCAAACTAAAGCATTTGATAAACTAGCATAGAATAAAATAATAATCATATACTTTGAGTTCATTTTCACAAATAAACACACTTTCAGTAAGAAGAATGGGCTTGTATAAAGAACATGCTTGGGTGTACATATTTGGAAACATATATGACTAGGAAATACATGCAGATGAAGGGAAAGGGGATACATATTTGTATAACACTAACTACATGAGCACTGTGCTGTTGTTATAGTCATTCAAAAAAACCCAAGATAAGACAGAGGTTAAGCGTCTTTCCTAGAATCACAGAGCTCGTAAGAGCCTTGTTGTCTCCAGGCCACTATCCTCCAGTTCTATCCTCTTCTACACCTCGCCATCTCAACTCCTGCCTCTGCTACTGCAGACCTAGCTATTAGTATCTTCTGATGATATCATCAAGTTAAATCCCTATTAGTCCTGTTCTAATTCTTCTTCTCCTTGTTGGTGAGTTATCATTCTAGCCTACCTTTAGATTTCTAGTGTTCTTCAGGGTTATTTAATATCCTGTCCCAAATCCATTAGGAATGCAGTGGTTAGTAAACCTTTCTCCTATAGAGGACTACAGCCCTTTCCATCTCTTGCTATGTCTTGACTACAGTCATCAACTAAGATGTTGTGTTTTCTATCCAGTAGGGTTCTTGCTGGGAGGACTACAGTTCTCCTTGGTTAACTGTGTTAACAAGTGGTTATACACTTTTCCCCTTAATTTGGTTGTTTAACAAAGGTAACAAATACCCAGGGTCTAAATGTTTTATATTTGAAATTTAACTATTTACTCTTCTACTATCTCCCTTGAATTCTCATTTCTACTCTTACAATCATAACTTATTTTTGTTCTTTATGTCTTATTGTATCATGACTGAGAAAGATATCCCCAAAACTCTACGTTCTTGAACAAAAAAGCTGAATCAAATTATTGTGAAGAAACTCTTCTAACATGTTCCTCTGTTCCATGCAAATTACAAAGGCTTGCTTAGGTAGATTAGAAAGGAAAGGCTGGTAATTTCTCCCTCCACTTCCCCTAGCAACAAGTCATACACTAATATCTCTACAAAGTAGAAAAGCAAGTAATTAAAAAGAGACCAAAGAACAGATGTGATTCTGGCTTGAATATCTGCTACCTTCTGAGAATAGCCTGGGTAAAATGAATCATGAACTGGAGAATGATTGAGGACAGCTACGGTACACCCTTGCAAAGAAGACAGGTACCCATCATAGCACTCTGTGGAGGATAGTGGAGATAGTAGCAGGAAGCTCTCAACAGTGTACCTCAGTGTAAAGCTGTATTATTTCAGTTCAGCTGAGGTCCAGTAGGAGATAGAGTGGTGGTGAAGGGGAGAAGTTTATTAACTTATAGCATTACCAGGGATGCTATAAGTGTCTGAAAAAAATCTGCAATCTTTTTCAACAGGAAAGAAGCTTACTAAATACAGTAATTATTGCATGGTAGAAAAACCATTAAGTGACTGAAAATAGTGAAAGATACACTAAGCTATGAAATCTATTGAGGAACAGTAGTCAAGAAGCCCAAGCCTGTTGGAGAACATCTGAGAGGATATTCCTGGCCTGAAGTATGTTTCCCAGAAGACAGAGCAGCTCTGCAGCATTGGAGGCATGAATGGCCCTTTGGTGTGTGTGCCCAACACACACCTATACAGTTGTATGAGAAACTTGTCCTCTTTTCTCACTGAGGATATCTATTATGGGAAGATAAGTTCAAGGTGGGGAAGAATCCTCTACTGTTATTTTATTACTATGCTATTTCATTAAACATCATTGTTTTAAGCTGTGTTTTTTTCCTGGTCTTCAAAGTACCTATAAAGTGTGGTAATTTTGGAGGGGTCCACAGGCAAATAAGTCTCAGGAGCTACATATATAAGTACTATCGATTTAGTCAGATCTTATTTTTAGGAGATACTTACTTCACATTTAATATGACCAGTTGCACCAAAGATAACAATCTTAGAAATAATACCTCTACAGTCAGGAGTAAGACATGTTTCTTGAAGAAATTCCTGTATAATGGAAATGGGAAATAAAATATCAAAGTGAAATGAAGTTAAATTATATTTTAAACTAAAAGTAGAACCTAAAAGCATGGCAAGAAACTTTAAGGAAAAAACTATTTAAGAAATGGTTTACTATCTAAAGATAGTGCTCTAAAGCAGCATGTATCTTATTTTCAGTTTCATAGAACATAAGTTTGAAAGTATATGACAAAATATGGCTAACACACTGGGGAGTTTTCTTATGTGAGTTTCAAAAGGGTAAATCTTGGAATAATTAAATTTGACACTGCAGACCTAAGTGTCATCTGTATACTAGAGGTCAGTATTTCAGGGAAATAAGCAAACTGTTTCAAGAACCTTCTGTTGCCTACAACTACAAGTTGCCAGCATTTGGAAATGAAAATACTTAAAAGATTCTGTTCTCCATGACTTTTCATCCCCATATTTCAGGCTCCCACATCCCATCTGCTTTGTAGATTTCCAGTAATCCCCCTCCCCACAAAAAAACAGCTTCAATGATAGGCATAATACGATGTGAACTCAATTCTAATTTTATGCTTCTGTGTAATAAAACTTACATACTTTTCTGGAAACAGCTACAACAAATAGTCTGAAATAACAGTATTCTCCTGAAGAAACACAAGTGTATACTAATTATTCTTATCAATTGCATCAAGTCCAAAACATGTTTACTTTACCTATCAAAACATCTTGTTACAAATCCTGAATGACAGGAACATTATTCTGTTTGTTCTCTTTAAAAAAATAGAAAAATTTACTATTTTAATTACTTTATATAGCTTTCTAGCAGGTGTCTTAACTACATTTAATCTCAAATTTGTTTTCCTAAAAGATTCTAGTAAGGTGATGACTTATATGAACCAATGCAAAACAAAGTAAGCTGAACCAGGATAATAATTTACCCAATGTCCATAATACAAAGCAAACACGCTGAAAATCTAGTGACCAGTTAAAGAGTTTGGAGGACTGAAGCACTCCACAAGCACAGAATAACATATGTATTTGTCTTTTAATTTATTTTTTAAAAGGAAACAAGTTCATTTTTGAACATATTAAAATATGACAGAGGAAGGTGGCCTAACAGTACAAGATCTTAAATTGTACTGTAATGCAGTAATCATCACAACAATCTGGTACTGGCTAAGAAATGAATGGTGGATCAGTGAAACAGATTAGGGATAAATGACCTTAGCAATCTAGTGTTAGATAAAACCAAAGATCTCAGCTTTGGGGATAAGAACTCACTATGTGACAAATAATGCTGGGAAAACAGTAAAACAGTATGGCAGAAACTAGACCAGTATCTCACACCCTATATATCAAGATACGGTCAAAATGGGTATATGTTTTAGACATATAAAGGGTGATTCCATAAGTAAATTAGGGGAACATAGAATAAATAGTTTACCCATCAAATCTATGGAGAAGGGAAGAATTTATGACAAAACAAGAGATAGAGAACATTACAAGATGTAAAAAGAATAATCTTGACTATATTTAAATTAAAAAAATTTATACAAACAAAAACAATGTAACTAAGATAAGAAGGGAAGCAAGAAACTGGGGGAAAATTTTTACAATAAATTTCTCTGATAAAGTTCTCATTTCTCAAATATATAGAGAACTAGGTCAAATGTATAAGTATACAAGCTATTCCCCAATTGACAAATGATCAAAGTTATGTATAAAAAAGTAGTTTTCAGATGAAGCAATCAATAATCAAATGAAAAACTGCTCTAAATCACTCTTGATTAGAAAAATGCAAATTAGAACAACTCTGAGGTACCACCTTACATCTTTCAGATTGGACAATATGACAGTAAAGAAAAGTGATAAATATTGGAGGGGATGTGATAAAATTGGTATGTTAATGCATTGTTGGTGAAGTTGTGAATTGATCTAACTATTCAATTTGGAACTTTGCCCAAAAGGCTATAAAACTAAATACCCTTTGATACAGTAATACCACTACTAGGTCTATGCCCCAAAGTAGGAAATTACTACTTGCCCCAAAATTTTTGTAGTTGCTCTTTTAGTGGTGGCAAAAAATTGGAATTTGAAGAGCATGAATCATGTAACCATGGAAAAATATTCTAAATCAATTAATTAAATAAAAATTTTCAAATAAAAACTTGGAATCTAAGGGGATGTCATCAATTGGAGAATAGTTTAGCAAATTGTGGTACATGATGGCAATGGAATACTATTGTGCTTCAAGGAATGATGAATAGGATGATTTCAGTAAGAGCTGGAAAGACCTACATGAAGTGATACAGAGGGAAATAAGCAGAATCAGAACACTGTACAGAGTAATAGCAATATTGTAGTATGATCAACTGTGAAAGACTTAGCTACTTTCAGAAATACAATGATCCAGGACAATTCTGAAGGACTTATGAAAAGAATGCCATCCACCTCCAGAGAAAGAACTCTTGGAGTCAGAATGCATATAGATCAAGGCACACTATTTTTCACTTTAGTTTATTTGGGCTTTTATTTTGGGGTTTTGATTTTGTATGAATATTCAATTTTTTAATGAGGCTTGTATGTGTTTATTTTTTAATGTAAAGAAAGGTGGTTCAATAGTATTACGATACTAGTGTATTTGAAATACAATAGTATTTAAATTATATTTTATTTTTGCCCCAACTACATGTAAAAACAGTTTCCAACATTTTAAAAAGGATTTGGAATCTCAAATCTCTCCCTTCCTCAGCCCCACCCCATTTCACGCCAAGATGGTAAGCAATCTGATATAGATTTTGTGTGTGCAATACATGTAAAATATTTTTTCCATATTAATCTTTTTTTGTGGAAGGAAACTTAAACAAAAAGAAAATAAAGAAAGTGAAAAAAGTTTGCTTTAGTCATGATTTAGATTCTATCCGTTCTTTCTCTGGAAGCAGATTAGCATTTTTTATCACTAGTCTTTTGAAATTACTTTGGATCACCGTATTGCTGAAAACAGTTAAGCTATTTACAGTTGTTCAAAATGTTGTCATTGTGTACAATGTTATCCTGGTTCTGTTTACTTTACTCTGCTTCAGTTTTGTAAGTCTTTGCAGAATTTTCTCCTGGAAAGTCCTCCTGCTCATCATTTCTTATAGAACAATATTATTCCATTACAATTATATATTGTGATTTAGGCATTCCCCAATTGATGAGTATACCATCACTTTCCAATTTTTTGCTCCCACAAAATGAGCTGTTTTAAATATTTTTGTATAAGTAGGCCCTTCCCCCCCCCCTTTTTTTTTTATCTCTTTGGGATATCTAATATCTAATCTAATAAATCTAATAAAATGGTAATGCTGAGTGGTATGCGTTTATTTTTAACTGTTGTTGCAATGAGTATTCTCTTAAAACAATGAACAATATGAAAATAGGTTTTGCACGATGATACATGTATAACCCAGATCAAATTGCTTATCATCTTTGGAAAGGGGGAGGGAAGAGATGAAAGGACACAATTTGGATCGTCTAGCTTCAGAAAACTTATAAGGAAAATTATTACATGTAATTTGTTAAATAAAATATCTTTTTAAAAAACATGACTGAGTTTTTTATACAAATCCTACATCAAAACCAAAATAAACACAAAGCACGTAAAGATCCTTAACAAAATACATTTTAAGTTCTACATCTTAAAATCAGTTCAGAGTAATGGACTAAAGTTCATTCTTCTTTGCAGTCATACATTTTAAAAAAACAAAATGATTTTTTCCTGGTTTATTGTTAAAGCCTTTTAATCTTAATGTTGAAAACTGGACCTAATCTAAAGTAGGGGTGCATAAAAGCGGCTTATGGGACACATGTAGCCCACAAACTTCCAAAGCATGTCTTGAACCAGAATAAAATGTAAATAAGAGATATTTAACAAGATAAACAAAAGTGCAATAAAACGTAAATAATGTTATGTTTGAAAAATAAGTTAATATGTGACCTAAAAGGATACTTTTGTACAGATTATAGTTCCCTATTTCTATTTGAGTTTAACACCACTAATTTGCAGGATATCATTTTAATACAGATAAATGTAAAGCTGCACATATGGATTAAAAATATCAAGTTCACAAATATCAGAAGTAGACATGGCTAGACAGCATTTCATCTGAAAATGATTTGGGAGTTTTGGTAGATTGCAAGCTCAATGTTAGTCAAGTGTGTGACAGGGCAGATAAAAAAGTTAATGCTAACTTGGGCTGCATTAAGAGAAGCACAGCATTCAAGGTGATCATGTCACTATTTCCTCATTTGGAATATTTTCAGTTCTGAGTACTTCTTTTTAAAGCCACTGCTAAAGAGTTTTCAGAATATAAGGGAAAAGACAAAGAGGTGTTTTGCAAAGATCTGTGCACGTGCACAGAAACATATGGGCCTTATTCTGGAAAGGGAGGACCGCTTAAAAGGTGATACAGGGAGACCGTTGAGGTCCGTTGATTAGTGGACATGAAAGAGAGCTGAGGGTTACTTCCTGTGGCCATTTTGTATCTGGCTGAGGAGGTAACTGAGGTTTCCTGAGCATATCTTGGAGGATCCTATTTCAAGAAACTTCTGTGTTCCTGGAAACTGAGGCATCTTTTCCCATTCTGCAAAAAACCCAATGTCTCTACTCTAAAGACGAGCCCGACCACCTTGGCTCAGGCCTCTGGTCTCTAACCATCCTACCTGACAAACTGTATGCTGTTTCTATTTATTAGTGTACCAGCTAGTCAGGATTTAGGTAGCTAGACATTACTTTAGGTAGAGAGATAGAGAAAATAGTGTAGCCCAACTTTGTTGGGGGTTGAAGAGACCTCTGTGGGTCAGGCTGAGTGGGAGGAGGAAAGAATTTATTAGATCTAGGGACTCCATTACCCTGATCCACTAGCGAATCCTGTGTTTGATAAATAAACCCAGTTATTGTTTATATCATCTGGAAAACTGTCAGATTGTGTGATCACCATCTTACTACAGGTGAGGCCTAACATCCAGGCCTACAGCCTGTTGCCAACTATTATTGGGTTCAGCACTGGTCCAAACCTCGAAAGCAAACCTATTGACTTCTATTAGGTCCCATACTCACTTATTTCAAGAAAAAAAAAAAAAGAAAAAGAAATGTGAAGGGCCTCATGTACATGCCGTTTGAGGAAGGATTATGGGAAAGAAGTGTTTAATATAGATTTGAGAAGACTTAGGGGAACATATTAGCTGTCTTCAGGTATTTGAAGACAAGACTAACACTCTGAGATATCAAAAATTGGAACGGTTTATCTCAGGAGGTAGTATATATCCACTTACTGTGGTTCTCCACAGTCAAAACTGGATGATCCCTTGCTGGGTATGTTGTTAAAAAAAAAAAAATTCAAGTGTTATCAAAATCTCAATGTGTACAATTCAGGAATGAACTCAGAATCTTTTTCCTCTAAAAAGTCATAAGTATGTGCAACAGGCAAATAAATATACATAAAATTGCATGTCTTACCTTGTCATTTTTATCATTGAAAATTGTTGTTTTTAATTTTTTCCAACAGCTAATGTGAAATTCAATTCTACAAAACTGGCAGCAGTTAATTCGTATAAAACCCTGAAACCCAAAAGAATTTACACCAATTCATATTTGAACATGTGTATTATTGAGTATGTATGTATCTAGTGAGAAAAAACAAAAATTGTCTATTTAGATGTTTCTAAAATTCTACTATGGTATAATAATTAGGTATATTATTCAATAATTAGATAAACTATAAGTTTCCTGTATGTAGGGAATATAGTAGAATTAATTTGTATTTCAATCAATACCTGATAGATATACACTATTTATTTCAATATGATTAACTTTTCCTTTGGCATGTATGGAAAAGAAGACTTAATAGAAATAGGATGCATAGAACACAGGAAGGCAAATCTCACTTTTTCTGACCTATTCAAAGCACATATGAGACATTAAATATCATGTCTAATGTTGGCAGCACATTTTAGAAAAGATCTAAACAAGCTAGAGAGTGTATAGAAAAGAATAGTAAAGATAATATTTGAAATAATGCTAAGGATCTAGTAAAGTAACTAGGGGCACTTCAGTCTGATAGGAAAAGATGCAGAGGTGGAGAAGGACATGATAGTAGTTGTCAAATATCTAAAGATTTATTATGTGGAAGAGGGAGTAGATTTATTCTGCTTGGTTCAAGATAGGAAAATTAGAGGTTATCTGAAGATGTTAGAAAAAAGCATATCTCTGGTTTATTAGAGAAAACTTTCTAAGAAAATTAGAGGGTTTTTTCAGTGGAGGTCTTAAAAAAGAAGATATGTGGAGATGGTACAGAAAATATTAATGATTCTGATAATGTTTCCTAAATAACTGCTACGGTTTCTTTCAAATTTGAAAATTTATATTGTTCTAATAAATCTGATATAAAATAGATCATGCTGCTGTCATTCATAATTGTTAACATAATTAAGTAAATATAAATGACCAATAAAACCTATCATTTTGTTCTCTGGGTTCTCATTAGAAGTTGGAATTTTCATTAGATATGCTTAGGAGAGTAAGTTGGAATACAGACCTAGTGCCCTGGGATAGTTATAGGCATCAGTATTGAGAAGAAAGTAATTACTTTATAAGTCCTTAAAAAGCAGGCAGTTATATTTCTTTCAAAATTGAGGCCCAAGAACATCAAGACTACTTAGATTTCTTTCAATGAGTAAGTTTTGTTACTGAAATTCATTTTAAAAGTTATGCTTTGTTTTTTTTTTTACCTTGAAGTCTGGATCACTTAAATATATCTGGATTTTGGAATATCCATTGCACTTTTGATAACAACAAACTGCATCTGGATTTGGAGGGAATTTGCATTCTTCAATATGATTTTCCAATATCAACTAAAACCAGAATAAAAACCAAATATTATATTACTCTTCCCAGAGAACATATTTATAAACAATCTGGGTTTCCTGATTCCAAAAAAATTTAGCTGAGCAATGATCATTTTTAAGCTAAAAACATAAACACAAAAACTTTTAAGTTATGACTTCAAAACTGATAAAAGGAGAGATGCATAATATGGAGAGACAGGAAAGAAGGGAAAAAAAGAGAAACATTTTGAAGTCATTTTCTAAGTTAAAGATCTGAAAAACATATTGCTGGCTTCAACTACTTAAAACACTGTCAATAAATAAATATATCAAAAAGCATTTATCAAGCACTCCCTACATACAAGGCATCCTGACCTAAGAATAATTTTTTAAAAAAGAAAAAGAAAAAGGAGTCCCTGATTTGAAAGAGCTAACATCCTAATAAGAGGAAAAGGAGTGCTGGTCACAAGGGAGCATGGGCCTTCATTTGCATTACTAAAGGAAAGAGGAGCACAAGCACATGCACCTACAGGGAACTTAAGGCCCTTCCTTGGCAAAGACAAGAGCAAAGAACAGGAGGGCAGTGACCATACTTCTCCCAGGATCACATCACTTTGGAAAAACACCAAAACCTGCAGACTCGAAAAACCAGCTCTGAAAACAGCAGCACAAACCCCCCCCCTCCAAAGTTTGCATAGTGCTTCCCTATCCCATATGAGCAAAACCACATAAGAAGACAAAAGTGAGGCAGAGATCCAAATTGCTTAACTGCTAACTACAGAGATCACAGAAATAGTGATCTAGAATGTCATACCTCTAAGTTATACTTGGCTGAAATGTTCAGAAATGACACCTTACTTAAGGAATTTTAAAAGCCCACAAACTTATGGATAACAATGCCAAGAAAATTATATACAATAAATGGCCTTAGAAGTAAAGATTAAATAATGATTGGAGTTTAAATAACAATCATGTAACTCTAGTCCAACTATCAATAATATGGAATTAGGTCTTGATCAAAGATACATGTAAAACCCAGTGGAATTGTGCATTGGCTAAGGGGGACTGGGGGGCCTGGGTGAAAGGGAAAGAACATGAAACATGTAACTAGGGGAAAATATTCAAAATAAAAAATTTTTAAAATATAACAATCATGAAGAAATGGTGAATCAAAGAAATAATAGAAACAAAAATTTCAATAAAGATAATAATGAGAAAAGATATCAAAAAATTTTAAATATACCCCCCTCCCAAAAAAACCTCTAGTACCAAACTGAGTGGAAAATTTAAGCCTCTGGACTTTTTCATCAAAAAATAAGAGAAAGAGCAGATCAATGAATGGAATATATAACTAAAAAAAAAAATTAGAAACTCAACAAATTAGAAATCCTGAAAGTCAAAGCAGAGATTATCAAAACTGAAAAAAAGGTTAAATTAGAACCAATGAAAAATTTAAGAAATCATTAGAAACTATTTTGTCCAATTAAATACCAATAGAGCTGACAAGCTAAATAAAATGGATAAATATTTATCAAAATATGAAGTGCTGAGATTAAAGGAACATGAAAGATAGGACTCAACCCAACTTCAAATAATACTAATTTTCTATTTTGCAGATGCTTATTTTCTTCTGCATGAATATTTTTAGTAATATTTCTTTTTGTTGGTATTTCAATTTGTTATTTTCTGAGGTGTATGGATTTATATTTCCCTTAACTCAGAGTCTTCTACCTTAAGTGGAAAGTCTATTCTAACATTTTAGCAGATGTTATAAAATCTCCATGACATATGCTGAAGAGTAACAAGTAGAGCAATTCACTTTGATCTATCCCTCTTTTAGCATGCCCACACCTTCTTCAACCAAAACTCTTCACTTGTGTTGCTCTTTCTTGATCTTTTCCTCATAGGATTTATTCTTATTGTTTATCTCAGTTTGATAAAATAGGACATACTCTCAGGATTAAGGTATATCTATCAACAACCTAAAATGGAATTTCACCTACCATCAGCTTAGAACTATGAATGAAAAATGTTGATGATATTTTATTTTAAAAACTTATAGTTAAATCATCAACCTAAAGACATATACCATCAAGATCACTCTAGAAATGTTCAGTCTTTGATACATCAAAGCCTGGAACTATGTCAGAAAACCAGTATAGTAGTGTGCCTAAACACATATAGAATGGAATTGGAAGAAGCAGAATGAGGTTCACTTTCATCAGGCCTCTTAGCCTCAGGCACCCCTCAAAGATGAATAAATGAGTCATGAGAAAGCTTTGTTACAGTTACCTATATGAGTAGAAATTGTGTATTATTTTAAAAAGCAGCAAGGAGAAGGAGAATAAGTGGGAAAAAATAGGACTCTATTATCTCTCTACTGTCTTATAGAGGAAAAACACTGAACTATAGACAGACTGATAAAGTAGTTTGGATTTTTTTATTTCCTATGAAATAGAAACACCACTATGAAGAAACATTTACCTGTAATTTCTCAGCTTGAGACTCTTCAATAATCACATTAGTTGTAGGCCAAGTCAATACTCCAGGAATAAGTTTAATCATAGTTTTTGATTTTTCAAAATGACCAAGTGCATCTGAAAATCTAAAGTAATAATGAAGAACAGGACCATTAAAGGTGATACAATACAATCTTTTCTTCTATTCTGATTTATTCATTCTATTCTTTACTCTGACGTCTTTCTTTTTTTATTTTGCATTGTTTTAAGTATTTTTTAAACCCTTACCTTCCATCTTAGAATCAATACTCTGTATTGGTTCTAAGGCAGAAGAGCAATAAGGGCTAGGCATGGAGGTAAAGTGACTTGCCCAGGGTCACATAGCTAGGAAGTGTCTGAGGCCAGATTTGAAACTAGGACCTCTCAACTCTAGGCTCAATCCCAACTCTCAATCCACTGAGCCACCCAGCTGCCCCCTGTCTGAAGTATTTTTTAAAGCTCAGTAGTATTTCCCCCCCCCCCAATTATATGTGAAAACAATTCTTAATATTTATTTTCTAATGTTTTGAGAGCCAAATTCTCTAACTTCCTCCCTTCCCTACTCTCTGAGATGGTAAGCAATTTGATCTAAGTTATACATGTGCTATCTATCATGCAAACATTTTTTCATATTTGGCATATTGTAGAAGAAGATACAAATCACAAAAAAAAACACAAAGAAAAAAAATAAAGTGAAAAATGGTATGCTTCTACATTCAAACTTCATCAGTTTTTTCTCTGGAGGTAGAGAGCATTTTTCATCCTAAGTCCTTCAGAACTATTTTAGATCATTGTGCTGCTGATAATAGTTAAGATATTCACAGTTGATCATCATATTGTGCTATCATCATATTGATGTTACAATGTTCCCCCAGTTCCACTCACTTCACTTTGCTCATAACAGTTCATGTAAATCTTTCCAAGTTTTTCTGAAAACATCCTGCTCATTACTTCTTCTAAGAAAAGAGTATTCCATTACAATCAAATACCAAACTTAGTGGACATTTCTTCAATTTCCAATTCTTTATCATCACGAAAAAGAGCTACCATAAATATTTTTGTATGAATAGTTCCTTTTCCTTTTTTTTTAGATTTATATCTAGCAGTGGTATTGCTGGATCAAGGAGTATGCACAATAATCTTATAGCCTTTTAGACATGATTCCAAATTGCTTGCCAGAATGGTTGGATCAATTCACTGTTCCACCATGTATATTAGTGTCCCAATTTTCCTATGTCCACTCCAACATTTATCATTTATCATTTTCCTTATCTATTATATTAGCCAATCTAATGTGTGAGTTGGTATTTCAGAGTTGTTTAAAATTTTCATTTCTCTAAACAATTTGGAGCAAGTTTTCAACATTGATTTCTTCATTTGAAAAGTGTCTGTTCATATCCTTTAACCATTTATCAACTGAGAATTCTCTAGAACTATTTCATTTATACATAGTGAAGCATTAAATTGTTCTCTAAATGTTTTATGTGTTTTCTTCGTGCAGCTAGGTTATCAGCTCTTTCATATATAAAATTTATAATTATAAAGAACCCTAACAATCCTCATTTTTTTCAATGACAAAACTGAGGTGCATAGAGAGGAAGTGTAGCCAGGGTAAAAAAACACAGGACTAGAAAGGTAAAACCTTATGTCTTATGGAGGGGAAATGGTGACTAAGAAAACACTCTCTGGAGTTTATATTTTCAGTTATAAATCTTTCAACTTCTGAAGGCTCATCAAAAAGAAAACAGAAGTTTGGGTTTCCTTAGTCCCTTTCTAGGGCAGATTTCTAGGAATTTTCTTCTTTGCCCTATTAAATCCCTGTCCAGGGCCCAGATATTTCCTAAAAAATAAATAGGATACTCTAACATGGCAATATTATATAAGTTTTATTAGAAAACTACAAAATAAAGTGCTATGTAGAGTCTGAGTAGGCAGGAACCAGAGAAGACCCACGGCAAGGGGCAGAATATTAATACTAATAATGAAAGGAAAGTCCTTAAAGTGATTTGTAATTACTAGTGATTTGTGGATATTAACAGAACTTTTCCAAAAGGTGAGTCATCATTACGTGTAATAAATATTTAGACATAATGGCACTGGGAATACTTGATAACTGGCTATTCATTTGGTATCTACCTTTTACCCAACTCTTACCTGTGGCTCCAAGAAGCTATAGCATGCACAGTGGCTACACCCCAGTAAAACTGTCTCAGCAGACAAGCTAAACCAGGTTGAAGGGTAAATGACAGGCCTCAAACCCATCAATGAGTTAGGGGAAAGTTTACTTCAAGCATTGAAGAGTTCCCCAGGCCAAAAGGCTGGATGACAGCAGTTTGTTCCAACAACCATGAAGGCAGCTAAAGCAGACACTGTGGAGTGCTCCAAAGTCATCCACTGCTTCCTGGGTGATTCCCCAGTTGTCCTGATTTTGTCTTGCCATTGGACTTAGAAGTCTCTAGAAGAGAGAGTGAAGCTGACAACTTTGTGCAACTCTGCCTCACTTAAATCAATTCATGACATCACCCTTATGAGTCATTTTCCCCTTCAAAATGAAGGACAAACAATGTGACAACATATTAACATCAGCTCAAAAATACTGTCTTTCACTCACCTATTCTTTTTCAAATATACTTTTCCAATACCAAAATAGGCTAAGCAGTCAACTCCTTCATTGGGATATTGGTCAATAATTCTCTTAAATTGATATTCAGCTTCTGATAATTCCTTTAATAGCAACAAAAATGATGATCACATAAATATAAAATAGAAAAAAATATTGGTAAAGCAGAAGGATCCTGGATCCTAGAAGTGGCCAAGAAAAACTATGCAAAGGACAGGTGAAGTTAAAGTACTTTATAGAACAATGAGGTACATACATACACACCCCCATTGACCCACCTGCACAGATACTCTATTACATGAAAATTTAATTTAGATGTTTTATTGCCATTGTCTAGCTGAAGAATTTCTTCAGTATTACTTATATTTGTACACACCTCCCCAATTAGAATATAAGAGCCTTAATAGTAAAGATTATTTTATCATTTGCATTCCCAGTACTTAGCACATAGAAGGTACTTAATAAATACTTATTGATTAACTTAACATTTATTAATTTACTCTAATGTAGGTTTTTAAAAAAGGACAGATTAAAAAGCAAAATTCTGTCCCCAACCTCCAAATTTGAAAAGGAAAGAAAGCAAATATGCTGAAAAACAAGAGGAAAATCATAAAGAGCCTGTTATGTGAAAAAATTATAACTCTATGTATACATATATATGTCTTGTAATAATGATGTCAAAATTGTAATTCATATAGAACTCTTCCAAAACTTACCTCAGGCAGTCCAATTCCAAGAAGAGAGATGGCATAACCATAGATTACTAGGACATAGTTAATAAGGGCAAGATTCAGTTGCTGTCAATGAAAATGTAATAAAAAACATGAAATTATTGAGTCATTGAATTTTGAGATGCAAGGAATCTTCTAGTCAATCTTACTGATTTTAAAAATAAAAAAACTTGAATATAATGGCTAAGTAACTCACCAAGATCACAGATCATAAAACTTGTGCAGACAAAGCCACAACCAGAATCTAAGTCTTTTCCTGATGCTTTTTACACTGCTCTTTCAAATTAATCTTTTGCACACTTACCTCACTAATTTATACTAGATGTGAGAAAGACTATTTATGGTATTTTAATAAGACAAAATACTATAATTTACAAGTACACACAGAAACGTGAAGTCAACTACCTTGTTTAGCAGAGATCCCTGGGAGATCTCTAATGAATAAGAGTGATTTGCAATCATCATAATAATCTTTCACTTTTAATGAGTATAAGTGCTCAAAAGTTTGCTCTCTTGAATAGGTTTTATAAGTTAATTTCAGGTTTTTAACTAGTTCTTTTTTTCCAGTTATCAGCATCCAATAACAAGTGAACAGAGCCCTAGTCAAATTTCAAATTAATGGGAGTCCAAATTAATTTGATTCAATTGTGTCAAAAGGTACAGAGACAAAGATCACAAATCGAAATCTGGATTTGGCTAGAACCCTAAAGAGAACCTGAAAAGACTTAATCCTTTCTTTTCTATCATTCTTTCTCCAAAATATGCCTATTTCTGATTGGAGAATATGACCAGAGTTAGTACAAATTTAGAAGTAACATTAATAATAGTAATTATAATTAATCTTTACATCACATTTTAAAGAATACAAATTACATTATGTACATATTTTAATTTGATCTTTTCTACAAACATTTCAAGAAAGAACAAGAAGATCAAATTACTATAAACTGAAGTACTTTACTAAGCTCACAGACTGAAGCTGAATGTTAAAGGATTACCTTTTCTTCATAGCTCTGAATTTAATTTTGAGTCGTCCTAACAAAGACTTATAATTGCCTAAAGTCTACTATATACTCAAGTTGTGATTTTTATCTACCATACAATTATATTTAACACATGGCTGGTGTCAATATGCATGATGTTATATGCCAATTTTACCTTCAGTTTATTGGGATCTAAATCACTTAGCAAACGTGAGAAGGCTTTTGCTGCACTGCGACAATGTTGGTCCATCAGAGCTGTGCAACCTTCTTCGATGAGGGACTGCAGCATTTTTATTAATATAGCAAAATCCTGAAAAATTAAGGAAACAATTTCTATTTTGATACACCAGGAAGGACAAATTTCTTCACTGACATTGTAAAAAGGTAATGAATGACCTATAATTTATACCTAATATTTAGATGAACAAATATCTTTCACATTACAAGATTCTATTGAAGTCATCCCTTTACAACTCATAGAAATTCATTTATAAAATTCTGTGTTTGAATTAGTGAAAAAAAAATCCCTCTAAAGAACAGTATCTTCCAAACTTACAAAATCCATTAGCCAGGTACTACTATCATTCTGTGTCCAATTTTTAGATACTGTCACTAGTTAAAAGAGATTTCTCTTATACCACTTTGTAGGAATTGAATACTGTCTGACTTTATTAAGCTAAACACACACTGCTCTGATGTATTTTCATGACCCAATTAAAATATTTCAAGAAAGAATAGTCAATAGTTAACTATTTAGTTAGAACTGATACAGGTACAAACTTCTAAATTTCAGATCAATTTCTGACAGAGTTGTGGTAAATATCTTTCAAAGAATAGGCAGACTTATGAATTGCTCTTAGATCTCATGCACATGAAATATAAATAATTGATGATCTTTAATACTGCTAACTGACATAAAGGATAATTTTGCAAGTTTACAAAACACATTACTACAAAAATTTAACATTCTGACTATCATTAAAATTATCAAATTATTATTGGCATTGACTTTAGAGTTTTAGCCATAACATTTAATAAGTTTTTACATGTAAAAATAAGTAAAAGAAATACAACAATAATCAGAAATATGTTTAGCAGATACACTGTGGCACAATGGAATGTAAAAGACTTTTCTACTAGCAGCAATGCAATGATCCAGGACAATCCAGAGGAATTTATGAGAAAGAATGCTTTCCACATTCAGAGAAAGAACTGTGGGAGCAGAAATGCAGAAGAAAAACATATGATCAATCACAAGGTTCGAAGGGGATATTATTAGGGTTTTGATGTTAAAAGATCACTCAATGGCAAATATGAATAACATGGAAATAGGTTTTAGAAAATCATGAATCAAGTAACCATGGAAAAATATTACATATAAATAAATTAATTAATTAAAAGAAATATGTTTAGCAGGTAATAAATGAAAAATCTGCCAATATATTTTGATCAGATATATCTCCTACTGGAAATATTTATTTCAATTAAGTAAGTAGTAGTGGGATGAAATGGAAAAAATATTTGCTTAGGAATCAAGTGTTAAAAGGAAAGAGAACTGGGCAAATATCTGAGCAAAACTGGCTTATAATAGCTACAGGTTACAAAAGCAGGTGTCTACAGAGTCCTAGTATTGTTTAAGACCTTGAGTCTTGGGTTTTACAGATTTTATAAGCACAGGCAGTGGCTCAACACTGTTTAACCAGATGAAGAGTAGTTATGGACAGGGCAAGGTGTTCAGGATCTGAAAAAGGGTCATTAACAGGGGACTCTACCTTTTCCCCTCTACCTTTCTTGACTGACTTGGTCATGAAACCACAGGGCTAGGAGTCTGATTTCCCCATGTTGTAACCTCCAGAGTGTGTGACATCATTGCAGAGGCATATACATACACATATACACATACACACACACACACACGCACACACACATCTTATTTATTTATTTTAAACTCTTACCTTCTGTCCTAGAATCAATACCTTATATTGGTTCCAAGACAGAAGAGAGATCAGGGTTGGACAGTGGATGTTAAGTGACTTGCCCAGGGTCACACAGCTGGGAAGTGTCTGAGGCCAGATTTGAACCTAGGACCTCCTGTCTCTAGGCGTGGCTCTCGATCCATTGAGCCACCCAGCTGCCCCCTATACATCTTATTTAAATCACAGAGTTACAACTTATGAAACTACTATAGAGAAACCCTAATAAGTAATTAAAAGTTACTTAATTAAATTTTTTCTTATACAAGAGAACTGAGTTCCCATTTGGATTGACAGTTATCTGTTATGTGAACCTGGGCAAGTTACTGAATCTCTCTGAGTCTGGTCTATAACTCTGAGTCTCTGAATCTATCTATAACATAAATATGATAGATAATATTTCCATTATCAACCTCAGAAAATTGTGGAGAAGCAAGCATGGTAGAAATGTTAATTATTACTATTATTGTTAACAAAAATAATTACCTGCTGTACAGCTCTGGAAGATTTACTGAATTGTTTATCCAGCAAGCTCTGCAAATCTATTTGTAAATTCAGTTGTAGGCTGAAATTTTAAAAATATGTGTTCATAAGATAAATGAATCTAGTTAATCTGATAAAGTGGCAACTAGTCCTAATTATTAAAGAAGCCTAGTATCATGTTAAGTTCTAGGAATATAAGAACAAAAACCAAATAAAACAAAAGAAATAGTCCTTGCTCTTAGAAAACTTATGTTCTATTAGGTGAGAGAATACAAATAAATATATAAATATATCCAAAATAGGAACAAGGTACACTTTTTTTTTTTAAAGCAAAAGGCATTAAATCAGGAATAGTTTAATGCTTTAGTTAGTTGAACAGAGTTTTAAAGGTAACAAAAACTATTAAGAGGCAGAGGTAAAGTGAAAATACATTCCAGGCACGGAGGGTAGCCATTTAAAAGTGCAGAGACAGGAGATGTAGGATTGCTTATGAGAAACAATAAATTGCCAGTTTGGCTGGAAAGTGAAATAATGTATAAGGTGGAAAAAGGTAGATTGGAGCCAGATTCAGCAAGGTTTTAAAAGCTAAGCAGATTGGCTTTTATTTGATTCTAGAGGCAAAAGATGACAATTGGTGTTTACTAAACAAGAAAGTGACACGGTCAGCATTGCTTTTAGGAAAATCATAGAAAATACAAAAGCAAAGAGACATTCTTAAAAAGGAATTTTAAGGGGACTCATAATCTATATACCTATAGCATCATATTATGGATGTGGCCATTAAATGCTACATGATATACTACTACAGTATACTAAAAAACATATCTAACTCATAATTTGACTTACCACATTAGAAAAATACATACCTTGGTTTTCCCATCTCCTCATTTTTTATCCTTGATTTTCCTCTACATTTAGGGTTATGAGCTATGGACAGAAGAAATTTTGCTATTTGTATAAATCCCATACAGAGATACACAGATTTGAGAGGGAAGCATGATGGAAAGTATTTCTGTTAATTTAGTAAGAAAAGAGGTTATCTGATAGGAGTATTCTGCAGAATACATAATCAGATGAAAGCTATGGATGGTTTCACAATAGAGACTACAAGCACAGGGGCAAGCTACATTAGTGTTGGGGCATATTAATTATCATGGCTTCTTATAAAAGCTTAGTTCTCCTAAGAGAAGATGGTCTAACAAATTTTCTACTTGCTTTGTTTCCTTCATCTATTCCATCTTTTGATCTTTACCATCTTTTGTAAAATAGAGAAATCAATAAAGAAACTACTATTCAATTTTGTTCTTAAGAATTAATTGGTTGGTAATGTATAAATGGTAGAAAGTTTATGAGAAACTGACCAGTTCATCATGCAAATAGTAGGGAACAATGGACATAGAACTGTACTCTAGACATTAGAAAAACAGATTTCAAAAAGGCTGAGGAAAATATAGGCAGGTTTTCCTCCCCTTTTGCCTTAAGCTCTACTTCCTTCTTTAATCTTTAAAAATAAATGTTTCTAAATATGTAGGATGCCTTGGTTCTCTATTGTTTTCTCTCTAAACTTCTGTGCAGAGAGAATTCTGCAAAATCTACCATATACATAACATATATTGATAAATCTAACACCTACATAATAACAAAAATGGATACTTTGTAGCTACTTAGTCTCAATGCCTTCCTTCTGAGATTACCCATTTTATTCTGTTTATAGTTTGTACATAGTTGTTTACATATTTCACCCCTTTTAGACTATGAGCTCCATGAGAGCAATGACTGTTTTCTCTCTTTTTTGCTATTTCCAGGACTTATTATAATGCCTGACCCATTTAATAAATTGTGGCTGAAAGTCTGAAAAAAAACAAAAGTCTTTGCATACATTAGATTCCTTCAATCTTACAACAACCTTGTGAGAGGGATGTACTTCAGGTAATATTCTCAATTTACAGATAAGAAAACTGAAGCTCAAAGAGGTTAAGTAATTTCCCCATTGTTTATACAGCTACTGAAATAGAGCATTAAGTAAAGTTTTCCAAATACAAAATCATCAGTATTTCCAAAATCAGCAGTCTTTCCACTAAGTCCTGATACAAGTCAAAGCTCTGACCTCAAAAATCTGATACCTCCACACATGTCTAACTGCCTGCCAGAAACTAACATTTAGGAATCTCACCTTCACTTAAAACTCAGTATGGTTTAAAATGAAACTATTCAACTTCCCTGCAAAGATGAAGTGCTGTCCTTAAGTTCCCTATTTCTATTAAGAGCAGCATCAGTTTTCTTCAGCTTAATATCTTGAACCATATTTGCCATTTATCTCTTTTTCATTCCACATATATAATCAACAAGTCTTCTTCCCTTTTCTTTTCTTCTCTTTTGTATTCATACCTTCTTCTTCATTCTGTTACTACCCTATTCTAGGTTATCATCAGTTAACTGGGATAAGAACAGACTTCTTATTTTACTGATTCAGGAAACCTAAGGTGAGGAAAATCCCTATACCAGTACAAAATAGCATCTTCTCTATGACTTGGTCTTAGAGAATAACCTAGAGCAGGGGTCAGCAATGTATGGCTCTCGAGCCATATCTAGCTCTTTTGAGGGCCAGATATGGCTCTTTCTGCAGGAGCCATAAAGTCCATTTTTTTTTTCAGGCGCTGTTACAGGAGCACGCACTGTTACAGGAGTGCGTGCTGTGAGCACTGTACGGCTCTCACGAAATTACATTTTTAAAAATGTGGCGTTTATGGCTCTCATGGCCAAAAAGGTTGCTGACCCCTGACCTAGAGACTGGAGAGATGTCCAAGGTCACACACATCCTTTAAATATTAAGTGGCAGGACTTGAACTCAGGCCTTCTTGGTTCTGAGGCTAGTTACTTAGTTACTTAGGTTGATACTAAAGTTTCCCAACTGTTTTCATTATTCACTTTCAAAAATAATTTGCCCAATACCACCTGCGAAATATTAAAACCCTTGTTTGGTCTTATTATCCCCTTTCTTAAAAACAAAAAAACCCTCTACAATCCAAGAAAGAGCATACCAAACTCCAGCTGCAACCTGAGACAAGAATTATTTTTACATTTCTAAATAAAAAATAATAGTTAAAATGTAAAAATCATTCTTAGCTTACATTGTACAAGAACTATACTGTGGAGATCACAACGTTTTCCTGTAAGCAGAGCCCACCTTTTGCCTAAAAATCAAAGAAAAAATGTGGACTTTTTAAGCCTTTCCAAATCCTTCGTTCTAGTCAAAATGGTACATTTCATTATCTTCCAAAGACACCTTTCCTTACAACTATACTTTTATCCATACCATTCAATCTGGAATGTTCTTCCCTCCTCTTGTCCAAATCCTCCTATTCTGCCAAGATCCATCCTGAAACTAATGATAAAGCCTTTTCTTACCATGTCAGCATTAAAATAGTCTCTCCTCTCTTTTGACCTACCCCACTACTGTCTACATAGTTATTTTGCAATTAATCATAGGTTTTTTCAACATTATTTCTTTTTCTCTCTTGAGCAGTTATTTAAATATCTCATCATTAACATTTTCCTGTTTTTATTCTTTGTTTTCTTAATTAGATTTTTTAAATTTCACTCAGGGATACATATTTAGAATAAAATTATGTTACATGATGTATGGGAGATTATAAATAACATTCTGACTAAACATTTACAAATAAGCCTACTTAGAAAGAGAATGGAGTATAAAGTCATAATGCCAGAGTAGAGGCAGCAACCCAGCTAAATTCTCCCAACATTCCCCTCCAAACAACTTCAAAATGTGTCAAATTG
Organism: Gracilinanus agilis; assembly: GCF_016433145.1. Lineage (NCBI taxonomy): Eukaryota > Metazoa > Chordata > Mammalia > Didelphimorphia > Didelphidae > Gracilinanus > Gracilinanus agilis. The sequence continues at coordinate 419,803,508 of NC_058132.1, read as the reverse complement.
TATTCTGAAGTAGCATAGCAAACAAAAGGTTGGGGGTAAGACATTTTCCAGTCTAAGACAACTTAAGGGGTAAGCAGGAAAGGTCTGTGCACAAAGTTTATCTGGAAGAACAAGAGATCAAGAATATCAAGGGAAATAATGAAAAAAATGTGAAGGATGGGGGTCTAGCAGTACTAGATCTTAAACTGTACCATAAAGCAGTGGTCATCAAAACAATATGGTACTGGCTAAGAGACAGAAGGGTGGATCAATGGAATAGACTTGGAGTAAATTACTTCAGCAATTTAGTATCCAATAAACCCAAAGATTCCAGCTTTGGGGACAAGAACTCACTATTTGACAAAAACTGCTGGGAAAATTAGGTTTAGATTGACATCTTCCACCCTATACCAAGATAAATTCAAAATGGGTATCTTAAATATAAAGAGTGAAATCATAAATAAATTAGGTGAATGAAGACTAGTATACCTATCAGATCTGTGGGAAAGGAAGGAATTTAGGACCAAGCAAGAGATAGAGAACATTACAAAATGTAAAATGAATAACTTTGGATTATATCAAATTAAAAAGGTTTTATACAGACAAAACCAATGCAACCAAAAGTAGAAGGAAAGCAACATACTGGGAGAACATTTTCATAACAAAACTCTCTGACAAAGGTTTAATTTCTCAAATATATAAGGAACTAAGTCAAACTTACAAAAAGTTAAGCCCTTCCCCACTCAACAAATGGTCAAGGGACATGAATAGGCAGGTTTCACATGATGAAATCAAAACTATCAATGAGCACATGAAAAAGTGTTCCTTTTTCCTTCCTGATTAGAGAAATGCCACTTAAAACAACTCTGAGGTATCACCTCACACCTAGCAGATTGGCCAATATGGCAGCAAAGTAAAATAATAAATGTTGGAGGATAAGCATGGCAAAATTGGGACACTAATACACTGCTGTTGTGAATTGGTCCAACCATTCTGGAGGGCAATTTGGAATTATGTCCAAAGGGCTTTAAAAGAATACCTGCCTTTTGATTCAGTCATAACACTGCTGGGTTTATACTCCAAAGAGATAATAGAAAAAAAATACTTGTACAAAAATATCTATAGCTGTGTTCTTTATGGTGGCAGAAAAAATTAGAAAATGAGGGGGTGTCCTTTGATTGGGTAATGGCCAAGCAAATTGTGGTATCTGATGGTGATGGAATACTATTTTGCTGAAAGGAATGATGAACTGGAGGATTTCTATGTGAACTGGAAAGAGCTCCATGAACTGATGCAGAGTAAAAGGAGCAGAACCAAGAGAACATTGTACACAGAGTTGTACACTGTGGCACAATCGAATGTAATAGACTTTTCTACTAGCAGCAATGCAATGATCCAGGACAATTCTGAGGGACTTATGAGAAAGAAAGTTGTCCACATCCAGAGAAAGAACTATGGGAACAGAAATGCAGAAGAAAAACATATGATCAAGTATGTACTTCGATGGGGATATGATTAGGGTTTTGAAGTTAAAAGATGACTCTATGGCCAATATGAATAACATGGAAATAGGTTTTGAACAATGATACATGTATAACCCAGTGGAATTGCTTGTCAGCTCTAGGAGCGAGGAGGGAAGAGGGATGGGAAAAAAATAAAAAATCATGTAACCATGGAAAAATATTAAAAAAAAAAAAAAAGACAAATTTAACATATCCAATAAAAATTCCTCTAAAAGTTAAAGAAAGAAATAGGAGGGTGAAGGGGGGTGTAAAAGTGAAATTTGGGAAATGTACCAAACTACATTTCCTGTGGTCCAACGGGTTTCCGTTTCCGGTTCTTTGGGCGTGGGGAGGCCTACGTCGACGCAGAGAGGAGTTTATAATCTCCTGGGTTGGGGGGAGTGGCTCTCTTGGCCAGCAGACTCGGAGGAGACAGGAGACAATTATGGCTAGGCGTCAGATTTTGAATGCTTACAAGCGTGTGGTCTAATAACTTTATCTATCAACATGGCTTTAATTAAAATACTAATATATATATTTATAGCAGCCTTTATCATTTTTTATCGTTATAATTTGGCGAACCACACGGGAGTAATTCGAACTTTCAATTTTCTGGATAGTCTAAGAGGAAGAAGCCATGCAGTTCTGGGACCCAGAGTCTCAGAAGCGATTTTTTTCCTTGCCCAGTCCTCTCCCAGTTTTCCCCAGCCTAGAGGCTGTTTTACGGGGAAGAGAGACAATGGTTTTAATTGCCGCTGGGCTGCGAATTATTTTGCTCAATGCCCCGGGCCTGGTGGCCCTTGCTGGCACTGATGGACTGCTGGTGCCCAGCCAGTTTCGTCTCGCAGCCGATCTCCTGACTCCTGACTTGATCTCCATTCCTGCTGCACCAAAAGCCTACAAGCCTGCCAGCGTTTCAGTCCCTGTGATCTCTGATCCTGACTGCTAATCCTGCTAGTTCCAGTCCCAGTGCTGCCGCTTCCACTTCAACCCCGAGCTGCTTTTCCTGAGATTTCCGAGAAGGAACCCAGTCCTGACTTGCCAAGATCTTCGGAAACTTCCCTGGCTGCTGCCTTTGCCAAGATCTTGACCTCCAGAGACTGCTTCAGTTCTGCCGCAAACGATTTGGGTATATTCCCTTTTCTCCCTATTTCTAGCCTTCCACGTGTTTCTCTAAAGACCTAATTTAGCCACCCACACAAGCTCTACACGTGGGATTTTCTACAAAGACCTGACCCCACATGGACCTAGCGTTTACCTTTAATGGGGCCAAATGGCCTATTCAGACTTTCTTGTGATTAAAAACTGAACTCAGGGGAAGAAATTTCACCCCATACCTGCTCAGAACTTTGAGCAAAGACTGATTATAAAAAAAAAAAAACCTTTCAGAACTGAATGACTTTTAAAGAGACTGTATCTTACTGTATTTTGTTAATTACTTTTGTAAATTAATCTTGCTTATTTCGTTGATTTTCCTGTTGCACTGAATCATTTTACGCTAATGAAGTTTCTGCTTATGATGTTATTATATTTCCTAATTTACTTAAAGCTTACTGTATCAGAAGCAATGCGGTTATATGTACCATCTATGAACATCTTATAGAGCACATGTCTTTAAAAAATTTATTCTGTCTTGGTAAAGAACCTTGAAAGTTCCATGCTTTGAATATTACCTTGTAATTTTACAAGAGATCTTTTTAACTTTTACTTTAAATCCTTAAGAATTGTTGTCTTAAAGGATAAAGCTTTTATATATTTTTATTATAAGAGATATTATTGCCTTAAATGGGTAGAAGCATTTCCTACCCAGGATTTTTTTTTAACTACAGAGAGTCCAGGAGCTCCTGTATATTCTTATCTGGGGATAATTATATCAGAAGGTTTCTTTTTTAAATATCAGATTTTGCTATGGAAGCAATAACAGAATTTGTTGAGAAACTCTTAGCCAAGATTTAAAGTTGTAACAAGTATATAATTTTTAAACATCATTGTTTTAAAATGTGCTATTGGAAATAATGGTACTCTATCTGAATGTGCATTGTGAATCTGCTATTTTGTAAAACCCACTTTCTCTCACAGAAAACCTCATTTTTGGGTAACATAACCCTTCTAGTTCTAAGCTATATGTATATTTTTGATTTTTAAAACATTTTTCTAATGAGCAATTGATTTTTCCTTTTTCTCATCTTGTACTGGAAGTACATACATAATCATTATTTATCCTTTTTCTGATTCTACAGCAAATACCTGAGCCTATAGGACTGTGATTTAAATGCCTCTCTGATTCCAGAAGGGAATATGAAAGCCGTTAATAGTGCTAAAGAAAGCACATGGTCAGAGACTTGACTGACTAAGATCTGCATAATTGCAGCAGTTCTATGCCAATACTTTAGGGCTTGGAAATTGGAGTTTGAGTCCTGGAGTCCCAGTCTTTTCTAAAACTTTAGAGGACGGGGGTCCCCTCGACTTAGATTCCTAAAAAGCACCTAAGATTGGTTATTTTATTTGGCTCAGTTCCCTAAAAAAGCTGATGATAAGTCAGATCAGAGAGAGACATTTTCCTTAAGTCCTGGCCTTGAATGGGTAATTGCAAACTGCTGAATTCACTTTAATTAGACCTTCATTCAAAGGTCTAAGTTTATTTTCCCCAGATGTTTTGCACATTTTACATTTCATTCACAAGTTAATTTTTTCTTCTTTTTTTTCTTGAATTTTATTCTTGTATTTTGCCAACTGATTTCATATAACCCCCAGGACTCAGCCACTCATCCTTAGCTGACCTGAGGTACCCTTTTTAAGGAAAAAAGGTATGTTTAAGATTTACCTCATGGGGATATCTGTTAAGTTTTTTAAAATTCGATAATGTAGGGGCAGCTGGGTAGCTCAGTGGATTGAGAGCCAGGCCTAGAGACGGGAGGTCCTAGGTTCAAATCTGGCCTCAGACACTTCCCAGCTGTGTGACCCTGGGCAAGTCACTTGACCCCCATTGCCTACCCTTACCACTCTTCCACCTATAAGTTAATACACAGAAGTTAAGGGTTTAAAATAAAAAAAAATAATAAAAATATAAAAAAAAATTCGATAATGTAAAAATATATGTATATTTAACTCTTTTAGGAGTAATTTCACGGGGAATTGTATAAATCTTAGAAGAAAATGTATGTTTTGTAATCTATAATGTAAAGTTTAAATTCCTTTGAGAATAATTTCAGGATAAGGATCTTTCCATCTCCCCAGAATCCAGACGATGAACCTGTTTTGGTGAAGACACCATGAAGATGTCTGAAAAGCCTTCACTGTACCATGAAGACCAAATTTTGAACTTTGGGGTGCAGTTGATTGAACTATGGGGAGATGAAATTGAATTGTGTATATTGTTTTAATTGTACACTGTTATACCAATAGGGGACTGCCCCCAAACTGGTTTTTTTGTCAATGTGGCTAATTTTAACCATTTGTTCATCTATTTCTTTTATCCCCCAAATTCCTGAAAATTTTAGAAGTTGTCTATTTTTACAGGTCCAGCAAAGAAAAAAGGACTAACCTTTTTTTTTGCCGGACCTCACGGGGAATTGTAAAAGTGAAATTTGGGAAATGTACCAAACTACATTTCCTGTGGTCCAACTGGTTTCCGTTTCCGGTTCTTTGGGCGTGGGGAGGCCTACGTCGACGCAGAGAGGAGTTTATAATCTCCTGGGTTGGGGGGAGTGGCTCTCTTGGCCAGCAGACTCGGAGGAGACAGGAGACAATTATGGCTAGGCGTCAGATTTTGAATGCTTACAAGCGCGTGGTCTAATAACTTTATCTATCAACATGGCTTTAATTAAATTACTAATATATATATCTATAGCAGCCTTTATTATTTTTAATATTTACAGGGGGAAGAAAAATTGGGAAAAGAAATGAGAATGATGAAAGAAAATTATGAAAAGAGAATTAAAAGAGGATAAAAGAGGCACAAAAAATACTGAAGAAAGTAACACTTAAAAAACAGAATTAGAATGAAATAGAAGAAAACATGAAATATCTCATTGGGGAATAATACTGACCTGGAAAATAAATTGAGGAGATATAATTTAAGAATTATTGGACTACCTGAAACATGTAAAATTCTAGAATCCTCTTGCAACAATATGTGGTCTCTTAAAGGTAGTATTGGCACAGTCCCTTTAGCTCTTTCTAGTTTCTGTTCTTTCACTGTGTTGTTTGCATTTTCTGTGGTTTGTTCAGTTCCTTGTGTTATGTTTACATTTTTATTATCCCTCTCCTCTTTTAGTTGTCTGACCATTTCTTTCAGTTCTGCAATCTCTTCTCTCATCATGATATTCCCATCAACTTTCTGTGTTCTGTTTCCTATTATTCTATTGATCACTTTTTTGAGGGCATAGTACAATTGCACTAAGGAGAAAAGTACCCAACTGTCCCTGGCACAAAAGAAATTAATCTACCCAGTTCTATTTTCAACCAGTTAAAACTGTCATAGAGGCTTAAGAAAAAGTATAGATAATCTGGGACATTGACAAAAAAAGAAACTATATATCATGTATCCAAATTGGCACATCAAAGCAATGTACTCCATGGCAATGAAAATCTTTCTCCCTGTTTTGCTTTCCACAGGACAAAAAACCTTTTGGCAGGAAAACTGTGGTTTATGTCTGTTCCTTTAAGAGGCCCACCCCCGACCCCTGTTTCAGAATGAGTGGTGTTCTGACTGGGTATTGATGTTGCTGGGTAGACTCCAGTGAGTAGTGAACAGATCAACTGCACCCAAGATGGCTACTTCCCAACTCCCACACAGGTTTCTATTGTTTACAGATCCAACCACCTCACAAGATGAATTCCCAGTGTTTTCCTCCTACTTTGAACTCTACAGGTTAGAGACCTAGCTTGGCTCAGCCAAAACTCTAAAGATGATTTAGGGAGTCCCAAAGATGTTATTTGGTTAGACAGGCTTGTAAGTGTGATAAACCTATCTGGGGAACTCTTCACCTTTACTCTGAGGGTTTCAAGGGGTGAACTCTGTGAATGATGTTGCTAACAGATATAGACAGGAACCCAAGTTCAGTCTATTTTTGGAATACGGTATAGACGGTTTCTCAGGGCTTAGCGGATGGCCTGACCCCCTCAAGTCCCAGCCGAACTCAGTTCTCTGGCAGGGTGCCAGCAGTATCAGGCAGCTCTGGGTTTTGCGTGACCAGAGCTTAATGAGAGCTGTCACCCCCAAATCCCCTTTTACCCTTAATCCAATTCAAGTGTTTTACAGATCGCTATCTACTATTCATTAACAAGGCATTTTATTAATTAAAGAAACAAAGATGGGTGAGGTGAGTGGGGGTAGGAAGCCCTGTTCTGTCAGGATAAAATGAGGTCCTTGATGCCTGACCAAGCCCTCAGGCTTTGGCCAGGAGTTCACTTACTCCCTTTCCTCTATCTGTTATCTAAACTAAACTACAGACAGATTAGGAAAAGAAGGGTCTCTCTCAATTGGTACAGGACAGTACAGTGATCTTCAAGGTTGGCCCAGGATGCTTTTCCAGTCCACAGACCCCTTACACCTGCTGGCAAATATCTAAAACCTTCTTCCGTGATACATGTAAGAAACAGGAACACTATCAGATCTTCAGGAAAAGAGATATCTAGGGAAACCCTCAGGTAGTCTCAGTTGTTATGGGTAAAGTCCTCCATCTCCCTCCAAGTCCTGAGATGAAGATACCTTCCATGGTTCTCTCTCAAACAAGCCTCTGCTCCTCCTCCTAACCTCTGCTCTTGTTATTCAAAGTTGCTTTCCAACATTCCAAACCTTTTCTGTGCCAAACTTTTCCTTACAACTACCTGAAAACCATGATCAAAGAAAGAGCCTAGATCCCATATCTTCATTTCAAGAAATTATCAAGGAAAACTGTCCCAATATCTTATATTCAGAGGGTAAAATAGAAATTTAAAGAATCTACTGATCACTTCCTGAAAGAAATCCCCAAATGAAAATTCCTAGGAATATTATGGCCAAATTCTAGTGCTCCCAGATCAAGGAAAAAATATTGTAAGCAGCCAGAAAGAAACCATACAAATATCACAGAGTCAAAATCAGGATCACATAAAATTTAGAAGTTATCACTATCAAAGAGCATGGTACAAGATATTTCAGAAGGTAAAGGAAGAAGAATTACAACCTAGAAAAACTGAGTACAGTAGGGCTCCTGTATCTTTAAGGAAGGTATCCTTCTAAGATCTCCCATGGATGGTCAAAATCACCTACTAACACCTATTGATATATGTGACACACACACACACACATATATGTTTGTGTGTTTTAAAAATATATATATGTATATACACATTTATTCATTTATTTATCTTAGCTTCTGCTCCTTGGCCCCATGATTCCACTTTCTACTCCCTAGCCCAGTCCAAAAAAACAAACAAACAAAAAAAAAACTAAACCTTTAAAAGGTGGGGGGAGGGGTGTGAAAGTGAAAGTGAAGAGACCATGCTGGGGCCAGACTTCTCCACAGGCAGACTTTTGGCACTTCAGATTGACCAACAATAACTGAAACCACAGAAAGCGAAACTGCAAACAAGGGGAATCTACTGTTTAATCCTTCAGGGGAAAAAATGGAGATTTAATAAGAGAACTTTTAAGCATTCCTAACAAAAAGACCAGAGCTGAATAGAAAAACTGACATTGAAACAACAGACTTAAGAGAAGCATAAAAAAATGTAAACATGAAAGAAATCTTTATAAATGGCTCAATAAAGCTAAAATTTCTATATGGGAAAATGATACATGTAACTCCTAAGAATTTACCATTATTAGGAAATTTTAGAGAGAGTCTACATAAAACAGAGAGCATGGGAGTGAGTTGAATATGTTGGGATTATCTTAACAGGGAAAGAGAAATGAAAAATAAAGGAAAATTATCTCACTTCAGAAGTAAGCAAGGAATAGGTTTTATAGTGGAGAGTAAAATGGGGGGAAGGGTGGCAGGCAATGTTTAAACCTCATTCTTATCAGAACTGGTTAAGTGGGAAGAATATACAGTAGGGCCCTGTATCTACATGGGATATATTTCAAGACCTATTGTGGAAAGCTGACATGAGAGAGAGAGACTGCCTCTGAGTGCTGCTGGCAGACTTTTAGTGCTTCTGAGATGACTACAGGTAACTGAAAACTTAGATCTGTTCAAGCATACTCAAATGGGTATAGAAATCTACTTTTACTTATTAGGAAAATCAAAAAGGAGGGGGCTAAGAGAAAGAGGGTAGAATGATAAAAGGAAGGATAGATTAAGAGAGACAAAACATATTACTGAGGGAGGTCAGGATAAAAAGAGAGGCTAAACAGAAGAAAAAGGGATGGAAGAAAATACATAGTTAGCAATCAAAACTGTGAAAGGAATGAACTTACACATACAAAGGAAATGGATAGCAAAATGGTTTGGAAACCAGAATCCAAGAATATCTTGTTTATAAGAGACATACTTAAATAGAAAGACACAAACATAGTGTTAAAATAAGGTGCTGTAGCAGGATCTATTATACTTTAGCTGATGTTAAAAAAGCCAGGGTAACCATCGTGACCTCATAGAGAGCAAAAGCAAAAACAGACATAATTTAAAGTCATATTTAATAAGTTACCAAGTCTTTAACATCCCTAGTATAGGCTTCCTTCTCTCCTCTGACAGTACCATCACTCTGGTATAGGTTCTTATTATCACATTCCTATCACATAATTTCCTGTTCTGTGAATAAATGTTAAGTTGTCTCACTAGTTTACTCATTAATCTTTCAATAGCAATTTCAAAGCAATAAATGCTTGAATGCCAAGTGGGAGATGACACAGGGCTAGATATTATATACATTTCTATCATATATGTGTCTGTCTATATAGGTGTCTGTCTATCTCGATAGCCTCCTGGTGGGTCTTGCTGTTTCAGGTCTCTCCCCATTTCAGTCCATCCTCCACTCAGTTATCAAACTAAATCTTCTAAAGCACAGGTCTGACCATATCATTCCTTTTCTACTTAATAAACTCCAGTGAATTCCTATTGCTTCTAGGTTCAAATATAAAATCCTCTGGCTTTTAAAGTCCACTATAATTTGGCCCCTTCTTTCCTTTTAAGTCTTAATATACCTGACTCTCCTTCTACATACCCCATGATCTAAAGACAACCTCTTTTCTATTCTTTAAATAAGATATATCCTATGCCCCTAATTCTGTACCTTTTCACAGAAGGATGGTACAGTGCAACACTATTAACTTAGCATTAGATTTACATATGAAATAGAAAAAATAACTTACCTGGTGGCAACTCCGGTTGATAGCTTTTATTTTCTAATTTCAAAATCTCACGAGATACCTACCCATAGCAATAAAATAAATGAGATGAATAAGAAAAATACACTATAAAAAAATCTATCAAATACCTGAAACTGCCATTTTTTCCACTCATATACATTAACATTGCCACATCTCAAAATTCCTAGTTTGAATAAATCTCTTTATACATTCTATTTTTATGGCCTTTTAGTTACTTCTTCTAGTACTCTTTGTATCCCTTCTAAATACTTTATGTCCCTCAAATTACCACGATGGGGACCCAATTCTCCAATGTCTGACTACTACTGTTTATACTGTGGGATGATTATTTAATGGATCCTATATGCTTTTGTTTCTGTAAGTTGGTACGTTTTCATTCTATATATCCTTAAAACTCTACCACTTCCTCTAACTACCATTCATACCAACAGTTACTTCCTGTGGAAGAACAAAATCCACAAGAAAAAATGGTTATTATCAGTTATGTTTCTCTCCTTGATTTACAGACTAAAATCTGGCTAAAGAGTGTTATAGATTTAAATCTGGAAGGAATCTTAGCAATCATTTGTCCAACTCCACTATTTTATAGGTAAAACTGATAAAAATGGAAATGTCACAAGAGCAATAAACAGGACTTGAAACCAGATCTTCTGAATCTAGTACAACATTCTTTATATTGTACCAAATTACCTCCTACTGCTAGGATGCATTAAAAAATGTTGCCAAGAATCTTTCAGTTACATTTCCCATGGAATTGGTTTGTAATAATTAGAAGCTTTTTTAAGTTACTGGAAATAATTTTTAAAGAAAACAAATATAATAAGATACATAGTACTGTGAAATAAAACATTTGTCAGTTGCATAATTTCCTGTTCTGTGATTAAATGTTAAGTTGTCTCACTAGTTTACTCATTAATCTTTCAATAGCAATTTCAAAGCAATAAATGCTTGAATGCCAAGTGGGAGATGACACAGGGCTAGATATTATATACATTTTCTATCATTTGGAAAAAGCTTTGGAGTAATATTCAGAGTGCATGGGTTAATTGGGCAAATCATTTAAACTCCTCTAAGGCATAGATTCCTCATCTATAAAAAGAAAGGGTTGAATTAGATGACCTCTGAAGAACCACTTAAAAATCTATATGTATACCCTCAAACACAGCAAATCTGACATCATCTTGGAGACTAGAATACAGGTTAAAAGGTTTCTTTTTACAACTTTCTAAACAAGTTTTGCTACTCTGGCATCAATAACAAAAAATCAGTTCAGTTCTAAACATTCCAAATAATCCCATCACTTAAAAAACAATTAGTGAAGCCATCCTTAGAGACATAGGGAACCTGGAATAAATCATTCCTTCTCAAAAAGAAAATGTATGTTTATATGTGTCTGTCTATATAGGTGTCTGTCTATCTCGATGGCTATAAATATATATATATATATATATATAGAGAGAGAGAGAGAGAGAGAGAGAGAGAGAGAGAGAGATAATAAAACTAAAATGAACAGTAAGTGTTGGAGGGGATGTGGCAAAATTGGGACATTAATGCATTGCTGGTGGAGTGAATTGATCCAACCATTCTGGATGGCAATTTGGAAGTATGCCCAAAGGGCTTTAAAAGATTGCCTGCCCTTTCATCCAGCCACACCACTGTTGGGTTTGTACCCCAAAGAGATCATAAGGGAAAAGACTTGTACAAAATATTTATAGCTGTGTTTTTTTGTGGTGGCAAAAAATTTGAAAACGAGGGGATGCCCTTCAATTGGGGAATGGCTGAACAAATTGTGGTATCTGTTGGTGATGGAAAACTATTGTGCTGAAAGGAATAATGAACTGGAGGAATTCCATGTGAACTGGAAAGACCTCCAGGAACTAATGCAGAGCGAAAGGAGCAGAGCCAAAAGAACATTGTACACAGAGACGGATACCCTATGGTACAATCAAATGTAATGGACTTCTCTATTAGCAGCAATGCAGGACAATACTGAGGGACTTAAGAGCAAGAACACTATTCACATCCAGAGAAAGAACCATGGAAGTAGAAACACAGAAGAAAAACAACTGTTTGATCACATGGGTTGTTGGGAATATGATTGGGAATGTAAACTCTGAGCGATTACCCTAATGCACATATTAATAATATGGAAATAGGTCTTGATCAATGATACATGCAAACCCAGTGGAATTGCTTGCTGGCTGTGGTAGGGGGTTGGGAGGGAGGGAAAGAACATGAATCATATAACCATAAAAAATATCCTAAATGAATTAACTAATAAAAATTTCAGATAAAAAATAAATTTATGTAAATTAAATTATCCATTTTACTTTCCCTCCCCCCCAAAAATAATAAAATAAATAAATGAAATAAAATTAACATTAAGGAGACTTTCAATGGGAAAAGAAGTAAAAAGTAGAAGGTGATTGCTGAGTAGGAGGGTAGGGCCAAATAGAGGGGAAAGTCTCTTTGCCTTGGGAAGAGAGTTATATCTAGAAAGTGATAATATGAAATCTAAGTAGATTTGCTAGAAGCAGATAGTAGTGTTGCTTTCTTACCTGCCCAGGCGACAATGGTTCAGTTCAAACAAAGGAGTTTCACTCCAATTCACCATGCCCTAGGAACAGCTCTGGGCAATAAGACTGTTGCATTCTAGCCTTTATATGTTTTCTAGTTTCTCAAAATTTTTGCTGACAATTTAAGTCTGTACTATAAGGAAATAAACTTTTTATATTGTTTCATTTCTGTGTACATATTCCATTTAAGATCTCAAAACACTATCTTGTGAAAGAACTGAAACTAGAGGCAATGGGATATAATTCTGAAGTCTTAAGCCTTTCCTCTCAACTCATTTTCTTTACTGAGAATCCTCCTAGGAAAGTTTAAAACTAAAAATAAACATGAAAAGGAAGTGGGGGAAGAACCCCATGAAAATGATATAAATATATCAGAATACATATAAAATATGAATTTATAATTAAATGAAGCTAAAAAGTAGTAACATTTTAATTTGAAAGATAAATTTAAAGTAATGTGAGTTTTCTCTTGACTCTTTCCTTCTAAATGTAATACTAACATATTTACTTTTATTGTTAGAGATCTATCTTGACCTAGCTTCTAGAGCAACAGCCAGTCGGCAACCTTTTTGGCCGTGAGAGCCATAAACGCCTGCAGAAGGAGGAGGATGGAGGCGGAAGGCACTGGAATATGGGGTGGGGGCTGAAGGGACCCCTGGGGCACATCCTGGGGCTCTGTCCTGACTGGCTAGTCAGGAGGTGGAGCCAGATATGGCTTGAGAGCCATACTTTGCCAACCCCTGTTCTAGAGGATACTGATAGCAATTAGGTCTGCAAAAGGGAAGGGGAAGCCCATTCAGCTATTTTTGGATTGCCAATTGTAAATTAAAACCAACATAACAAGGACTTATAAATCATATGCTCTCTAATTATGGGAGGTGGACTAAATGAACTCTAAAGTTGTTTCTAGCTCTCTCTATATCTATATCCCATGATCCTAAATCATTAGCAACTAATGCAAATAGCAGGCATCATTGTAGAAGAAAGAACACTTGACTCTGGAGTTAAGAGGAATTTGGTTTGAAACCCACTTCTTAACCTCATTATCTATATGGTATCCATGAAATCACTTAAATTCTCTAGGACTCAGTTTCTTCATTTTTAAAACAAGAGAGTGGGGATTAGGTAGTCCATGAGGTTCCTTCCTACTCTGATTCTTTGTAAACTTTACAGTATTCATCTATTGCACTATTATAGAAATTTCTATTACTTTTCAAAGATTTGATAATCTATTAACAGTTATCTTAACAAAGGAAAAATAGTCTCATGTAGCCAACAGAGCAATAATTTTGAGATCCCTATTCTAAATTATTTATTAATAGTTCTTTGAAATTGCATATTTATAAAGTTTTAAGAAACTAAATGAAACGCTCTTATGAATATGTAGGAAGAGATCAAATTTCCAAAATATTTAGGTTCCACTATTACCAAAACTACCAGACAATCAGCATGTGAAAGAAATATCAATATTGAGTGAGTTTACCTTCAAATTCTGATATTGATAATAGTCACGATATTTCGATGCTAATTTTAAAACTTTATTTTCTTCATTGGTTTCCATAAGATTAAGATAACCAGAATGTGAAGGTTTTGGAGAGCCTGAGGATAACCTAGGAAAAAAATAGCTAATGTTTTAATGCTGCTGATTATGATATATTATTTTTAAAACTCTCCAGATGAACACATGACAGCAGAGATAGTGAATTTTAGAACATAAAACATTGTTAATATTAATATGGGCTTAAAGGAATGATAAATAATTTTAAATCAACAATCTTTTTATGGACAAAATGAAATACTTGATGTTAAACTCATACTTTAAGAAAAGTTAAAGAAAAGTCTTTTGTTTTTGTCAATTAAAAGCAACCATACCTTTCTGTTTTAACCAGAACAGCTACTATTTTCAGTGTGCAAATCAAAATGACAAATTTTAACTGAAGCTGCAAATAACAAAAATATGGGAATCGCTGACAAATTGTTGTTGTTCAGTTGTTTCAGCTGTGTCTGACTCTTTATGATCCCATTTGGGGTTTTCTTGGTAAAGACACTGGAATGGTTTGCCATTTTCTTCTGAAGCTCATTTTACAGATGAGGAAACTGAGGCAGATAAAGTTGAGTGACTTGCCCAGGGTCAAACACTTAGTATGTGTCTTGGGCCAGTTTTGAACTCAGAAAGATGAGTTCTCCTGACTCTAGGCCAGCACTCTATTCCACTTATGCCACTTAGCTGCCCTCTCTGACAAATTATCACAATTAATTTTAAAACATTAACCAGAACTATAATCAGTAATTAGGTAAGTAAAGTATTTGTTACTGATTTTGAGTATTTCTTGGCAAATAAAGGTAACTAAGCAATTAACTAAGTGGTTAAGGAACAAAGTAAAACAATATTTAATGGAAAAATTTATCTGGCTTCTGCTATCCTCCCCAATCCAATAATAACAACAGCTCCTATTTATAAAGGGCTTTAAAGTTTATGAAATGTTTTCTTCACAAACCCCAGTAATTCAAGGTAGGTAATAAAAATGCTATGATCCTCATTTTGTAGATAAGGAAATTGAGGCTTAGGGAAGTTTAATAATTTTTGTTGTAGTCAAATAGGCAATAAGCATCAGAGACAGATGATGTACTCAGATCTCTTCACATTCCAGTGGAACACTGATTTACTTCTGAAGGGGCAGAAAAGGAAGGAACACAATAAAAATACTTATACTGCCCTCTCCTGGTCTGGTAGACAGACCCATAACTGACTCCAAAATCAGAGAAATATGAGAATGAGAATCAAAAACTCTTCCCACTGCTACTTGAAATCAAGTAACAAAAACTATAAATGTCGCAGTGGAAAATATTGCTCCAAACATTCTTCAATAGGCCTGGCTAAATATCACATATATCTCCAAACTGATTAATTTTGTCCTATTTTCAGAGGAAGAATACATACAAAATAATGCTCATTCTCTCAGACTGCATGTAACATTTTGTTTTTTAATTCCTTAATGCAATTATCTTGTAATACTGTTTATTATATCTCTCTATGTATTAGTATTGTATTATAGTATGTATTAGTGTGTTAATTTCCCTGACTAGGCTGTCAGCTCCTTGAAGGCAAGGATGATTATAATTTTATATCTCTCCATAATACTTATCGCAGTATTCAGAACGAGCAGTTACTTTAAAAGTATTTGATGATTTGATATGTTGAGATGAGCTGGGGATTTTCAAAGCAAGCAATTTTTAAAAGAGATAGTAAAACAACTGCATTGTTCTTGTTTCTACCTACTAAAAGCTATTTGTGGCTTTTAGAGCAACTGACCACAGAAACTCAAAATTTCTAATAATCTAGTATTGACTTACCTTTTCCCATAAATTGATTTCCTCATTCCATGTTTTGAACCTTTGAAAATGAATTGTAAAAATCATCAATCTGATAATACTACTTCTTCAGTTTTTTAACTGTTAAAACTAACATACTTCATCCTTTATTCTAAGTGTTATGTAAACAATTTCAAGTTTATAGAATATTTGAAAACTAACGTACTTTGTATAATTCATAGCTAAAAAAAAATATAGTCATGCAACATACCTCCATCTGCCAAAATAAACATAATAGGTTTCTATCAGCAAAGGTAATTCCACCAATGTAAATTACAACCCTCTAGAATTAAGTGGATAAATCATAGTGAAATGTTTGAGGCACAGAGAAGAGATGTGACTTGACCACTGATGCCAACCCCAGTATTCTATACAATACATCATGCTATTTCTACTAGAAATACTTGAAGTAAAAGGGAAATGTTACACTTTGTTACTTAAAAGTACCTCGTAATTCTTCCACTTGTTTTAGTAATTTTATGTTCTGTTGAGTAAGATCCTTCATTCCATCAGGGTAATTTCTGCAGAGATGTTGAGCTCTCTCATTTGCTTCTAGTGCCCAGGCATGTTCCCCCAACATTGAGAGAGCATCACAAAAACGATAATGGCCCTGTTATATGGAAACAAATTCTCATTTTAAAAAAAAATATGCCCACAGTAAAGAAGTAGGCAAGAAATAATTATCTTCCTTAAAAAACTGTAAAACATTTGTTTTCAATAGGTGAGTTATATAAATTTTTTCAAGAAATAAAACTAATGAATTAAATAAAAAGCATGAAAAATAGGTAGACTGATAAGTAGCAGAATTAGTCAATTAAATGTCAAAACATTTACTCGAGTTTGGTCACAAAGAATATAATTTGGGGATTTCATTTTCAGATTTTTTTACATCAAAATGTAGCAATAATTGAATTATTGTTCATTTTAAAGAATAGTAAACTATATATTTATGACTCTGGGCCAAAGTGAATTTTACAACTCACTTATAAACTA
Source organism: Gracilinanus agilis (assembly GCF_016433145.1). Lineage (NCBI taxonomy): Eukaryota > Metazoa > Chordata > Mammalia > Didelphimorphia > Didelphidae > Gracilinanus > Gracilinanus agilis. Next base: position 419,786,769 of record NC_058132.1, on the reverse strand, counting down.
GAAGAAAAGTTATTATTTCAGGAAATTGTAAATTTTGTCAATAAAGTAGAATGGTCCTACAAAGAATCTTTTAATTTCTGTAAGTATTTTGGGGCGGAGGATTCTGCCACACCATACCAGCTCTAAAAATATCACTAATAAATTTAATGAGTTCAATTTGATCAATTCAACAAATAATTTAACCAATATTTCTACTATATGCATGCTATTGTCCTTGGTTCTAGATGTACAAATACAAAAATGAAAGTATTTATTTTCAAAGAGCTTACATTCTACTTAAGAAGATACATCTTATACATAGATAGATAAATGCAAAGTAACTTCTGGAAGCAAAGCATCATATTGGGGTTATGACACGAGGGGCCAAGAAAGGCTTATAGTAGGAAGCAGAAATTCAATTCAGCTTTGAAGGGAATTATAGATTCTAAGAGCCAGAAAAAAAGGAAGGAGTAAGTATATTGCAGACATAAGGTACAATCTACTCAAAGGTATTATGTTGGGAGGTAAAAAGCCAAGTTAAAGGAATAGCTAGTTAGTAGACCAATTTGGCTTTAACATAAATTATGTATTGGGTAATAAAATAAGTCTGAAATGGTTATGTAATAGCTTAAATGCATAGGGCTTTAAAAATATCAGGCTGAAGAGATTTCTTCTTCTTACTAGAAGTAATGAGAAGAAGGAATTATGAGAACTAAATTCTTAACTAAACAAGGGATTGGATTAATGACAAAAGATAAAATTGCTAATTTCAATTATTAAAAAATGAAAAGCTTTTGTAAGATAAACAGGGAAGTGGTTAGCTGAGAAAAATAGTTTTATATCAAATATCTTTAATAAAGGTTTGATATTCAAGACAACAGAAATATTGAAGACCAAAAAACATTCTCCAGCAGATAATTTGGTCAAGATAGTTGATAGGATCACAGATCTAGAGTTAGAAGGAATCTCACAGTACCATATAATTCAATTTCCCCAAAGATTACACAGGAAGTAAGCATCAAAGGCAGGATTTGAACCCAGCTTCGCAAGTACCACAGTTAGGTTCTCAAAAGGAAAATTGCAAACTACTAACAGTTGTATAGAAGGATGCTCCAAATTATTAATAAATAATGTAAATCAAGTTGTTTCAAGTTATAAATTTGGTAAAAATGACAAAAGAAGGCAACAACTAATGCTGGAAATATTGTAGAAAGACAAGCACACAAATGTATTTTTGGAGAAGCTTTGAATTATTAAAACCATTTTGTAAAATATTTTGGAATTTTTCAAAGAGAACAACAAAAACAGAAATACCCTTTGAGGAACAGATTCCAAACTACGCATATAATCCAAGGAGGTCAGTGGCAAAAATAAAGACCCCCATAAACACCAAAATATGTATGAACACAATAGACTGTGTTCTTGACTATGCAAGTTGTATTATATGAATTAATAGAATGTTACTGCTCTGCAAGAAAGATGAGACATATAAATGGATACAAAATGAGCAGGGTCAGGAAAACTCTCTCTCTCTCTCTCTCATATATATATATATATAAACTATTAATAGTGTGAAAGTGGAAAACAATAGCAACACCACATGTAAAAATATGATTCCCAAAAAAGAACCACAAGATGACACATGTTCCTCCCCATTCAGTAGAAGGAGGATGGATTATGTGTAACAATGCATATGAAGTAGGAGATTAAGGCTGTGGAACACTGAATATGTCAAATTTTTTCAAGGCATTGCTTGGTTTTGCTGCACATTTCCCTACCACATTTCCCTCTGATTCTTTATTATAAAGAATGGATATCTGGAAGACAGAGACAGGAACAATTATGCATTCAGAAATATATGTGGCATTAAAAATCATTAAAATTTTATTTAAAAAATAAAATTAATTTTAAAAGAATTCACATTCTAGTCATAACTACAAAATGTACATGAAAATAGTTCTCTTGTATTATTTTCCTTTTTAATGGCATGATATTTAATATTTCTGTTACATCCCAGTGGAACTGCTTGTTGGCTTTGGGAGGGGGGGAGGAGAGAGTATGGAGGAAGATCATGAATCATGTAATCATGGAAAAATATTCTAAATAAAAATTTTAAAAATATATTTGGGTTACATATTTTTTCTTTTCATTTTCTTTTTTTTTTAAACTCTTATCTTTTGTTTTAGAATGATACCAAGTATCAACTCCAAAGCAGAGGAGCAGTACAGGTAAGGCAACTGGGGTTAAATGACTTCCCCAAAGTCACACATACCTAGTAAGGGTCTCAGGCCACATTTGAATCCAAGTCCTCCCAACTCAAGGCCTGGCACTCTATCTGTTGTGCCATCCAGCTGCCCAGGTCACATATTTTCTGAGTACATTGTGGTATAAGATACTGAACTAAATCCAATTCCTGTCATACGGTCTTTCAGGTTTTTTCATCAATAAATAGTAAATAGGAAGTTCTTTTCTATGTTACTTACATTTTGTAGTTTGTGAACTATCTTTTAAAAATATATTGATTTTAATAATTTTTTAAAATTTCTATACTGTCTATATTTCCCTTTTTCCTCCTTCCTATTTTTCCTGGAGGCATCCTGTATATCAAAGAATTAAAAATTTTTTTCTTTTATCAAAAATATTCAAAACATCAAAAGTCAAAAGTTACACGTGGTATTTCACTCTCATTTATCCCCAGCTTTGCAAAGGAGCAGTGGGGGAGAGAGGGGTTAGGGGGGAAGTACGGTCTCCTCATCTTTTAGGTCAAAATTGTTTTTACAATTTTGCAATGTTTTTCATTTCTGGTAGTTGTTCTTTTCATTTAGACTGCTATGTTAATATGTGAATTGTTTTCCTAGCCTTGTTTTACCTTTAATTAGTTCAAATAAATCTTTCAAACTTCTTTGTATTCATGTTTGTTGTTTTTCACAACAGTAATGTTACATATATGATATATACCACAATTTGTTTATTCTCTTCTTGAAGGACATCTACTTTATTTCTAGTTCTTCTATACCACAAAATATTTTGGGGTATCTGGAGATTCTCTTTGTCCTCATTTGAGTATATGCCAAGCAGTAGAACCTCTGGGTAAAAGGGTATGAACATTTATCAATCAAAAAAATTAAAATTGTTTTCTAGTACCAATTCACAGCTCATCAACAATATTTTTCTGTTTCTGACTTTCTAAAATCCCTATGACATTGACAATTTCTGCCAATTTGTAATTTTTGCCAATTTTGTCAAACATGAGGATGAAACCTCAGGGTTCTCATTTTCATTTTTATTACTATCAGTAATTTGAAGTATTCTTTCATATGGTGCTTTGCAACTTTCAGAAACTATTTGTTCATATACTTTTACCATTTTTCTATTGAGGAAAAGTATATTTACTGGTCTTATATATTTCTGTTACTTGCCTAAATATTTTGGTCATCAGGACATTTATCAGAAATATGAGCCCATTTATCGATTGGGGAATGGCTTGATTTTTTTATACAACTGAATTAACTCCTTGTATATTTGAGTAATTAGATCTCTGTCAGAGTTTTTTGTTATAAAGATTTTTTCCCAATTTGTTGTTTCCCTTCTGATTTAGGCTACATTGTTTTTGTTTGTATAAAAGCTTTTTAATTTAGTATAATCAATCATCCTATTCACATTCAGAGTTATAATTATCAGTTGTGTATTCCCCAACATTTTGGTATCCTCTCTTAGTTCTACCCCTTCTTCTTAGGCTATTTCCTTTTAAACCAGTGATTTGTTTTAAACCAGTAACCCTTGTCCCCTCCCTTGATTTACTACTCTTTCTACCCCCTCCCTTGTTATTCCCCTTTTTATTTTTAAGTCCTAATGAATTCCCTCTCCCTTCTTCTCCCCTCCCTTTTTTGACCTCCCCACTCCCCTGGGTTTATCCCTTCTGACTTTCTCAATAGGGTTAGATAGAGTTTTATATCTCAATGGCTATAGCTACTCTTTCCTCTCAGGGTTAATTCCACTGAGAGTAAGGTTTAAATATTACCTCTTAATGTTCTCTTCCTCTCCTTCTTATAATAGTATTCATCCCCTCCCTTTTCCATGCCCTCTTTGTGTGTAACAGAATATCCTATTTTTCTTATTCATTCAAGTTTCTCTTGGTGTCCCCTACTATTCACCCCCTCTTTCCCACCCACCCCCTTATCATCTTAGACCACTTAGTACTCCAACCTCTCCCTGTGAATAATTCTTCTAATTATTCTAATAGTGGATACTATAATAGTGAATAGAGTTCACTACAGAGAATTAACATTTCTCCACATAGGAATACCAATAATTAGATCATATTGAAGCCCTTAAAGAGGCAAATATAAAAATAAGTTTTCTTTCTTTCCCCTCTGTTTCTTATTTACCTTTTCGTGTTTCTCTTGGTTTTTGTGGTTGGATATCGAACTTTCCATTTAGTCTTGGTCTTTTCTGTGCAAATACTTGGAAATCTTCTATCTTGTTGAATGCCCATACTTTACCCTGCAAGTATATAGTCAGTTTTGATGGGTTGGTGATCCTTGGTTGTAGACCCAGTTCTCTTGCCTTTCTGAATATCATATTCCAAGCCTTGTGGTCTTTTAGTGTGGAGGCTGCCAGATCCAGTGTGATCCTGATTGGTGCTCCTTGATATCTGAATTGTCTCTTTCTGGCTTCTTGTAAAATTTTTTCTTTTACTTGGAAGCTCTTGAATTTGGCTATTATATTCCTGGGGGTTGTCTTTTCAGGGTTTAGTGTAGAGGGCAATCTATGGATCCTTTCAATGTCTATATTGCCCTCTTGTTGTAGAACTTCAGGGCAATTTTGCTGAATAATTTCCTTTAGTATGAAGTCCAAATTTCTATTTTTTCAGGAAGACCAATGATTCTCAAATTATCTCTTCTAGACCTGTTTTCTTGATCTGTCAATTTCTCGGTGAGTTATTTCATGTTTCCTTCTATTTTATCAGTCTTTTGACTTTGCTTTATTTGTTCTTGTTGTCTTGAGAAATCATTGGCTTCTACTTGCCCAAATCTTGTCTTTAGAGCCTGGTTTTCTGCTATATTCTTTTTTCTTTTCGATTTGGTCTATCCTGTTTTCCAGGTGTTTGATTTTGGTTTCCAATTTGCTTATTGATTCTTTTGATTTGGAGGCATCTTTTTCTAATTGCCCAGTTCTAGCCTTTAGAGCAGGGGTCGGCAACGTATGGCTCTTGAGCCATATCTGGCTCTTTTGAGGGCCAGATAGGGCTCTTTTTGCAGGAGCTATAAAGTCAATTTTTTTTCAGCTGTTACAGGAGCGCATACTGTTAGCACTGTACAGCTCTCATGAAATTACATTTTAAAAAATGTGGCGTTTATGGCTCTCACAGCCAAAAAGATTGATGACCCCTGCTTTAGAGACTGGTTTTTGGCTATAATCCTTTGATTTTCTTTTTGAATCTTGTCTGTTTGGTTCTTCAAGACTTCCAGCTGGTCATTTCTGGTCTTCAATTTGCTTATCAATTAATTTGATTTCTAAGACTCACTTTCTGATTGCAAAATTCTGCCTTTTAAACTGTTATTTTCTTGCCACATCCCTTCCATCTTTCTCATAATCTCAGATTTGAACTCTTCAATAGCTTGTGACCAGTTTTCATTTTTTGGGGAAGGTTTGGATATGATTACTTGTTTGTTCTCCTTTGCTGTTTGCTCTGTTGTCTGGATTTTTTCTGTGTAAAAGTTGTCGAGTGTTAAAGATTTCTTCTTGATCTTTCTCTTCTGGGGTTCTTGTCTCTGGCTTGCCATTGTAAGCCCAGCACCCTCTCAGCTTTATCCTCATGTACAGGGTCTGTCTGCTCTCTTTGGGCTCCTGAGGTCTCAGGTCTAGTTGTTCTTAGGGTTAAGCCTCCTGGTGGTCCCCTTGCTTGTTCCTCTGCCCAAAGCTCCTTTAACAGTCTCAGGACACTGCTTCCCCAGTCGTGTACCCCTCTGCTCTGGGTCCCCACACACGGTCCGTGCCTGCGCTCAGAATCCGCTTCTGCTGCTGTGACCATGCCTGCGCTCAGGGTCTGTGTTCAAAGTCCGCATGTTCTTTAGCCTCTTGGGATCTTAAGTCTTGCTGCTCTCAGGAACAGGCCCTCGAGCTGCCAATGACTTACTGGGTGCCCCAAACTCACTCTAGCTCTTGTACGCTGGCTTTGGCACTGTAGGTGGTGTGGGGGGGAGGGGGTTGCTCAGCTCGTATTTTAGTGAGAGCTGTTTTACCCCTTTTTATCATGGAAGTGCCCCTATTCCACGTACCTTCAATGCTGCGCCCTGTTGTGGGGTCCCTTTGTTCGTGTGGATTTGTTTTTATGTCTTCTTGAGGAGTCCCATATGCATGGGTTAGGAGCGGTCAAGTACCTGCCTTTTACTCTGCTGCCATCTTAACCTGCACAAGTTATTCTTCTGGAAATAGGTTTTGAACAATGATACATGGTTATAACCCAGTGGGAACTGCTTGTTGGTAAGAGAGAAAGATTTCGCAGAGTTTGAAACAGAATGCTGGAATGAGACAAGACTGAGAGCCAATGTAGTTGGAAAGAGGAGAGCAAAGGACTGTGGGAAGTATTGTCTCTGGAGGGAATTAGTTTCTCAGCCCTGAACCAGAGGTAGCTTGGTTTCCCTTAGGGGATGTAAACCTCACCTTTCCCGGAGGATTTCCCTACCTCATTCTTGCCTTCAATTTGTGGATTGAACCTCTGAATCTCTGTGGTAACAACTCTGGGTAGACTGGCAGAACTCATCAGCTATATGAGAGGATTTATCCTGGAGGACAGACTGGGCCAGTCTTGAGAAAGAAGAAACTTTTCTCAGTGCTAGCTATATCTAAAGACTTTTGTGATCATTCATTAATAGCTTAGATTAGCAGCATAGTCAAGAAGAGGAGCTGAGGAAGCTAGGTATTTAGCTTTTGCCAAAAGCCAAAAGGAGTCTTCATCTGTCTCTGTATTTGTTAACTTAGGACACTCCTTTTCCCTCTTTCCCAATCCTTCCCTGATTACTAGTTTATTAAATCTTCTCCTGAGTTTATATACCAACGCAGTCAGATAAAATTTAGAGATATAAAAGGGAGGTTATGGGTGTAGAGGGGTCTTATGGGGGAGCAGTTCCAAACAGGCTTTGATAATGTCAAACCCAAAGCTGTCCAATATTGTGATATTGCTGCTCCCCTGAAAGGACCTGTATCAGAAAGGACACCAAAGGGTGCCAGGCATTTTGCTAAGTCCTGGCAAAAAGCCAAAACTTTACCCCATAGGTGTCTCTATCTAAATAAACTGTTCTCAGTTTCATCTCAGGGACTAACCCCTTAGAAGGGAGGATAACCCAACTAGTCATATACACTCTTACTAGCTAGTTATCTAACATCTTTTAGGGTTACTTTATTTCCCTTTTAACATTGGATTCAGGAGGAGGAAGAAAAGACTAGGTGGGGGGGGCAGAGAATGAATCATGTAACCATGGGAAAATATTCTAAATTAAAAAAGGGACAAAAATAAAAAAAATAATGGTTCCTTGAAAGCAGTACTGTTTTTGCCTTTCTTTGCATCCCTGGTGTTTGACACAAATTTGAAACATAGTAAGCCCTTAATAAATGCTTGTAGATTGAAATTCTAGATAATTTACTCCTCCAATTCAATGTCATAATTTTGTCAAGCCTCTGTCAAATATTCCTTTAGTAACGTGATAACACAAAAACTGAGATTTTCGAAGTATTAAAATATTCATTGTATTGACATAGCCCTATCTCTAGCACAATATTCCTTCAGTTATATGTTACTCTTTATTTCTTTAAAGAACATTTTGCAAATAATCTATAAATGTATAATTTTGGTATACGGACTTCTAGATTTTTTTTGCATGTTGTAAGTAAGCTATTTTGAAATAGTTTGAAAAGGAATTCCCTTTCTATTACTGCCTCTTAGATTGTTATTATAACAGATTTTGTGGAATTATTTAGCAGCCTGCAATGCTTCAGAATTATCTCAGTTTCTAGACTTTCAAAGAAAACCCTCTGCAAAAAGAGAAATCCATATCTCTTCTTTACTGTTTTAATTTCTTTCTCTTCCTTTATTGTTACCAGAGGCATTTCTAGCAAGACATCAAATAATAGTGGGAAAAAGAGGCAAATTTTTGATTTATGCCTGTATTTATTATGAAAGCTTCTGGTTTCTCTCCATTGCATTTTACTTAAGATGCATTATTGTATTGTAGTGTATTGTTTCACATACTTTATTTCATCAGATCCTGCTAAGTGCTGACCAGTGAAAACCAGTTTGACCCTAGCTCTCCATGATGTATTCTAAGTATTACAAGGCTAATAAACTCAAAGACTAAGTATTAATCCTTTTCAGCCTCTTCCTGGAATTAGAGTTGTCTCCTACTTCCCTGTCCCTGACCCTCATTGTTTATTAAGGATATATACTCGCCTGGCCAGTCCTATAGATAAAAGGGCAGTCTTCTGTTTGTCTTATACTGGCCCTTTGCTTCAAACTATATATACACTTCAATCAGAGCACAGATATCATTTCCGCTTCCTCCTACCCCAGATTTACTGCTGCTCACTGCTAGCATAGAGGCAGGCCATATAGGACAATCTCTGCTAACATCTCTTCTCCTCCCCTTTTGAGTTGTAAGTTTGATAAAGCTACCTCTGTGTGCTAATCATTCTTCATATGGACCAGATTGGACTTTCTTTTTGTTTGACTTTATGATGTCATTTCTTACAATACAGAAATGTTCCATTAAATAAATGTACCAAAATTTGTTTAGCCATTTCCTGATTGATGGGTAACTCATTTTGTTTCCTTTTTTTTTTTGCTAGTATAAAAAGTGCACAGATACATCTTTTTTCTTCCTTGCATAGAGGGATTTTTTCTTATCAATTACCTTCTGAAGTATATGCCTAATAATGGAATCTCTGGATAAAAGGAAATGATTATTTTAGTTATTTTATTTACATAATTCCAAATTGTTTTCCAAAACAGCTAAAGTGATTCACAGCTCCACAAAGTTACTGGTGGACCTACCTTCCCACAATACCTCCAGCATTGAATATGTCCATCTTTTTTTCATCACTGTCAATTTGTAGGTGTGAAATGAAACTTCAGTATTATTTTGATATTCATTTGAAAATTTGTATTAGTGATTTGGAGAAGACTTTCATGTACTTAATAGTTTGCAATTCTTCTTTTGGCAACTGTTAATTCATACTTTTTGACCACTTATCTATTAAGGAATTGCTGTTGTATATGCATATGCATATGTGTGTTTAGATACATGCATACATATGTAGTCTCTATTTCTTTTATGCTAAATCCTTATTTGAGAAATTTGATACAAAGATTTTTTCCCCATTCAACTTATTTTCTTCTTAATTCCTAAGTGAATTAACTTTATCTACATTGAAGCTTTTAATGCAATTAAAATTATCTGTTCTACCTTTTGTAATTGCCTGATGACTCTGTAGTTAAGAATACACTGTCTAACCATAGCCAAAAAGGTATGTGATCTGATTCTCTTCTGTAACTTTTTATAGCATCATCATTAATTGTAAAACAACATATCCACTCTTGAGGCTTAATTTCTACCAGACTGCTTTCTAATTTTCCTAGCAGTTTTATCCAATGGGGAATTCTTTTGAGATTTATCTAACACTGGGTTACAGATTTCCATTGTTTTTGATGCTCCCTTATCTAGTTTGTTCTACAGATTTAATTCTCTGGTTTTTAATTAACTAATATCAAATGGTTTTGATGGTTGCTGCTTTATAATAGTTTGAGATGTGAAAGTGTGATTCCCTTTTTCATTCCCACCTTGTTCTACTTTTTAAGTTTGATATTCTAGATTCTTTTTTGAGTTCTGTAAAGATTAGTTTGATAATTTTATTAGCATAATATTAAACCTGCAAATTAACTGTAACTGTACTATAATTTTTATTATATTGGCATGTTCCAGAAATGAGAACCCAATATACTTTCCCCTATTTAAAGTTGTTCTTTATTTCTTTAAGAATTTTGTCATTAAATCTATATGTTATTTCATGTACTTTGAGAGATTGGTCCCCACATAATTTAAGTATTTTATAATTAATTAAACAGTTTTAAGCCCTTACCTTCCATCTTAGAATCAATACTGTGCATTGATTCCAAGGCAGAAGGGTGGTAAGTGCTAGTCAATGTGGGTTAAGTGAATTGCCCAGGGTTACACAGCTGGGAAGTGTCTGAGGCCAGATTTGAATCTGGGACCTTCTGTCTCTAGGCCTGGCTCTCAATCCACTGAGCCACCCAGCTTGCCCCCAGCATTTTAAAATTTAAATTTTTTTTTGTAATTTGTAATGAGATAGGATTTTCTTTCCAATTATTTCCTCAGATTTTGTTATTATTAGATAATGCTGTTGCTTTTTCTGGACTTATTTTGTGAAACTACTATCTTATTATCTTTTCTCTTCTACCTGCAGATAAGACTGAAAAAGGATACTTCTAGGGCTAAACTGGAAGAACATTTATTTGGGGAATCAGATATCTTAGGCAAACCCTTAAATTTAGATATATTTAAATTCCATTAGTAGACTCTTTTCCACACTTATTTGAAGCCAACTGAGAGAATTAATGTGTGTACTGATACAGAATACACATTCAATATTTACAGACTAAAATACCATGCTTTAATTTGTTTTCTCTAAGCAAAGTAAGTAATCAATAGTGAAAATGTTGCAAAACTCTTCACTATATATCATCATGAAATAGTTCTTCTTTTTTTAAATTAATTTATTTTTTTAAACCCTTAACTTCTGTGTATTGGCTCCTAGGTGGAAGAATGGTAAGGGTGGGCAATGGGGGTTAAGTGACTTGCCCAGGGTCACACAGCTGGGAAGTGTCTGAGGCTGCATTTGAACCTAGGACCTCCGGTCTCTAGGCCTGGCTCTCAATCCACTCAGCTACCAAGGTGTCCTCTGAAAAAGTTCTTTAGATAGACAGGTGATTTGACTTCTCTAACAGAGCTCTTTAAAGATCAGAGCAAAGTAGGATTTTCTATTAAGGATCCAACACTTTCAAGCACCAGGCATTCCAATATTCTTTAATTTTTAAAAAAATGACATTAGACTTTTCTTATCAGAAAAGCAAAAATTAGTCATTCAGAGGTCTTCTCTTTTTCCTTTAGCTGACAAATTAATTGCCTGAACAGTGCAATCTACACCTCATGAACCTGCTTCCTTTAGATGGTCTCTATTTGTTTTGTTTTATCCTTAAAGCATCAAAAAAAAGTAATATATTTAAGATACTTTAAATCATTTTGGAAATAGACAAGGATATATCAAAATTATTTTATAAATTAATGGGGCAAACAGATATAGTAGAATCAATGAGTAAGATGAAAATCCCATAGTTAAATTATATTCTTTCCAAAGCAGTTCTCCAAGATGAAGTCTCCAGTACTTTGTAATAACATAGATATGAGAAGTCAGAACACTTGATTTGTTACTATAGGCTCAGGCAGCTGGCCTGACTCAAGGTGGAACTAGATGAGAGTTGAGACTGGCTGCTAATATTTTCCTCTTCCTCTTTCCTTCCCTCTTCCCCTCATCCTGCTCTGAGAAGAGTTCAAGACCAATGTCTATAAGGGGAAGGGGGGAACAAGATAGAAGGACAAGGGGCATATTAATATTTTTTTTATTAGATGTTTAGTCTGAAGCACACCCTTCCTTAGTAGAATAGCAAATGTACTAGTTTATGTACTATTTAAAATGTTTTTTCTTCTCTAGCTCCATTTTTTTTTAATCAAGCCCCACTAGAAATTAAGTTAAATGAGAGTTGGATATAACCTCTTCATTACCTTGAAAATTGAAACTAACTTCCTAGAATATAATCAGTGTTATATGTAGACATCACAATGGTAGTACTTATTTTCATTTTCCTAGTCATGAAAAAAAACCTATTAAGATCCTATGGCTTAATCAAATACTAGATTTGATTATTCTTCAGAACAAGTTATTCCTAATACAGAAAGAAACATCTTTTCATAACAAAGTGTTGAGCTGAAAATTACAACATAGACATATTGGAAGATAACTCCTACTATGAATTATATTAGTTTGTAGCTCTCTTACGGTATGTAGCATAGAATATGCATGTAGGAAGTGCTTTATAAATAACTTATAACTAAATATCATAACAGCAATTATGAAATCCCCTACCCCTTTTACGATTATAATATTATTAGCCTTTATGATTATAACACAGATAATATAGTTTGCTTCATATGAATTATAAACATTAGCTAAGAAAAATACAGTTTAAGGGTAGTATCAAATCTTGCTGACAAGCATTTTGACCTTAAGCCTGAAACCCAAAAGTTTCAACCAAGCCTACCACACCCTGTTGCAAAATCATAAAATAGGAGATAGAGGGCTGCAATCAGGTCCAACTGTATCTCAGGTGCAAATGTCAGTCCATCTAACTAAGTGTCATCCATCTAACCTCTGGCTCCTAGTTGTCAGCAGAAAAGACGTTAGATCCTAACTCTTTACTGAAAAGTTTTTGGAAAGGTCAATAATAATAATAGATATAAAGTTACCACCCACAGCAATTTTTTTTTACACTTTCTGGCTTATTCAGCACTTGCTCAATCTGTCCATGTGAAAAATTATGTCATCAGATTTCTATGTATAAAAAAGGGCTATCTCCTGAGGCTCAGGGTCTCTGATCTTGATCCTGACTAGAATCTAGATTTATTGTGAGACTGGCTACCTCTCAATAAACCTATCATTCACCTTGAAGACTGTACTGATGTGATAAATTTTCATGACATAACTATTCCCATTCTGTGAGAGAAAAATACATTTAAACACCAAGCCCCCAATAGCAACTACTGAGGGGAGAAAAGAACAACAACAACAAAGAAAATGTTCAATGTCCCCATAAATTTGTAGGACTTCTTTATCAATTTCAAATCACAAGATCAGGCTCATAATGAATTTTTACCTGAGTAAAACTTAAAGAATGAATTACACATCATCTATTTTAAATTTTAAAAGTTTTCAGCGCAAAACTCTGGGAGAAAAAAATTCTCTGATTAAAATATATCTGATCATAATAATTATTTACTCAGTACCAATTGAATATATATCAATTTATTTTTTAACATTTATTAATCATTAAATCATACCATAAAACCCTGTTATAAGGAAGAAAAATAGAACTAACTTTGTTAACTTTGCTAATTATAATTTTAAAAATGTAGGGGACTCCTAGAGAGTAATCAGTTCTATTTTCTAACAATGCACATTGAATAATTTACATTCTTACAACACTGACTATGGGCACCGAGATGTGAAGTGAAACACCCTAGGTAGCAGAGTCAGTACATTAGAGCTGGGGGCTTGAATCTAGGTCTTCTTGACTCCAAAACTGGTTTACTACATGCTACCTCTTCTTGTGTAAGGAAACTAAATCTGTGCAAGCAAGTTGCATAAAGTACCAAAGGGAATAGGAAAGATTAGTTATTCTTTTCTAGATTAGTAATAGATATTATTAAAATAGTGACCAAAGAAGAACAAAAATTTGTATTTTATAGGTTTTAGCTCACTATCTGTAAAGACTATACCGTTTCAAAATATAAGTAAAACAAAATATCAACAATTATAAAACGTGATTTAAATAGCTCTTAATTAAAGCAAAACTATAATGTGATATATACACAAATGCATACATACGTACATATATGTATATATGTATATATATATGTAAGACACTTAATGGTTTAATTTTTATAAAGTTATCTTGCACAATTTGCTTAATTACTAAAGGAAGCAATACTGAAGAGACTAACCTTTGGCCAGTTGTACTTCAGAATAGTGGCCCTCTTTCCATCACCAAGTGCACACCTTAAAATAATAATAAAAAAAAAAAGTAAAAAATTGTTTTATAATATCTATTGTGAAGTGGAAATTGTATCACACAAAAAGTTTCAGACAAATTGTCTGCTGTATTCTTACTCATTAACAATACTTTCATCCCTGAAAATCATTAGGATTTTTGATCTTTAACATAACATAAAAACATCAGTCAAATAATTGCCATATACACATATTCTCTCTTTAAACAAAGATATTTTTCTGTTTAAAACAATGCTCATGTTGAGAGGTTCTCTCCACATTTCATTTCAACTAAGTTTATTAACCACCAGACAAAGATTAGTACTACAGCTGTCACTGCAATTCCTCCAACAATTGTAAGCTTTAGTATTTTATCATAATCTGTAACTTCTAAGAAGTCAGGGACTTAATTTTTCTTTTTGTATCCTTAGTACCTTCCCACTGGTGGTTAATAATGTCCTGTGAAACAGTATTTGTTGAGCGTTTGAGTGTACAATTAAATGAATGCCACTGATTCTTTTCTTGGTCTCCCCAAGTAGCGCCCATGAGCTACCTTTCTTTTTAGCTGAAACTTCTTGCTTTCTTCTAGTTACCCACTCCCTAAAACAAATTAATTGTTTGCTTTCTTTTACCTTCTAATATTTAGTAATATTTTCTTATGTTTTAAAAAGTTAGCAAAAAGCAATTCAACAACAAAAAAGCAAATAATCTTTTCTGGCTTATAGAAGAGATTTTAGTTACATAAATATCTACATTTGAGTTTTCAAGCAGATTTTTCTACATGTTCATTATATATGATTTAGCATAAATATGTTACTGTTTCAGGGATCATAACAAACATCTGGGAATACTTACTTGAATTGACCAGTACGAAGGAAACAAAGAGCTCGGTTACTGTAAAGTAGGTGATTTTCAGGTCTTTAAGAAAAAAAACATACATTTTAGTCAAGTATATTACACCTAGAAACAACAAACACACAATAACATGTGTAATAAAACCTTTCAAATGCTTCATATATGCTGATGACATTTTCTTTTTTCCCAAATCAGCTTTGATCATTATTTAAACCAAACTAAGAAGATTGGGATTTTCAATTGTGATTGATGAATGTGTAGATACTATTTCTGTTAACAGAAAGTCAACTTTACGAGAACACATTACATGTTTTCATTATTATTTCCATTCAGTTATAATAAGAGAATTACTGAAAAAATTAAAAGTTTAAAAAGGGAACTTATACATATTAAATACTATTTTTCCATTGACTGTGATAGCATCATTAGAGATGTGGTTGTTCTTGTGAGAAAATAATTGACCCCATAATATAATATAAAACTTCAGAATACAGCAAACCTATAAAAAGCATTTGTTAAAAGAAAAATATTTTCCCCTGATGCCACTATTAGTAGTATTCAATATGCAATTAAATTTAGTGATAAAATGTTTAAAGATAATTTTAAATTTCTTACAGTAACTTAAATAAATGCATATTGGTTTCAAAAGTTTCATCTTGTAATAAGCCCCCTTCCAAACAGAGTATTAGTGAGAACATGAAACATTATTTTTACATAGTTTTTACATGGTTGTAGAGCCACCTGGTTCTAATGCAGGTTGCTGTGTTTTAGAAATAAATAAGGAGGCCTAACCTGAAGAAGGGAAAACACAGGTAAATCACCTGCCTTCCTTTCTTTTCTTCTTTTTAAATAAAATGTTTTTATCTGAAACTAACCACTAAACAACAATACAAACAATTAAACTTGTTGAGTAACTATAAACATATAAATTAATTAATTTCAATGAATGAAGCATTTTAATGCCATTTTAGTCATTCCTTTCAACTCACCAACAGGAATTTTGTCCATTCCTTCTCATTTGCTTTTTCTCATATGACTATAGTTATTGTGTACATATTTTTCTACTGCTTATTTTTTAATTTGTATTGCATTATTTCATGCTGGTCTTTCCAGATTTTTTGTGCTTTTCATACGATCAGTCTTAATTGAAATCATAGTATTTCATTACATTAATGTACCATAATTTAACCACTTGCCTAGTGTTAGACACATACTATTTCCAATTTTTTACAACTATAATAAATAAGTTGTTATGAAAACCTTTCAACAGATAGCTAATTTTTATGTTTTTGATCATAGTACCAGTGTTTCCAACAACATTTCTGGTTCAATAATAGAAGTAGGGACAATAATAGAAGTAGATCCATAATTTCACTGGTGTTGAGAAAAACCAAGTAAATAAACGTTCTAGCCAATTACAGGCATGCACTTTCTCTACTAATTACATTCTTAGAGAGTTGTCTAGGACACTGTGAAGAAAGATGACTTGCCCCATTCAAAGAACCAATATGTGTCAGAAACAAGATGTGAACTAATTTTTTTTTTTTGTGCCAAGACCAGTACTCTTTTTATCATGATATGCTTCTTGTCATTATCTTTATAATTAATACAATTAATTTTGTAATTTTTATTGCATATTACCAAAAATGCTCTCCATTAACAATAAAAAAATGAAATTATTTCTTTACCACCTTAGAGCAACGAATTCTATTGCTTTTAATTGTTTTTGCCAATTTAAGTTGTTTTAACTTGAATCTCTGATTAGTGCTTATATTTTCAATAGAAAATAATTAAGATAAATATTTCATTTTTATTTTCTTCCATTTTTTCCTAGGATTTTTTTTTTTAGTATTTAACTCTCATACCCAGATAAATTCAATGAAGTGTATGGTGTAAGACATAATGCAAATCCCTTTTCCACCAAAATGACAACCAATTTTCTCAAAGGCATTTGTTAAAAAATGAATTTTTTTCCAATTTTTGGTTTCTAAAAGTGTGTCACACATTAGTATTTCTTATACATTTTGGTTGAAATGTTGATATAACCATTTTATTCCATTTCTCTATTTTTTTGGACAAAAATTAAATAGTTTTTTTATGAAGACTACTGCAAGCTCCATTTTGTATATGAAAATGTTTGGCTCTTTAGTGAAAATTTAAAAATTTAAAAAATTAAAAAAAATTTTTTTGAAGAAAAATACTTTGATGGCAATGTACAAGATGGACTATAGTGAGAAGAGGTTTGAGGTATGTGATGATTAGATTAAGTCTAAACTGCCCATCTTTAGATTTAATCACCAAAGGTGAGAACACCTCTAATTCTGGGAGGTCCTAACCCACGTGTGCTAGAGTGAGTAACGAATCAGAATCAATGGACCGCCCTCTACACTTTCTATGAGAAAGCATCTATTGTGATTGGACACGCAGGCTAGGGGAAGGCACTGGAAGTGACACATACGTGACCCCTATAAAAGAGGGAGTTGAGTGAATGAGGCTGCTTCTGGTTTGGTGAAGGGGACCTGAGGGAGCTTTGCTGGTTCGTGACCGAGATTGTTCCATGTGGTGAGTTTAAAGACTGAATCTTCCTGAACTTCTATTAAGAAACTTCTTTTTATAGACTCTGTGAATGAAGTTTGCTCCATTCACCTCCAGGGGTCAGGCCCATTAACCCTCAGGTGAGGGTTAAGATCTACCTGGACTAATCAGTTGGATAGATTCTTATCTCTATACTTCCTCTCTCTCTTCTTATGTAAATAAATTTCCATCAAAGTCAATTTTTATTTGAGATTATTCTTATTTGAGAATTGGTAATAGTTCAGTCCTTTGGCAACCATCTTTAATATATTGAACCCATAAAACCTCTTTTTCACCCTTACAGGTATGGAGGATAATTAATAAGTTATTTTTAATTTTTAAAATTTAAGATTTTTATTTAAATTTTTTCATTTATTTTAAATTAATATTTTTTTAAACTGCATCAAAATAAATTTTAAAGTTTGGGATTTCAAAGACCCTCTATAACAGCTTTTCTCTTCAAGAGAAATTCCTAATATCTCTTTCCTGACTATTTTTCCAAGTACATTTCTTAGAATTTCAATTTGTTATATTATTAAATCCTTTAATATTTTGAATGGTTTGACTGATAGCATTTTTAACTTCCAAACAATTCAGGAAGGATTAAAACTTGTGAATATTAACTAAAGTTAAGAGAGGTTGTATCTTATTCCTCACCCTCTCTCTCCTAGATCCTTTTAACTAAAGCAGAAATCAACCATCTTACAGATTCACCTAGTCCACATTTTCATTTCCCCTCTTCCTGGGTACAGAGGAACTTCTCTGTATAACTCCAAAAGCTGGTCTTAAAATTTATAATTCTTTTAAAATGCAAATACTACTTGAAGAGGCAAAAGATAAAATCTCAGTTATTTCACAATTTTGCTTAAGTTGTTGCTTAAGTTTGCTTGGTTGTAGTATTCAAAATCATCTATACTGCATGTCATATATTATTAATTCTTACTCTTGCTGAAGTAGCAAAGTGGTAGAGATTTATTTTATTTAGACAGACCTGTATCCTCATTTGACCTTATATAAAGTTTATGTTGTATCATTTATCCAAATCATAAAATGTATGTCTTTCAATTTATTCCTTACCGAAATTCAATTGCTCTGGTATAATATGTGATAGCCGTATCAAACCTCTCTTCTGAGAATTCTTCATTTCCTCTTGTTTTCATAATTTCACCTTCCTGCAAGAACAAAAAGAAAATATACTCAATAAGCATAAATATAAAATTTGAAGAGAGGACATAACATTGTAGAAGAAGGGGAATGCTAACTGTGGATACTTAAAATATAATATGGCATAACTTTGGATGTTTAAATTTAAATAATGCAGAGTGTGTTTGTCAGGAGTCCCTGCTAATTCCAACACCAGAGGTCCATGGCTTTCAGAACTCTAGATAGTCCTTCTGTGTAAGGCCACTTCAACTCATTCCAGACAAGGTCCAACCAGACATTCTAATGAAGGAGAGCTAAGGCATTCAAAAATCCTCCCTAGCAACAGCTGGTATGCAAATGAACATCTGGCTCTGATTTATAAACAAGTCCCTAATCCCTTCTTCTTCTTGAGACATCCTGCCCATAATACCCATTCTGCTTGTGGTTTTAACACTTAAAAATTCCTACTCAGAGACTCCTCAGTAGGCAATTCCACTGCTTGCTACTGGGAGAATTTAGTCCCATGTCTAACTTTTTTCTCTCAATATATCTCTCTGATTTTAACATAGATGTCTTCAAAATTATTTTCCAAGTTAATAACATCAATATATATCTTGAATTTTTACTTTCTTGTATGTATAACGATCCATGACTATATTTTTATGTATATGGATAAAGAAAGTTCACAGTGGTATTATCTCATAAATGCTAAGTAGATAGATTCTGCCAGCTGGAAAGTTTATGATAGTGGTTCTGCAAAATACTAAATCTGTTGTCAGAGGACTAATCAAATATAGAGATATTACTAAACGGTTGGCCACAAATGGATTTTTTGGCCATTGCAATTAATGAAATTGCTATTCGTAAAAATGAGGCAACTAAGTGGCATAGTAGATAAGAGTGCTGACACTGGAGTCAGGAGGACTTGAGTTCAAATCTAGTTTCAGACATTAGCTATGTGGCCCTAGGAATGTCATTTAATTCTGTCTGCCTCAGATTCCTCATCTGTAATGTAAGTTAGAGAAGGAAATGGCAAATCATTCCAGTATCTTTGCTGAGAAAACCCCAAATGAGGTCACAAAGAGTTGGACATGACTAACTGACCCCCCAAAACATTTTTTTCCTGAAATGGAGACTATGAAGATGTCCTCAATTCTTTTGCTTCCAAAATGAAAGCATGATAGAATGGGGGAAACAAACAAAAGATGCCAAAAATATAGTTTTGAGACCGTACATTAACCTTAACCTAAGAAGGCTGGAAGTAGTAGGATGAGGAATGGACCTGTAACTTTAATGATATAGACAACTCCTAGATGAAGAAACTTCTTCTACCACTGTAACTAAGAACCTTCTCTACAACTTTGTTTTAGAGAGTAGTCTAGACCAGTGATGGGCAAACTATTCAGGGCAGGCCAGATCTGGATGTGGGGTTTAGTGATTAGGGAATTGCTTAAGGCAGTGATGGGAAAACTACAGCCTGGATCTGACCCCTGGGGAATAGTTTGCCCCTCACTGGTCTAGACCACCAACAGGCTAAATGACTTACCAAGGGATATACAGCCAGTATGTTTTAGAAATAGAGCTTGAATTTAGATCTTCCTGGTTCCAAGGCCAGTAGTTCATGCTGCCTCTCATTCTAACTATAAAAACTCTTAAATATGGTATAACTATCTAATGATCAACAAATTGACAAAAGTATTATGGAAAAAAATGAACATCTCAATGATATATAATGTTCCAGTTTCATAGTCCTCCGTCTCTAACAAAGAAGGGAAAAAGATATATTCCTTTATGCTTCCTTTCGGAACAAGGTTGATAACAGCATTTAGTTTTAATTTAAAGTCAAATACAAAAGCAATCTGGTGATTAGGCTTAAATTATTTAGGCTTAAAAACATTCTTAAAACATATTTCATTGTACTTTTTTTTTTAAACCCTTACATTCCACCTCAGAATCTTCCAACCATCAATTGGTTTCAAGGCAGAAGAGTGGTAAGGGCTAAGCAATGGGGGTTAAGTGACTTGCCCAGGGTCACAAAGCTAGGAAGTGTCTGAAGTCAGATTTGAACCTAAGACCTCCCATCTGTAGGCATGGCTTTCAATCCACTGAGCCACCCAGCTGTCCCCTGTATATTCTAAAAGGATATGTGTTCTTAATGTTAAAGATCAGACCACTGGGGAAAAAATGAAGAGAAATGTTTGGTATCATTCTGGGTAGGAAATGCATTCCTTGCCAACAAGGGATAGAGGAAGTAATAAAAGATAAAAATAACTTTGATTACATGAAACTGAAAAGCTTCTACACAAACAAAATAATATACACCTAGGATAAAAATTGAAGTCGTTGAATGGGAATAAGATTTTAGAAAATTTCTCATATAAGGGTATGATATCCAAACCATCTAAACCAGTGATAGGCAAACTTTTTAAAGTGGGGCCAAAGGAAAGGAAATGCTCATCTGTCAGTCTGTTTCTAAGGTAGCTCACTGTATTCTTCAGATTAGGAATAATGTCGCTGGGCAGATAGAACATTTCAGGGGACCGCATCTGGCCTGCCTGCCCTAGTTTGCCCCTCACTGATCTAAACAATTAAGTGTTACATATTTTCATACCTATAATATATATCTATGTGTATTTCTTTATATGTGTGTGTATATATATATATATGTATATAAAATAGACAAATCTATTCTTAAAAAGCCTTTCCCTTGTAGACATGAAGGGTATGAACAAAGAGTTGTTCAAAAAAAGAACTATAAACTATTAGTAACATGAGAGAATGCTCCAAATTACAAATAAGAGAAATGTGAATAAGAATTAACTCAGAATTTCCTCTTATACCATAGATGGGTAAAAATGACAATATTCAGTGTTGGAGAGATTGTGAAAAACCACTTGGCTATTTATTTATGGCAGAATTTTTTATAATAAAGAATTAGAAAACAAGTAGATACTCTTTAATTGGGGAATGGCTAAGTAAGCTATGGCATATGAATATAAAGGAATACACCTATGCTATAAGAGAAAATAAATATAATCAATGCAGGAAAGTATGGAAAAAATGAAAACCTTACTTTCAGAACTGTGAATGAACTATACAATCTAAGAAAATGAAAAAGTATCAGAATAAGGAAATTAAAACTTCATGTGTATTGTTTATTTTATTTTATTTTTTAAAAACCTTAACTTTCTGTCCTAAGGCAGAAAAGCAGTAAGAGCTGGGCAACAGAGGTTAAGTGACTTGCCCAGGATCACATAGTTAAGAAATATTAGGCCAAATCTGAACACAGATCCTCCTGACTCTAGAACTCTATCTACTTTGCTACCTACCCATGTATTGTTTATAGGAAAACATTTCAAAAAACAAAAAAACTCATTCAATCAAAATGAACATCTGGAAAAACTTTAGTGTTCAGTAGGTGAATCCAAGAGAATTTTCTTCAATTTTTTGATCTTTTGATTGTTTTCTATTATTTGTTTTGCTTCATGGGGATATCTTTATTTGTCTTCTAGTTTTCCAACATAAAAATTCCCTTCTAAGTCATTCATTCTCCTTGCAGTTTTTCCTTCAGAGCCTTTAAAAACTTTTTATATATCCCTCTTCATTTCTTCAAGTAATCCTGTCAAAAATTAGTTTTTCCTTTGAGCCTCTGCTTGAAGTTTGTTTTTAATTTTCATATTCTGTTTTTTAGAATCAATACTAATTGGTTTCAGAGCAGAAGAGCAGTAAGGACTGGGCAATTGAAATTAAGTGACTTGCCCTATGTCACATATCTAGGAAGTACCTGGGGCCAGATTTGAACCCAGGGCCTGGGTTGGCTCTCTATCCACTGAACCACCTAGCTGCCCCCCTGACTGCAGTTTTTATGGAGACAGTCACTTTTACTTTTTAGAGATTTCTACATTTACGACAATGTTTTTTGTATTGGATAGAGTAAATGGGCAGTAATTTTAAGGAGAAGGCATTAGTAGCAGAGTATGGGAAAAGAGAAAAGGTGTTCTGTAGAAGATGGGACTGAAGCTAGGTTTGAAGGAAGTAAGAAAACCTAAGAGACAGAGATAAGAGGAAGAGCATTCCATAAATGGAGAACAGTTGGTGCAAATGCAGAGAATCAAGACATGTAATGTTATGATCAAGGAAAATCAAGTCAGCCGGTAAAGTTGAATTAGAGAGAGCATAGAGAGAAAAATGAAGTATAAGAAAGGTAGAAGGAAGCCAGGTTATAAGAGACCAGATGGAAGATTTTTGAGGATCATGGAGGTAATGGGGAGCCATTGGAATTTAATGAGGAGGGAAAAGAGATTAACATGCTCAGAACCTTACTAAATAGGATGATTACTATGACAGGTCTGTGTAATATAAACTGGAAAGGTGAAAGAAGAGGCAAAGTCCAAACAAGAGAAGAAAGACTAGGTTGGTTACTATATAAGAATAAAGATCAAGAGATACATATGAAAGATGTAGTGAAGGAAGAAACCACAAGAATTAATAACATATTGACTATGTGGTATAGGTATGTAAGGAGTAAAGGATGAAAATGCAGCTGCAAACCTAAGTAACTAAGCAAATGGTGGTTTCCTTGAGCTCACAGCAATGAGTTTTCTTTTGAATGTACTGAATTTGAGGTGCCTATGGGACATCCAGTTCGAGTTAACTAAAAAGCACCAGGTGATGCAAAAATGGAGCTCAAGAGAAAAACTGACAAAATTAATGGAAGGCAATGAGATCACCAAGTGAGATAACAGACTGAAAAGAGATGGGCAACTACAGAGAAGTCTAGGAAACCCACAGTTACTAGTCAAGTCTTAGATGAAGATGTAGAAAAGGAGAAAAAAAAAGAGGAGAACCAGGAGAAAGCAATGACACAAAAATCTAGAGAGGAGTATCAAGAAGACTGATCTAGGCAGAAGAGAGGCCAAAAATGATGAGGATTGCTAAAAATCTATTATGTTTGGCAATTACAATATCATTAGGAAATTTGGAGAGGGTAGTTTCAATTTAATTATGAGATCAGAAGCCACAATTCAGAGGGTTTAGAATTTAGTGAGAAGAAAAGAAGTGGAAGCACCAACTATAGATTCTTTTTTTTTTTTTTAAACCCTTGTACTTTTTGGTATATTGTCTCATAGGTGGAAGATTGGTAAGGGAGGGTATAGATTCTTTTCTTAAAGAGTTTATCCAAGAAGGGGAGGAGAAATAAAACATGATAGTTGGCAAGAATGGTTGGAACAAGTGAAGTTTTTTACAGGTGAGTAAGGCATTGATGTTTTTGGAGGCAGCAAAAGAGGCAACAAATAAGGGACAGACTGAAGTTAAGTGAGAGAATAGGGATGATGGTAGAGGCAACTTTCTGGAGAAAATGGGGAGGTGGGATCAAGGTTTTGTATGTAAAGGGGATGCTTTGACAAGAGAAAGAGATCCTTTTAGGAGTGAAGGAAGAAATAGAAGGGGAATATGTCTGTATAACATGAGCCAAGCAAGAAGAGACACAAGGAAGTTCTTGGTGAATGACATCAATTTTATGAAGCAAGAGGTGAGGTTCTCAGCTAAAAGAATGGGGATAAGGAAGGGAATGTAATGAGGATGCTTTATAAAGAAAAAAAAAGGTTTGGAATTGCCACTGTGCCAAATAGGTTACTGAATCAATTAAAAAAGTGTAAAAGGATTTGACACTGCAAAGACCTAGAATATAAAATAAATGTGAAAGAGTAAAGACAGCAGAGGGAATTAAGCACTTCTGCTGAGCTTTCCCAAAACTATCCCCTAAATAACGTTTTTTAAAGCCCTAAAATAAATTTCTGAGCAGGATAAAAAACATTTAAGCCATGGTATCTCCTTTTTTCCATCCTAGAAAAGTTTAGAAGGAACAAAAGAGAAGTCTTTTTGCACATACTCAGATGGGGAATGGCCAGGAACATGTATTGAGGAAACTGTTAAATAGCACTGGTTATGGGGTCAGGAGGCAGCTGCAGTGAATGGTAAAGCATTTGGTCAGACAGATATTTCAGAGGACTCCTGTGCTAGCACTGAACACAGGACTGGGCACTATTTAGTGATACCTTTGTCCACAAGATAGCAGAGGCCTTTCCTGGGTAAGAATCAAAGCACATAACAGAAGTACAATAACCAGAACCTTTCAAGAACAAATCACATAACCCTGGAAGAACCAAAAACCTAAAGGTCCCAAAATCTAGCCATAGAATCTGAGGCTGGCCAACAACCCCACTCAGCTCCATCTTTCTACCTGAGAGGTGAGCAGAGTCCAACTTTAACATAAAGTCTGAATTTAACAAAAATAGGCTTGAAAAGGGCAGCTAGGTGGCCTAGTGGATAGAGTGTTGGGTTTGGAGTCAGGAAGACTCTTCTTCTTAAGTTCAAATCTGCTCTCACACATTTACTAGGTATGTGAATCTGGGCAAATCACTTTACCCTATTTGCTTTAGTTCCTCATCTGTAAAATGAACTGGAGAAGGAAATGGCAAACCATTCTAGTATCTTGGCAAAGAAAACCCCAAATAGAGATACAGCGAGTCAGACATGACTGAACAAAAGCAATTCTGTCTAAATATAATTTAGGGGAACCTAGGTGGCTCAGTGGATAGAGTGCCAGGCCTAGAGATGGGAAATCCTGGGTTCAAATCTAGCCTTGTATATATCCTAGCTGTGTGACCTTGGGCAAGTCATTTAACCCTACTTGCCTCACCCTTGTCACTCCTCTACCTTGGAATTCATAATTATATGAATTCAAAGACAAAAGAGAAAATGTTTTAAAAAAAAGAAAGATAGAGGCTGGAACCATGAGAAAAACAAAACAAAACAAAAAACCCATAATCATAAAGAGTTACCACAGAAACAAGGAAGTTCAAGACACAAATTCAGACAAAGACAATAACTTGAAACCATCTACAAATAAAGTCTCAAATTAAAATGTGATTTTTTATTATTTTATTTTATAATTATATTTACATATAATATTGATCATATATTACATATGTATAATACATAATATTAATTGTAATTTAAAAATTAAAAATGCAGATTGGACAAAAATCTAATAAGAATTCCTTGAAGAGCTTGTTTTTTAAAGCATGACAAAATTACTTTGAAAATCAAATAAGAGCAGTAAAGGAAAAATTGGGAAAAGACACAGGAAAATATGAAAAAGAATCAATAGCTTGATAAAGGAGGCACAAAAAAAACTAAAGAAATTAAAACTATAAAAAACAGAATAGGACAATTGGTAAGAGAGGCACAAAAAATCTAACAAACTTTCTTAAAAGCAGAATTGGTCAAGTAGAAAAAGAAATACAAAAATGCAATGAAAAGAAGAACTTCTTAGGCAGAATTAGCCAAATTGGGAAAAAAAAAAAACTACAAAAATTCCATTAGGAAAAGAAGTTTTTAAAAAGTAGAATTAGTCAAATGGAAAAGAAGGTACAAAGGCTCACTCAAGAAAATCATTCCTTAAAAATTAGAATTGGACTAGTGGAAGCTAATGACTCCATTAAATATCAAGAAAGTCAAAAGAATGAAAACAAAAATGGAAGAGAATGTGAAATATCTCATTGGGAAAACAACTGACCTGGAAAATAAATCCAGGAGAGATAATCTAAGAATTATTGGACTACTAGAAAGCTATGATCAAAAAAAAGAACTTAAATTTATGATCAAAAAAAGAGCTTAAACATCATCTTTCAAGAAATTATCAAAGAAAACAATCCTGATAATCTAGAATCAGAGGATAAAATAGAAATGGAAATACTCAACCAATCACCTGAAAGAAAACCCAAGAAGATGTGGTGGTCGTTAACTAAATAGAGGGAAATAGGATGGAGGGTAATACAAAGTAATCATAATGGTGCCAAAAATTTTCATAAGAAATCTTTCTAGTAATAAAGGCCTCATTTCTCAAATACATAGAGAAATGAGTCAAATATATAAGAATACAAGTCATTTTGCAATTGATAATGGTCAAAGGCTATACACAGGCAGTTCTAAGACTAATTAAAACTCTCTGGAGTCATGTAAAAAAAGTTCTAAATCACTATTAATTAGAGAAATGCAAACTAAAATAACTCTGAGGTACCACCACAGACTTATCAGATTGGCTATTATGACATAAAATGAAATGACAACACTCGGAGGGGATGGAGAAAAATCGAGACACTAATGTACTGTTGAGGGAGTTGGTAAATGATTCAATCATCCTAGAGAACAATTTGGACCTATACTCAAAGAGCTATAAAACAGGACATACCCTTTGATCCAGCATTATCCTCACTAGGTTTGTATCTTAAAGTGATAAAAAAACAAAAAGGGGAAGGACCTATATGTTCAAAAATATTTAAAACAGCTCTTTTTTATGAGGTCAAAGAAATGTAAAGTGAGGGGATACCCATCAATTAGAGAACAGCTGAATAGATACACAATTGTAATGAAATACAATTGTGCTATAAGAAATGAGGAGGAGGAAGAACTCAGAAAAACCTGGAAAGACTTAATCAACTGAAGCAAGAATGAAATAGGCGGAACCAAAAGAACAATGTACATAGTAACAGGAATACCGGACAATGAACAACTGTGAATAACTCAACTATAGTTGTCCCTTGCTATATCACAGTTCATTTATCGCAGCTTCACTATATTGTGGGTTAAAAAAAAAATCTAATTCTGTATCACAGAATTTTCTCTATATATATAGAAGGGACTAAATTATCTCACATAAAGGAGTTGCACAAAGAAGAGTGTTTATTCAGGAGGGGAAAATGGGAGGGGGATTGGCAGGCAATGCTTGAACCTCACTTTCATTGGAATTGGTTCAAAGAGGGAAGACTATAAACATACACACACAAATGTACACACACACACACACACACACACACACACTCACACACGTATTGAAATCTATCTTACCCAAGAGGGAGAAAGGAAAAGAAAGGAATAAGAAATAGATGTGAGGGGGGCAGCTGGGTAGTTCACTGGATTGAGAGCCAGGCCTAGAGACGGGAGGTCCCAAGTTCAAATCTGTCCTCAAACATTTCCTAGCTGTGTGACCCTGGGCAAGTCACTCAACCCCCATTGCCTAGCCCTTACCACTCTTCTGCCTTGGAGGCAATACACAGTATTGACTCCAATACGGAAGGTAAGAGTTAAAAAAAAATAGATGTGAGGGAAAGGTAGGAGGGAAGGAGGATTGGGGGAATCCAGTGGTCAGAAGCAAGACAGATTTTTAGGAGGTACAGGATAAATGAGAGAGGATAATCAGAGGAAAATATAAAGTCAGTGTTCATATCTGTGAATATGAATGGGATGGGCTAATCCATACAATGGAAAAGCAGTATGAAATATATTGGAAACTACAATCCAACAATATGTTGTATATAAGAGACATACTTGAGACAGAAAGACATGACAGAGTTTAAATAAAGGATAGGAGAGTCTATTATGTTTCAGTTGAAATGAAATGCATAAGGTTGGCAATCATGATTTCAGATAATGCAAAAGCAAAAATAGACCCAGCTGAAAGAGATAATCATGGAAACTATATTTTGCTAAAAAGTACCACAGGCAATGAAATAAAATCAAAGAATTTGTAGCAAGTTTCTCTAATAAAGGTTTTATTTCTCAAAGATATAAACAAGCAGTTTTCAGAAGAAGCAATCAAAACTATAGTCATATGAAAAAATACTCTAAATCACTTTTGATTAGACAAATGTAAATTAACACAACTCTGAGGAACCGCCTCTTACCTATAAGAAATGACAAATGCTGGAAAGGATGGAGTAAAAACAGATATGTTAATGAAATGGAGCAGTGAACTAGTTCAAGCATTCTGGAAGACAATTTGAAACTATGCCCAAAGGGTTATAAAACTGTGAAAGATTTGACTTTTCTAGTCAATACAATGATCCAAGACAATTCCAAAGGGCTCATGAGGAAAAATGCTATTTACCTTGACGAGAATGAGAATCCCTTATCCCTTTAGATATAAGATCCCAGAAATTAGAATCAATCAGTACTTAGTGAAAGAAAGTGATTAATCTTGGGTAATGATTAATTAGTGATGAATAGAATTACAGTAATTATATTTTTAAGGTTATTAAGCAAACAGAATGTAATGTATTTCGCTGTTTTCTCTGTAACTCTCTATTAGCTGTTGTTTCTGTAACAATCATGTTTTAATCATGTTTCTGTAACAAACATCATTTTGCAGTAGTTGTACGCCCTAGGGGTGTGATTCACTTGTGAGAAAGTAAGCAGAAAGGAAAAGCCTGAAGGCTGGAAGGCCAGAAGGCCATGCCCTCTGAGTATTCTCTCAGATAGATCTCTGAACAGGTGCTCTAAGAGGAACTATCATTACAGTGTACACCCCATTACCATAAAAGGCATATCCATTTTACTATCTAGGGCATGTTGTCCAGAGGACTGGGAGTTGACCTTGGACCTCTTATGACTATGAGGTCATTATCAGAAAATATATCTCCTATCACTTACGTTAAGGTATATAAGTGATGAGACCTCTCATTTACTTGTCTTAGGTGTCTCTCTCAATAAACCTATGATTGGCTTAGAGTTTGCCTCTCAGTTTCTTTCAGACTGGCTGAAAATTTTTCATTTCAACCTTCAGAGAGAGAAAAGATGAACTACGAATGTAAAATGATATATAATTTCTTTACTCTTTTTTTTGTAATATAGCTAACATGGAAATATGTTTGACATGATTTAACATATATAACTGATGATATATTGTTTGCCTTCTCAATTGATAGGGGAGGAGGGGAGGAGAGAACAGAATCTGAAACTCAAAATTTAAAAGAAAAGAATGCTAAAAAATAAATTAAAAAAAACCCAAATGGAAACAGCAGAGGAAAAATGGGAAAAGAAATGAGAGTTAGAGAAGAGAGATATACAAAGAGAATTAACAGCTTGGAACAAGACTCACAAAACCTTATCAGAGAAAATAACTTGAAAATCAGAATTAACCAAATTACATGAAACTTCAAGAAATAAAAGTCCAACAGTGAAAATGTAAATTCACTCACAGCCAAAATAACTGACCTAGGAAATAGATTGAGGGCAGATAGCTTAATAATCATTACACTACCAGATGTCACAAACAACAACAACAACAAAAAAGCCTAGATATTAAATTTCAAGAAATCATTACAGAAAACTGCTTGAATGTCTTTGAGATTGAGAGCAAACCAGAAATTAAAAAGAATCCTTGAGAAAAAAAATATACTGTTACTTGTAAATTATTATCTCTATACTGATGATTTTCATATCTACTTTTTCAGTCCTAACCTCTCTGTTGACCTTCAATCTTGCATCTTTAACTTCCTATCAAAACTGGAATTCAGTAAACATATCAACTCAGCATGTCCAAAAATGAACTCCTACTTTGCCTGCAAAACCTGCACTCTTCCTAACTTCTCTATCAAAATTGAGAATGGGAGGATGATGATGCCATCTCTGATTCCTTACTCTCTCTTTCTCATTGCTACTGCACTCCTCTCCCCAATTAATCTGTTGTAAAGGCTTGTCAATATGCTTTCTAGAATAAAATCCTTTCTCTCTTCCAATATTACCACTACCCTAGTAAAAACCCTTACCATTTCATGCCTGAACTACTGCAATAATCAGCTGGTTGATGTCTTTCACTCAAGTCGCTCTCCACTGAAGGCCATTCTCCACTCAGTTATCAAAAGATCTGCTAAAATGCATGTCTGACCATGTCACTTCTCTCCTCAATAAACTCCAGTGGTTAACTCCAGAATCAAATACAAAATCCTCTGACATTCAAAGTCCTTCATAACGCCCCTCATTCTTAGTTTTCTGGTTTTCTTATATCTTATACCTTGCTGTCCGTTGAACTATAAAATACTCTCTCTCCCAATCCCAGATATTTTCTCTGGTTTGGTGATTCCCCCATAGCAAGGAACCCACTGCCTGCAAAATCCTGTTGTTCCCAAAATTGCTCTCAACTGTCTCTTAGTGGATAGGGCACTCAATTTTTAGATATCTTCGACACACTTAGGGGAAAAGAAGCAGGCACCATCAATTAAAATAAATCCTAAATACTCCACTTTTGGGAAACACCACTGAACCTTTGCCTCTGAGATCTTGTATCCTCTCTTATATAATTCCAACAGGAGATGTTTGCTATCTTTTTGGCATGTTGCAGCACTTGGTGAAGCCAAGAGCAAAACATCCACAAAGTGTATTAAATGGCTCTCCTTAAGCTCAATATTTGCCAAATCTTGTATCAAAATTTGGGGAAATAAAGTTGGACTTTCTATGTAACCTTGAGGCAGATGACACCATATCCTTTCCAGGTGAATGCAAATGTTTCAGGAATCTTCATGGATGGGTACTGGAAAAAAAGGCAAAACAGAAATCTACTACTGTGAAATATTTAGTAGTGGTAGGAATAGAGGAAATAATGGTGGATGGATTTGGAACAACAGAGTGTGTTTTGATGAGAAGATTATTAACAGCCCTTAAATCTTGAGCAAATTGATGAACAGGGTTTTCCATTTTTGTCTAATTTCAGTTTTTTAATAGGCAAGACTGGTGCACTGTATTCTGATTTGAATGGGATTATTATTTTCTGTTCAATTAAAGAATTTAAAATCGAATGTAATGGACTTCTGTACCAGCAGAAAGCAATGACACAGGACAGTTCTGAGGGACTTATGGTAAAGAACGCTACCCACATTCAGAGGAAGGACTGCAGGAGAAGAAACATATAAGAAAAACAACTGCTTGAACGCATGGGATGAGGTGGACATGATTGGGGATGTAGACTCGAAACTACCACACCAATGCAACTAACAACAATTTGGAAATAGGTCTTGATCGATGACACATGTTAAAACCAGTGGAAATGTGCATCGGCCATGGGTGGGGGGAGAGCAGGGGGTGAAGGGGAAAGTAGGAGCATGAATCATGTAACCATGTTAAAAATGAATATTAATAAATGCATAAAAAATAATTTATCACTAGGGTAATTCCCTCGATTGCCTCTTTTGATAATGGATTCTGAGGAATGGAAAGAGATGGGTCACCTTTTGTTCTAATTTGAACCGGAACAGCTGATTCAAGTAGGCCTACATTAGAAAAAGATGTAACCCAGAGAGATTCAGGTATATCTGTTAGTATTTCAAAGGTGGGAATTTTATCCTGACCTCCTGACTACCTAGAAAGAGTACAGGGAACAAATTTAGAGATTCCTCAGGTAGTTCTGACCACCTTGAGTGCATATTATTGTGGCTCTTAATTAACACAAAAGATCTCTCCCCAATAAATTCATGGGGGAGTTAGGCATTAGAAGGAAGAAACGTTCCATGGATAAAGGTCCCACAGACACCATTCATGGTAAAAGCTTTGAGACTTTCAGAGGTGCTCCTGACACCCACAACAACATTGACAGAACCAACAGAATTGCAATTAGAATCATGCGTATTCATCAGCACAGATCTTGATGCCCCAGTATCTAGAAGTCAATCATATAACGTATTTCTTACTTTTAATGTCACATGTGGTTCACTGCGATTTGGGGGAGAATGGGCTGTGATGACTGGTGTAATTATATCGCAAATGTTTCAATCTTTGATTCCAGAGTCCTTTCTCCCCTCTCAGACCTTCACAAAGGTTTGTGTACACCTCTGAGATTCTTCTCGTTGAGTAGGATTTAAATTTTTGCCATTGTGTGGATGAGTCCCATTTCTGATATATTACATGTCATTTGCCTCATTTCGACGATTGGTTCTATCATAATTTCTGTAATTGTTATTTCTGTAATTGTTTCTGTTGTTGCTATTTCTAAAACAGTTGTTATTCCTATAATAGTTGTTCCTAAAGTTTCCATTTTTTTCTAAAATTATTGAATATTTGAGTTCAGCTTCTGCAATTTAACATTAAGTGTCCCCTTTTACCGCATAAATAACACGTTGGTATTTTGTGTGTAGATTCTCCCAAAGTGGCCATAGCTCACCCATAATTTGTATCTCTTTTTTCAAGTTTTCCTTTTAGTAATTTTATCTCTTAATGCCTCCACTAAATCACTATCATCTTCATCTTTCTTTTCATACCTATCATACACATATACTGCCACTCTCCTTAATTCATCAAGGTCCATATTCGACCAGTTAGGACAGCTGGTTTTGAAATAGTCCTTGACCACTACAACAATTTTTCACAAATTGTCTTTTCAATTGTCTAATGTCCCTTTCTCTGGTCAAATTTAGATCTATATATCTTCCTCCCAGTTCTATAAGTTTATCCATGAACTGGGAAGGATTTTCACCCATTTTTTGTCTGAGTTTGTCAAACTTTGTCCAGCTACCCTGTCTGTCAGAACATGCCCTCATGGCTTTGAGTACTGACTCCCTAGCCTGACACAATCTACTGTAATCAGATTCATTGTTAAAATCCCATTTGGAGTCATTTAGTGGCCAGTTAACTGCTCTCCTTCCCCAAGCCTCACTAGCAAGCAAGATAACCTTATCTTTCTCCTTTTTTGTTAACAACTCCACTAACATGTTCAAAATCAATCCAGGTTGGATCAAAATTTTGACATATGCTTTCTAGCTTTTTGATAACAGCCATGGGATCATCCTCAAAAGGAGGGGTGCTCCACTTAAATCCCTCAATATCCTGAGGGGTAAATGAGTTTTGATGTCTTATGGTAACTTAACTCTTCTTTAGGATTAAAAGCTGGTACTCCTCTTAAGAGGAATAGACTTGTATCTCGATTACTTCTTGTTGTTTCCTTCTCTTAGGTTTATGCTTGAGCTGTCATGGAGTTGGTGGAGGAAGTAGGAACAGTAGGAGAGACAGGTTGATTAGAGTAAGACGTAGTTTCAGTAAGTTAAACCATAATTTGGGCCATTTGACAGATGCAATCTTCAAGGTATGCAACTCGAGTCTCAATTAAGCTATCTTTCTGTTGTTTCTTCTTCTTAGAACTAGGTAAATTATTTGGTAAATTTGGCAAATTTGAAGTAATCCTATAAGAAAAAAATACTTCCAAAAATGGTAACAGCCTGAAAAAAATCAGCAACTGGGAGCTATGCCAGTTCATCAATGCTTTCAGGGAATGGGAGTTGTTTGAAATAGGCTGGAATCTCCTCCTTCACTATGTGTACCATAATTTTTAGCAGCATATTGAATTGCCTATAAAAATTTCCTGCACTTCTACGTTTTGCCATGTATTCTTGAAAAGATGGGATAGTATAATAAAAAGTGAGGAATAGTAGATTAACAGGTTAATCAAACTCCTAGCTCCTCGCCAAGTATTGTAAGGGTTAAATGAAGGAGTTCGACAGAGTGAGGAAAGCAGTTTTAATAAAAACTTTGTTTAATTTAAGAAAGAAGTACAGATAGAAAGATTTCTTAGAAAAGAGGAAAGAAAGATTATTAAGCTTATACTTATAAATATATCTAAAATTCCTAATATTACCTAAAACTTCCTAAAACTACCTTTGTCTTCTGAGGACATTTTCTTCTGCCTGGCACGCAAGGCCTATCTAACCTACTCTATCTATAAATATTCACTAACTCTACTCAATCTGTGAAATATTAACTAAAACAATAGACAGACAACTGTCACCAACCAACTGCCAGCAGCCCTTTGCCTGAGTCAGACCTCCTGCTCTCTAGATATCCTAAAGACAAAAAGCCCCTTTCCCTCAGCAGCTGCTTCCTTTATCTCCTCAATGACCAACTGTCTCCCCCGAACTTCCTGTCAGAGGGCCCACTACTTCCTCTCCTCAGTCCTGGTCTCCCTGGTAACAGAATCTTCAGCTCTGGCTCACTGACTCCTGTCAGTTCTGATCTACTTAGAAACCCTGCTCTCTAGCCTCTTAAAGAGACAGAAGGGGAGATTAAGAAAATCCTTTTAACACCTCCTATGTAGGGAATATCCTCTCTTCTCATCTGTGCCTCCTGATTTCTTCAAGTCTTAGCTAAAATCTCACCTTCTAAAAGAAATCTTTTCAGATATTCCTTAATTCTAGTTCCTCTCTCTTTATTATTTTTAATTTCTTCTGTATATAGCTTATTTGTATACAGTTATTTCCATGTTGTCTTCCAGTTAAACCGTGAGCAGCATGTTAAGGGGTACTGTCTTTTACCTTTTTTTGTATCCTCGTGCTTAGTAAAGGGTCTAGCATATAGTAAGCACTAATCAATATTTACTAACCACAGCAGACTGATTAACCACAAGAAGAACCGTAATAAATTAAATTACTCACCTACTAACAAAGGAGTGAAAGATTCAAAGTACAGAAGGAGACATGTATTTTAGATGTGGCAAACATACGGATGTTTGGTTTAACTATGCTTATTTGTTCTAAGGACTGAGTTTTTCATATTTGTTTTCACAGGAAGCAAGGAATTTGGGGTAAAGAAGAGCTAACAATAGTATTTCCTCTTTAAAAAAGAAAGGAGTCACTGACACATGTCAGAATATGTATAGAACAAAAGGAAATTCTTTTTAAAACATATTGATTTTATTATATGTATGTATTTTCTCTATTAGATATATTTTAAAAGAAGCTATACATAAGAAATTCAGTTGAACAAATAATCAATCATTTTTCTGATCCATTTCATATGGAAATTTCCTTTTTGGAGATGGGGTCAGTAGAAAAGTTTGTGAAGTTCAGAATGAAAAGAAAATGATCCCTATATCCACTGTATCTACTTCTTCATCTCTTCTAAAACCTCTGCAATCTGATTTCTGATACTGTAAACTCAACTAAAACTACTCTCTCAAAAGTTATGTTTTTAAATACAAAATCTAATGGTCATTCTTGATATTTATCTTCCTTAAAACCACTGCAGCATCTAACACTGTTAATCACTCTCTCTTCTAGACCCTCTCCTCTCTGAGGTTTCCATGACATTTTTCTACTTGATTATCCTTCTGTTCATTTTTAGCCTCCTTTGTGGATCATTATCCATATCAGATCCCCTGACTCTGGGTACATCCCAAGGCTCTATCTTGGACCTGTTCTCCCTCTATACTATTTTTTTAAAACCCTTAACTTACATCTTAGAATCAATACTGTATATTAGTTCCAAGTGTCCAATCTAGCATAGTTGGTGTTCCCAGGGGTCAGTGACCAGAGCAACCAGTCTTGGGACTCTGTGTGGGTGTGTAGCATGCACCTCTGTGTGGAGGCCTTGAGGAAAGCAATGAGCCCCTTTTCTTAATTAAAGAGTGGTTTTTCTGACTATTTAATAGTTCTGTGCTGTTTTTTTTCAGTTTAACATTTTGGAGGGAGCATCTGGATTCAAAGTTACCCACTGCTCAAGCTGCCTGTTAAGGGGACTTCCAGACAGCAAAGGTGCCTTCAAGGACCCAATTAGGGTCACCTAGGGAAATCACTTAACAGAGTGGGTGCTCTCAAAAAAAGGACTAGCCTCTTGTATTTGAGAACGTGACACACTCTAATTATGGAGGATTAAGCAGATTTCTGTGGTTGCAGAGAAGCCAAGGGCCCAGAGCCAAGGATGGAGGCTGTTGGGTGACCCAGGGCTTCATTGAAGGAACCTTGGAGAGAATATTTGCAGTTTCTGAGATCCTGACACAGGATCCTTGACAGGGCCATTGTGAAAGGGACAAAGTGCCTGGGGGATTTTTTTAACTATAGTTGTACACATGGATAGTAAAAGTTGCCTAACTCAGACTCTGAGCAGTTTTTCTTTTTGGTCAAAATACAATCTAGTTCAACCTGACTGCAAGCTCAGCACTTGGCTAGGTGTCTGTGTGTGTGTGTGTGTGTGTGTGTGTGTGTGTGTGTGTGTGTGTGTAGCAGTATTTCTACTGCTATGAGCAAGGAGAGTGTAGTTCAGAGGCGGGAGAGGTTGGCTGAAAACTTTGAATGGGAAGCTGAGCTGGAGTGTGGGAGTCTTAGTGTTCAATTGGAGTTTTGGGTAACTGCTTTAATTCAATTAAAATAGAGAAAGTTTCTTCATGAATTGAAATGTCATGGCTTAAAGTTTAAATGGTTGTAAATTTGTTCTCATAAAAGCTTAAGAACTTAAGTTTTGGATTTCTTCTCAATTTTCTGTGGGGTTTTCCTTATATTGTATATCTAATGTATTTCTTAGGTGGAAGCTTTGCTACTAATTTTAAATGCTTTTGATTTAAATGATAGTAAATAATGTCTGAAAGTTGTGTTAACAGTTAATTCTTCCCAAAAGCTGAAGAGGCAGGACCTAGTGATTTTAATATGGGAATATCCAGTAGGAGGAAAAAGGAGGTCCAGAATTCATAACTTTAAATTCTAATCTTTTCTTCCCAATTTTGGTGTGGTTAATGTGTGAAATATTGTAAATCGAGAGAAGCTAATTTTTAATGATGTTGGTAATGAGAAGCATTTTAGGTATTAACTTTTTTATTTGAGTGCTATAATTTCACATTTCTGTTAAACTATTATTTATTTCTAGAGGAAAGGTTTTTCTGGTTAACATGTGTGTTCTAGAGAGTCAGAAAGTTTATTTCTATTTGTTTAAATGCAGTGCTGATTAGTTGTGGCATTGTTGTAAATGAACAAGAAATATTCAGAAAAAGGCTTTCTGTTAATAGTAAAAACTGAGTGTTTTTAAATTGAACAACAAATTTCCACTTAAGAAGCTGTTTTTGTCTTAGGCCAAAGAAAAGTGTAGGGTGCAGATGAGAGAAAGGCAATTTTGGAGTGACAGGTAAATTAGAGCAAGAAGATAAAGAAAAGGGAATTGGATAGGTATTCTGATTTAAAGGTAATTTTAAGCTTTTCTTTAATAATCCTAGGTTTGGGGTTTGAGGAATCTTTATGGGTTTTACTTTTTGAGAAGTAAAAAGACCATGAACTATAGCCTGATTTTGGGAGTTTTTAAGGTAAATTTCCAGAGTATCTATTGTATCATTACAATAGATAAGTTTTTGTTTTTTTAAAGACCAGTGAATCCTGATTGTTTTCTATAGTAGTTTGTTTAGGGGGCAGCTGGGTAGCTCAGTGGATTGAGAGCCAGGCCTAGAGACAGGAGGTCCTAGGTTCAAATCCGGCCTCAGACACTTCCCAGCTGTGTGACCCTGGGCAAATCACTTGACCCCCATTGCCTACCCTTACCAATCTTCCACCTATAAGTCAATACACAGAAGTTAAGGGTTTAAAAAAATTATATATATATATATATATATATATAGTAGTTTGTTTACCTTTAATTTTCCCTTTTTAAGGGGAGACAACTAATCAGATTTGGCATTTATTTTGTGAGCACTATTTTTCTGACAATCATTGGCACATGACCACTATCAGAGAAAGGAGTTCCCCACCTGGGAAATTTCTAGGGATGCCCTGCATTTTATCACCCCAGATCTGGAGTGTGGGTGAAGTGATAAGAACTTATTAAGGTTAAGTTTGCTAGACTGCTTGTTAAAAAGGAATTTATTTAGAACCCCTGGAGCACTATTTTCTTAGAAGCCAAAGCCTGGACAAGACTTTCCTGCAGCCTAGAATCTGAAGGATTCTCTAAGAAGACATCTCTACAAGAAATCCGAAGGAACCTCCAAGAAGTTACTGAAACCAGATAAGTATTCTGTTTCTCATCATTTTCACTGATTTTTAGAAATATTGCTAATGCAGATATAAAACTGGCCATTTTATTTCCCCTGGAAATTCTAATTCTACCCTGAGCAAGTAAGTAGAGAACCTAGAAAAGAAGAGAGCTATTCCCCAGATTTAGCTGAAATAGGAAAGGTTTAAAATAGTAGTATTTTACCTTGTTAAGAGTCTTAAAAGTAATATCTGTTAATGTGAGAATTTACAGCAGAGATTCCAGAGTGTTACTTCAGTATTGGCCTAGAATTGCAGGGGGCTGCTTAAACTACAGACCAAACTGAAATATTTGGACAAAGTTTTGAAAGTCTTAAATACTCTCAACATGCAGAGTGGAAATTCTGCCCAGTGGGTATATGAGAAACTTCAGAGCGGTGATAAAAGAAATCTGAATGAATAATGGTCCTGGGGGAAGGGAATGAACCTTAAAAGAGATCTGGAAGTTTATTGCTTATTACCCATTTTCAGTTTCTCCCCTTCGTAATAGTGAACAAGTCTACTGGGATTGGGAAAAAAAAAAGGATTTTTGGACTTAACTGCCTGTATATTTACTGATTTCTTTAAGGTTTAATTTTTTTCAAGTTCATGTATCAAATCTAATCAATACTATTTTGTTAAATGATTCTTTATTTTTTACCTTTGCCCTATGACTATACTGAAGAACATATTATTGTAAAAAGTCCATAACTTTTATGTATGCTAGGATTTCTCATCTCATTCAATGACATCACATGTTGCTTATACAGCATTTTCTTCCTTTTTGCCTTTGCTAATTGTCACATACATAATGATGGATGGACTCCATCAAAATTGGTTACAACCCATATACAATCTTTGGAGAATATAATGACTTAAGAATTTAAATTATAATTTTAAGGGGTCTTTTTGTCAGTGTAGTAATCATTGGTTTTGTTCTTTTTCTCCTTTATTTTCCTTTTATCCCAAAATTATTGCAATTTTTAAGTTGATTATGTTTTCATGATCCATTGGGGAGACTGGTCTCCCAAAGGATCACAGGGGGGTATGTATAGTTAGAGATTTTGTACCTTGAACTACATTACCCCAAATTCCTTTCTGTATTACCTAGAATGTTTTTCCTTTTGTTCCCGTTTCATGTTTGTATAAGTTCTGAGGCTCTGCCTCTCTCTCTCTCCCTCTGTCTCTCCCTCTGTCTCTGTCTCTCATCTCTTGCAAGCAGACTAGGTTAGATAGCCTTCTTACTTTAATTATCATTAATAAACTTTATGAAATATAATACTTAGTATTTTGGGATATTTTAAAATCCACAGTACCCTCACCTATTATTCTTGAAATCCTTGTTTCCATTTTAAAATTGAGATCAATCCAGGCTTTCTATGACCCTAGAAATGAAAGTGCCTCTTCTTCTCCCTCTTCAAGGTTATCTTGCATCTATTTTGTATATGCTTATATGTGAAAAAATATATAACTATATAAAAATGTTTCTCTCATAACTAGAATGTAAGTTCCTTAAGGGCAGGGATTGTTTGTCTTTGTATCTCCTAGCACAGGACCTTTTAAAATTTGCACTTAAATGCTTACTGATTAGCTGACAAGTATATTTAGGTGTCATTCATTCTACCAACAAAATTTTAAAATACGCCAAGAAGTAAATATTATTCCTACCTTTATACAAGCAGCACAGTTCTGATATTCAAATTCTTCTACTAAATTGCAGTCTTCCAGCACAACTTTGGTTATATGGTACTTGTCTATTTAGAGATTTAAAAAAATTATAAAAAAAGGATTGTGAAAATACAACAAAATTAATGAAGGAAGCCTAATTACCTAAATCAAAATGGGGAAAAAAAATGAGTGCATATTCTTATTTTAGTTTGAATTTACATGGTAAATTTTAAAATGCATAAATCACTCTTCAAAACATGTACTATAACAATATCATGAAGAACTGAAAAAAGCCTCTATGTAGGATTTATTCTATGAAATGGAACTTTAAAAGCAGACTATTAATAACACAATTCTTGATTAAAATTTAATAACATATAGAAATATGTTAGCTAAAAGGGACTGATTAACACTCTCAAATAAAAGTCTCAATCAAGTAATCAGTCTGTTTTCTTCATTCAGCTTAACACTGTCAGAAGCATAATGCACCTTTCTTTGTCTTCAGTGAAGATGGTAAATAATGGTCATTTTCTATTCTAAAAACTAAAAATGTGTCCTTACCCATGGTTCCACAGACTGAATATACAACAAAAGCAAAGCTAATATTTGAAACAGTTCTACCTAGAGTGAAAAGTACTTCATGATACAGGCATAATTCCATACAGTAATATTAAACTGGCTGCATAAAATATATATATATATATAACCACAATTGTACAAAGAGCAACCTACTACTACTAATCTAAGTGGGATACATGGTAGTAGGAGCCATATCACAGCTGTAAATTCAGTATGCCTGGGCTAAGAAGACTGGTAAATGCTTGTTACATAGACTAGTTGTTTTTTCTTTAAGAAGGCAAGCAAACCA
This sequence comes from Gracilinanus agilis, assembly GCF_016433145.1. Lineage (NCBI taxonomy): Eukaryota > Metazoa > Chordata > Mammalia > Didelphimorphia > Didelphidae > Gracilinanus > Gracilinanus agilis. Next base: position 419,746,200 of record NC_058132.1, on the reverse strand, counting down.
TTTTTAATACTTAATTGGCCCAAGGGACTGAGGAGCAAACCAATTACATGGATTAATGTCATAAAGGGCATGAAATTCAGATGATTAATATTTGGGGCTCCTCAACCTTTATGGTGTTCTTATGGCAGTATACATTAAAATATCCTTATGAGTGGGTGTCTCATCATTCTAAAACGTAGAGGTGAGAGGAGCTACTCCCCCCCACAAAAAAATACACAGCTATACTTTTACTGAAAATTCTTTTATTATTGTATACTTCCTGTTGTTAAATGTGACACAGTGTACAGAGTGCCAGGCCTGGAGTTAGGAAGATGTATTCCTGATTTCAAATATGGCCTTAAACACTTACTAGTTATGTGATCCTGAGCAATTTGCTTAACGCTGTTTGCCTCAGTTTGGGGGCACGTAAGATGCTCAATGCATAGAGAGCCAGGCCTGGAGATGAGAGGTCCCAGATTCAAATCAGGCCTCAGATACTTTGTAGGCATTTAACTCTGGGAAAGTCACTGCCCAATGATAGCAAACCAAGTGCCAAAACTGTATCCCCACACTAAATGTGAGCCACCCCTTTACCCCAGACAGGGGAAGGAAGACCTGCTCTCAATCTCCTGCTGGGCAAAGGGGTGTGGGTCATGTGAGAAATGTCCTCAGGCTCAGAGGAGAAGGGGAGGAGAGCAGCCCCCTCTGGCATACATGCCATAGGTTTGCCAACACAGGCCCCCTCACCAATTTTCTGCCTTGGAACTGATACTTAGTGTCAATTCTAAAACAGAAGCTAAATGTTTAAAAAAACCTAAAGACTTTGGGGGCAGCTAAGTGGCAATGGAAATAGAGGCAGGGTTCAATTTTTACCTTATGCACTTCCTAGATATGTGACCCTGGGCAAATTACTTAACCTCCATTGCCTAGCCTTAATGGTTCTTCTGACTTGAAACTAACACACAGTATTGATTTTAAGACAGAAAGTAGGGGTTTTAATTTTTTAAAATGTGAAATATAATATAAATGTCTCATTTATTTCCAGTCCTAAGCCTGAACCTCCAGATAGGCCTGAGGTAAATCCCTGTCCAGGCCATTTGGTGTAGGATTGGTTTGAAATGACTTTGTGACTCAAGTGGGAAAAGGGCAATAAAGGAGATCTGGGTGGTCAGGTGACCTGATTCAGAAACTGGGTTCCTACTGTCCTAAAATTCTGAACCCACTGAGATAGGAAGTGGCTTCCACTGATCAGCACAGTTGGTTCTTAAGAAATTTGATATAGAGAATAAAAGTACTATATCATTAGGTGTGTGTAAAACCCCTAACCCCTTTATGATAACATAATCATTAGTCTTGCGTTAATAGTCAAATAAAATAGTTTGTTTTATAAGAATTATAAATATTAGCTAAGGAAAAATATAGTTTAGGGTGGCATCAAATCTTGTTTGCAGGCATTTTGACCTTGTCTATAATGCAAGAGTTTCCATTTAGCCCACCATATTCCTCAGGACAGTCAGACAGGAGGTGGAGGACTGCTCTTCAGTGTATGACAAGACAGTCAAACAGGAAGTGGAGGTCAGCTCTTCGGGTGCAAATATCAGTCAGCCAATTGCTAACTCCTAATATTACACCACAATCATCAGCAAAAACACCAAGATCCTAACTGATTATTGCAGAGACCTTGGAAAGGTCAGCTATAATAATAGACATAAGTTACCACCCATAGTAATCTTTTTTATGCTTTCTAGTTTAATTGTCACTTGCTTCATTAATTAAGCACTGCCCATGTGAAACATTTTGCATCCATTCTATTTTAATTTTGATTGTATTTTCTGTAGCTGTGTCATCAGATTTCTTGGCATAAAAAAGGCTATCTCCTAAGGCTTTGGGGGTCCCTGGTTTTGATCTTGACCAGAGTCTGGCTTTATTGTGAGATTGGCCACCTCTCAATAAACCTATCATTAGCTTTGTCAGTGTGGAATCTAGAAGCTCCCAAACTTGTAGCTTAGTAAGGTTCAATGACCCACCCCTTTTAGTTAGCTTAAAGGTAAAAGCCCCAAGTTGGACCTTGTCACATGAGAGTTTCTCCCTGAGGGGAAAGTCCAACTTCAGCAGTTCTCAGACTAACAATAGACCTTAAAGTAGTTTAGGTGGGGAGGGCTAATTCCAAATGGTAATAAGTTTCTCTTTGGTGCCAATGGTTTCTCCCCTTAAGCCAAAGTCCTTTACCAAGGTGGCCCAGCCTCAGGTTGGATCTTTCTCTTTTGTGTCCATTGTAAATGCATCAGCCCCTCACTATTATTCCAGTCTGGGAGTCCTCATTTTTCTTTGTTACCATTGTAAAGCCAATCAACTATCCCTCTCATCCTTAGTTCCCATGTTCCCCTAGAAAGGTATTTAAGCTTCCCACTTTAGTGGCTCTTTGGAGTTTTTCATCCAAATGGTGAGACTCCCAGGGCTCCATGACCAGAGCAAGCAGAGTTGAGGGGGGACTTTAATGCACGCACCCCTTCTCATTAATTAAAAAGTGGGTTTTCTGACTACTTAGTAATTCTGTGTTTTTTTCCAGTTTAACAGCTTTGGAGACTGAATTGGTGTGAAAATTTTTCACCACACAGGGAAAATTCTCTTCCTATTGCTGACAGCTATAACCATAAGGAAAATAAAAATATACTGTCTATAGATATCCATTGAGGTCAGGGAAATACAGTATAAAGAAAGAAAGTAGGAGTAGGAGTGAGAATGAGAAATGGGAACCTAACTCAATGGTAAGAATGTTTTGGGTTTACTCTATTTTTCATCTGATCTGGAAAAATAAGCAGATGATAGCAGTGATACCACTCTCCCAAGACTCTAGATGTGGACTGAGTATTTTGTGGTCCTTGTTCCATCTCTGTCCATTGAACCTCCCTCAGCACATGTCCCTAGGCTAGTGATAGAACTTGACCTGGCTATTTTCCATTGTGTATGGCTTCCTTCCCTGAGAAAATTTTCTCAGTATCCAATTATGGGCAAGTTCTCTTTTTAAAATTGGCAAATGCTTCGACCTGAGAACTAGGAGAAATCAGAAGTGAAAGATACTTCTAACTAGAGTGGGAAAGTTTCTAGTCAATTTTATGTTTTATTTTATGTGGCAATACAACTTAATATCCATTAATCTGGAGATTTATAGCAATTGTCCAGAGTGCTTTTCTAAGTTTGTGGGTAACCATGTATTCACTATTTATGTGGAATTTCAGAACATAATTATCTTCTTAATCTTAATTTAAAAAATAAACAATAACCTTTATTTGTAATAAAGGTCAGGACAAAGAAAATAGCCAACTTTGAATCAAGAGGATGAGAGGGAAATCACTTTTAGATGATTCTCTCCAAACTAGGTGGCTTTAAAGTCCTTAGCACTCTCACCTGAAACAGAGAATAGCCCACCTGCCCTTTATATCTGCACTCCATAGTTGGCATAGGAATCTCAAATCAGAAATAGCTAGACTCCTCCTGACCTGTGCCTGTGAGATCTCTGCTAGGAACACTCACAGACTAAGGGCTCACTCTCAACTCCTGGAGTTTATTACATTATATACAAGGTCCAACAGGAAAGGTTTAGCTGACTACTAAAACATAACAATTACAGTAATATTGATGGCACTTCCCATTCAAGGCTTCCTCCTGGCAGGAGACAGGTTCATCTGTCACTCATTTCCCTCACTGTTAGGGAAAGTGTTTTGAGATGACATGAGATTCTAGAATAAGGATCCACATAGACACAATTCAATATGAGCAACATAAAAAAATATTACCCTCTAAATCTTTGGTCCTGCGAGCACTGAATGGGGTGCTTCAGAGGAATGCTTCAGAGTAGTGCTTCACCAACACCACAGACAAGGTCCTGTGGGCCACACCTGGCCCCAGACAGCAAATCCACTAAGTTCTGGAGCAAGAATCACTTTTGCCTTGGCTTCTAGAGTTAGTTTCCATTGGGGGAAGCAGAACTTCCTTTTTTTTTTTTTTTTTTTTTTAAATCCTTACCTTCTCTCTTGGAATCAATACTGTACATTGGTTCCAAGGCAGAAGAGCAATAAGGGCTAGGCAATAGGAGTTAAGTGACTTGCCCAGGGTCACACAGCTGGGGCGTGTTTGAGGACAGATTTGAACCTAGGATCTCCCATCTCTAGGCCTGGCTCTCAATCCACTGAGCTACCTGCCCAGCTGACCCCTGGAAGCATGACTTTCTGAGAAAGGAAAAGCTCAAAAAGAAAAGATCATACACAACTCCCAGGAGTGGGGAGAAGAGGCTGCTGATACTGCTGATGATGCCAGATGTGAGACATAGTGGCCAGAGGCCCTGCTGTTTATAGAACCTTAGTAGCTAGAGAGGCCAGGAGAGGAGGGACAAAGTCTTTTGTGAGCTGGTCAGGATACCAAGACAGTGAGGTAGATATTCCTTCACAAAACAAAAAAAGGCAAAAATCCAAAAAGCCTAAGTAGAGAAACACTGATGACCACCAAGAGGCTTCTGGAGAAATCCTGGCAAGGCCCATCAAGGACATGGCCCAGAAGAATCCAGTGAAGTGCAGACAGGAGGATATGGTCAAAAGTCAAAAGGCCCTGGTGGTATGAGCCACCATTCTTTCATGTGCAAAAAATGCAGAGGCCACCCAGGCTGGAGTTTTGGGGAATGAAGAGAACCCAGATGAGTCCAGATGCCTTACAAGTTGCATCCTAGTCCTAATACTCAATAACCTAAACTCTACTCCTAGGCCACAGAGACTTGACTCCTGAAAAGTATCAATCATTAAAATTTTATGTAATTTATCAATCTGTAAGTAATCAACCTTAGTACATACAATATCAATCCAGGAAGAGGAAAATTTCTGAAAGACAGGGTTCCTGGCAAATATTCCCCATGGGCTCAGCTGCAAGTTGCATGTCTAAAAAAATAAGATCATCATCCGCACTGATTACTGGGTAAGGCCTTGGCAGGTGGTATGAAGCCAAGAAAGAAAGGACAGACTAACCAAAGGATCAGATTTCACAGAGGAATTCTGCTAATGCATTTCCTTACACATAGCACCCTACCAGAGACATCCTATATTCTTTGCTGACCTAGCCAAATAGGTTGATGGTCTTGCCAGAATGGCAAAAATTAGGCAGTGGGTCTATTTCCAATAAGGACATTAAGACAATGTTGTCATATTGCAGTGGGCACAGGGCACATATGATATCCTTAAAGATGAGATAGTTGATTATGCTCAACAGTACTTATTGAACCAACCAAAACAATTACCTCCAAAAGCTCAACACAGCATGATCTCATCTGATCCTCAACTTGTCTCCTACTGGCAAAATGATTATATGAACCCCTTCTCTCACTTAAGAGCAATTGATTTGCCCTTATTGCAACTGATACCTAAGGATATGGCATTACAGTGCTAGTCCAGTTTTCTACCACAGCAACCATCAAAGTTCTTATGAAACATATCTTTCCTTCTAAACCCATCTCCAACATTGCAGCATAACCATTTCAATGCAAAGTAGGTCTAGGTTTGGGTCTGCTGCCATCACATTCAGTGGATTTTCCATTTCTAATATCATCCTTAGGTAACGGATATTGATGAATGCTGGCCTGGACTCTTGAGACAACTTCATCAACATGACTTGCAAGTATGGTTGTCCCAAATGAGACTGTGTTCATTGTGAATTGATAGCTCTCTAGGAAAAAGGAAAGCTCTCTTGTCCAACAGTTTCTTCAATCCAGCCTTCAGGAAGACTTATCTAATAAGGGTAGACTGCTTTTAGACATAGTTCTAGCTGACTTTCTCCAATTTTTCCTTATTCCATTTCCTGTACTTAAGCCATGGGTCTCAAGGTCCCAACCTCTCAGAGGACTTTATATACCTTAATCAAATGGCCTAGGTCTTTCTAATTGGTAGGTCTTCTTCCAAGAAAGGTTAAAACACTTCTCACCTCCCTCCTTAAAGAAGTCATGGAAACCAAAGGATGGAACTGTTGGAAGGTGACAACACGATGAGGGTCAATAACTGCTACAAAAGTCATCATCTGCAATGTAGTCTTAATGTTCCAAGTGCTGGTCTTGATCTTCATCTCCAATTTACATAGGATGATCCACTGTGAACTGCCTCTGTAAGCAACCTTACCATGGACCTGATTGTTAAGATTTAGGATGAAATCCTTCTAAAAGGAGGAAGCAAAGCCTGGGATATTTGGATATTCCTTTATTCCATTTTTTCACTCCTCTAGTGTTATCTACCCTAGGCTTCTTTTCTCCATCTTTGAAGATGGGATTGGCCAGTACTGGTGACTAACCAGGTCATTTAAGTAGGGAAAGTCCCCTAGAAAATTTTTATAACCTTTCCAGCAAGAGGTGGGTTACATTAGAAACAGAACTACTACTAATCTGGTTAGAACCCAAGAAAACAGGTTCCACTGCTCAGCTAGAAATTCACTATGCTTGACCTAAGAAGAATAGAAAGTCTCTTCCAAATAGGCTAGTTTTCCCTAAACAGGATTGAAACTATCCTTGGGACTAATTTAGTTTAAGTGTCTACTACATGCTGGAAATATTAATGAAGCATTCCAGTAGTCAAAGCCCAACTTATCAAGTAGTCAACATTCCTCAGTTTGATCAATTTCCCACTGTCATGCTAGTCAATATACCCTTCTGATGACCATTATGACAAATGTAGAGGCAAGGGGAACTGTGCCCAACTAAACCAATGCTGTATCTCTGTTTTTCATGCAATCGTTGAGGACATTTTCTCTTTTTAAATGTTATTTAATAATCAATTTCATAATGAAACATTCAGCCTGAATTTCTAGTTTGAACTAAACCAGGCATAGTCTAAGACAGTGATGGGCAAATGGGCAAATTTTTTAAAGAGGGGGCCAAAGGAAAAGAAATGCTCATCTCTCAGTCTGTTTCTAAGGCAACTCTTTCAAAGTTTCATTGTATTGTATCCTACTCATTGTATTTGTCAGATTAAGAATAATATCCCACAGCCAGATAGAACATTTCAGGGGGCTGCATCTGGCCAAAATGAGCAACTGAATAATGTTACCATGAGATTTTGCAACATTACAGTGTGCTTAAATTGTATTCTATTAATAACATAAAAAACAACAGTAAGACACAATTTGATATAGGAGTGGTGAACTATAAATATTTAACAACTAGCATTTAGGGGTGTATTTACCAAATACTTTTAAGTTTAATCAGCATTATTAATATTTTCTCCATTATTTCCTAAGTCTAGACCAGTGATGGGCAAACTAGAGCTCATGGACCAGATTTAGCCTCCCTGAAATGTTCTATCTGGCTATGTGACATTATTCCTAATATGATGAATACAATGAGTAGGATACAATACAATGAAACTTTGAAAGAGTTGCCTTAGAAACAGACTGACATGGGGGCAGTTGGGTAGCTCAGTGGATTGAGAGCCAGGCCTAGAGACGGGAGGTCCTAGGTTCAAATCTGAACTCAGACATTTCCCAGCTGTGTGACCCTGGGCAAGTCACTTGACCCCCATTGCCTACTTTTAACCACTCTTCTGCCTTGGAGCCAATACACAGTATTGGCTCCAAGACAGAAGGTAAGGATTAAAAAAAAAAGAAAGAAAGAAAGAAACAGACCAACAGATGAGCATTTCCTTTCCTTTGGCCCCCTCTTTAAAAAGTTTGCCCAATCACTGGTCCAGACAATAAATAAATAAATAAATAAATAAATAAAGCCCTGATTTGTAGCATTTGCCAATTTTTGAAGAATGAGTACTTATGAAAATTTATTAATCGAATCTTATAAACCAGTTAGAGATGGTTGCATTACATCTCTGGATATGAGTGATAAAGAAAGCAGCTGCATCACATATGAAAGTATCAGGTTCTTCAGAGAAACCTTTTTTAGATCATGAAAGTTAATAATCTTGTTTTCCATCAACCTTGCTTTTTTCCTGTAAGATTTCTCAATTCTATTTTCTGATTTTTTTTTTATAGTTCATAAAATTCATTTGGTAAAATTAGAAAAAATTGTGAACTCAGAAAAATTCAAAAAAAGGAAGTACAGAACAATAAAACACAGTAAGATAACTAAAAATTTAAAATGCAAATATCAGTCACTTCAATAAATTGTGAGAAAAAACAAACCACCAATAATTTATATGGCATGAATAAAAACTACACTAAACTAAGCACCAGTATTCTCCTTCAAATATTTTATCAAACTAAAATAACAGTTTAAAATATGAGTACTTACATTCAGTAAAAAAAATACTTAGCATAGGCCAACAGTTTTCAGCCCTCTCTAGTTTACGCAGAATTCTGAATTCCCCTGTGTATTTCACCCAGTTGAAAGCCTCCTCAATTGCCAAGATTTTCTGTTACAAATATAAGGAAAAAATTTTAATAAATCTAATATTTGATGAATCAATCAATTGATCATTAAGCATTTATTTAGTACTAACTATACACTAAGCATTGTGCTAAGTGCTAGAGAAACAAAAGGAAAAACTCTCAGCCTTCGTGGGTGCAAAATACAAACAAAGCAGAACCAAAATAATTTCAGAGGGGGAATGCAGGCACTAGAAACTAAGGTAACCAGGATGAAAAATTACATTTTAATGTTTTTCTATGGAGTACTTTGCCATTCATTCAATCAGTTAGTCATTAAGTACATGCAATAAATTGAATTATTTAGAAATAATTGATTTTATCCTGTAACTGCTTTTGTCCTATAATTTCTTAAGTCATTAAGTCTCTGAACTTAGTTCAGAATTCAACTGATTTGTAATAAGTTTCTTTGTAATCACTGCTCTCTTTTTGCCTTAAGGAATTCAGCTTAAACTTAGAGGATGCATGTGAACACAAGGGAGTTGGGCCTAATATCTAATATCCTTCAAGGATGACTACTGGTTTGCTGTCTAAAATGTCTGGACTAATATCTTGCAAGGGGGCTCAAGTAATTAGCACATCTTAGTCACAGGGAAGAAGAAGATCACTGCTAGTCTCTCATTACCAAAGTTCCAAGCAATCATATTGTCCCCTGGTCTTAGCTATGTAATCAAACATGTTGTCCTCAACCCCATTATATCACCTAACTTGTTCCATTCTTTGTTCTATACTTTACGAAAGCTATAAAAGAAAACTATCCTCATTTGAGGAGATCATTTTTATTGGCAGGTTTGTTTTACCAGTAAATTGATCATGCTCAGAACTCTGTGCCTCAGTTTATCTTATGTTTAATTGTTACATGTTCTTTAACACAAAGGCTAAAAAATAAAATTGAGCATGCCAGCCCACATATAAAGAACATTAGTAACTGTCCAGCCTAGCCACAGGTACTGTATGAATAGACAGATGATAAACCTTTATCCTGGTCCACATTCTTAAAATTCAAGATAGCTCATTTCAAGAGAAATAATGACAAGGGTCAAGCCAGACTGGATATTTCTGGTGTGATACCTACATGATTTAGTGATCAATCTACTATGTGGCTGGCCTAGTTACATGGACTTTGGGTTTCAAACTTTCTTACAATAACAGAGGAAAATAGAAAGCTTAATAGTGATGGAAAAAGGTCTAAATTTAGGCCATTTCAATGTAAATATAAACATAAAATATTATATGATGGAATATGTTAGATTAATAGAATAAGCACTGGGTTTAAAATAAGGAATTTTGGATTCAAATTCTGCCCCTTACTAACCTTCAGGAAATGAACAAATCATTTCATCTCTTTTAGTAAACTTCCTCTATAAAATAGGGGCAATTATAGCTATAATAACTATCTCACAGGGTTGTTTTAAGGCTCAAATAAGATAGTTAAGTATTTTACAAGTCTTAATGGATATATGTTAGCTTTTTAGCACTTTTCATTGTAAAAACTAGAAAAGAAATTGGAAAAGGTGAGTCTCCAATAATCAGAAAATGAACAAACTGTGATATATTAATGTAATGTAATACTGCAATGCCATAAGAAATGACACATATGAGGACTTCAAAGAAACATGAGGATTTATAAACTAATGTAAAGAAAAACAAAGGATATGACTACCAATGATATAGACATATTGAAGGACAGCTGAATTAAAATTAAATCCACTATCCAATAGTTAATCAATATTGATTTCAGAAGATAAATGGTGAAATGTACTTCTTTCCTTGAGGAAGAAGCAAGAAAGTGGAAACAAAAAAGACACTACAGATACTGAATGACATATATTCCAACAAATAAGGGTACTGTGATGCTAGTTTTTGTTTAACTGTGTTTCTTTTTTTATAAGCTCTCTCCAGTAATTTTGGGGAAGAAAAAGGTTATGTTGGAAAAGTATTGGGGTACAAAAGACATCAAATTAAAGTCAGTTATTATTGTGGCATTAAGTTATAAAAAGCAACTATGAATGTTTTTGTTTTGGTCCTTACTCTCTAAACAGATGCAGACAGATCAAATGAGTTAGACACTCAAAAAATTATTAATTCCTCAGAGGCAAGGCATTTTAAGTTATTCTTGATAGCCAAGATAGGAAAGTTCAGAGTTGAATATCTATCAGGTAAGACTACAACAAATTCAAGATGAGCAAGAGGTGCAGTCACTTTCACCAAGATGGCAAAACAGTGAAATTGTGATTTTAAAGTTTGAAAAAGCACTTTATATCATTTGAACCTTACAACGATCTGATAGAGTAAACATTTATTATACTCAATAAAGTAAACCAACTAAAGTGCAAAATGTTAAGCAATTTGTCCACAGTGGTGCAGTATCAGACTCTCATGGCTCAGAGTCCAGCACTCCGCCCACTTCCCAAAATATAAAAAAAGAAAGGAACAGAGTGTGAATATGCAGCACTTCTAAAGATGGGTCTGAACATTTGAGGGCAGAAGGATGATGGAAATTGAGAAAGTATAAAGCAAAAGAAACTGTGATCCTTCTCTATGCAATATAAATGGACCCTTAAATACTTGAAAGTAGTGTCAGTGAAGGATGTAAGGATTTTTTCAGGAACATTCTTAGTCCTGTAAGAATACTCAATAAACAATAATGTTTTTTACTTCTTTTAAAGTCTATGATTTAAAAAGCCAGAAATAAAGATTTCTTAGCTGCTTGTTCATTTCATTATATGCTGACTTAGCCATAAAAATAAACTATAAATGGTCAAATTTCATGTCAAATAAAAACTACTAGCTTTCCTATTTTTCTCTGCTTAATGTTACTGAAAAAACAAACCATACAACATACATATACTTTAAACTAAGGGAAAAGCATTGGTGCAAATGGTATCATACTACTGAAAGTGAATGGGCTTATCCAAAGAAGTTTTCCTCATTCAATTACAATTTTCCTGAAATGGGAAAAGTGATATTTTTAATAAATCACAATTCACTGACAGAGGCAAGAGAGCATAATTTAACCAAACAGGCAATCCAAGAACCACAGGGTTCAAATGATGTAATGTTTAACACTTACATTTTCTATCTTATAGCCAATTCTCAATATGCCACCAATAAAAAATTGATCATCCTGTAAAAAAAAAAGAATAGAAATCGTAAGTGCTTATTTTTCTACTTAAATAAAATTTATTTTTATTTTCTAAACGAAAAAAACCGCTAATATTTTGTATTAAGCTAGTAATCGCAAAACTCCCTGATAAACAGTATACGCTTGAAAAATAGTATACTTATTTTATACTCATCTTCATGTAAATTACCTTCATACCCAACGAACCACAAAACTACAATTTAGAATTTGTCTTTAAGTTTTTAATTACAAAGTTTCAAGAACAAAAAAAGGTTAAATTTTAAATGAGTACTTTTTCCTTAATGCTCACTAAAATCAATGAAATTCCCTGAAATTCACCATCTCCTGGACTTTCCTTAAGTGTGCCCAGCTGAACTAAAATATTATAAAAGATTATCAGAAGATATTGTAAGAAATTATACAAAGGAAACTTCCTAGATTTAAGACAAAAATTGAAATTGCATGTAAGGCTTTAATTACATTAATCTATACTAGCAGTGTCAAACTTGTCAGTAACATACTGACTTAAAAAAACACAAATTAACATTATATATGTTGTATTGTATTTTTATTTACTTTCTTAAATATTTCCTAAATACATTTTAATTTAGTTCAGGACACAATCAAGAATTTTGACATCTCTGGTTAACATCAAAGAGGATGTTTATAAACAAACTACCCTTAGGTAGAAAAGCAAACTTTTTTTAAAAACCCTTATCTTCCATCTTGGAGTCAATAATGTGTATTGGCTCCAAGGCAGAAGAGTGGTAAGGGCTAGGCAATGGTAAGTGACTTGCCCAGGGTCACACACTGGGAAGTGTCTGAGTCCAGATTTGAAACTAGGATCTCCCATCTCTAGGTCTGGCTCTCAATCAACTGAGCTACCCAACTGCTGCTGAAGAAAAGCAAATTTTTCAGATATCACCCACTATAATTTTGGGAAACAAATATAGAAATATCTTTATGTCATTCCCAATGCTATTTTATATTCTTTGGTTCTTAATCTTCTTTCTAGTTTCTCTCTCAAACACCTCACTTACAATCCTGTGACAGCACTAATCCTCAGGATGACAGAAATACAATTACATATAAACTTTTACACTCTTAAAAGGAAAGCTGATGGACTTGAAACATCATCTTTTTCTGTGATACAATATTTGGTATTCTTGAGAGGCTGTTAGTCAATTATTAAACATACCCAAATACCTTTTTCATACATTAATATAAACCAGAATTTTGGAGGTGAAGGATCATAAGCAAAACCTAATACAGGGGCAATTAGGAGGCACAGTAAATAGAGTTAGGCCTGGAGACAGGAAGTCCTGGGTTCAAATATAGCCTCAGACACTTTATAGCTAGCTATATGACCCTGGAAAAACACTTAACCCCCATCGCCCAGCCCTTACCACTTTTCTGTCTTGGAATCAATACTAATCGATTCTAAGACAGAAGGTAAAGTTTATTTATTTATTTGCTTGTTTTAAATTTAAACCCTTACCTTCCATCTTGGAATCAATAACATGTATTGGTTTCAAGGCAGAAGATCAGTAAGGGCTAGGCAATGGGGGTTAAGTGACTTGCCCAGAGTCACACAGCTGGGAAGTATCTGAGGCCAGATTTGAACCTAGGACGTCCCGTCTCTAGGCCTGGCTCTCAATCCACTGAGCTACCCAGCTGCCCCCAGAAGGTAAAGTTTAAAAAAAAAAACTAATCCATGTTATATAATTAGACTAAAATCCCAAAGAAGGGAAATACTGAACCTTCTTGTGGTCACAAAGATAGTATAGTGGCAGATCTACTCCAAATTACATCACAGATAAGTCTTAAATATGAAAGAAAGAGGTATCCTGGGGAAGAAATTGCCAATTTATTCATTCAGGCATGATCAATCAATCAGCACTAAGCATCTGTAAGCACTGTTATGTGGTAGCCTACAAATGAGGGTCCTCCCCTAAAGCAAAGCTTATAATTTAATCAGAGAGAAAATATGTATAAATACAAATAAATGGAAAATAGATGATTTTTGAGGAAAAGGAACTTGAAGCTGGAATTATCATAAAAGGCCCCATTTGTAATGTAGCATTTAAGCTAAGCCTTGAAGGAAACTAAATATTTGTAGAGATGGAAATCAAGAGAGTATGTAAGGGTATGGATAATAGCCACAAAAGACACTGAAAAGAAAAGAGAAGGCAGAGTGCCCCTTGTAATAGTTCATTCACGAGTTGAGAGCATGAAAAAGAATAACTTGCAACAAGGCTGGAAAATATAAGTTGGCATGGGGTTATAACAGGCTTTATTTATTTTCTTAATTTTTATTGTCATGCAAAACACACTTCCATATTGGTCATTGCTGTAAGAGTAAACTCATATACAATGAAAACCCCCCCCAAAACCATACATTGATGTGAAAGATGACTCCAACAGTTCTTTCACTGAAGGTAGATGTCATTCTGTCATAAGTCTTTCAGGATTGTCCCAGATCACTGCATTGCTTAGAGTTACCAAGTTTTCACAGAAAATCATCATACAAATACTGCTGTTATTATGTACAATGTTATCCCAGTTCTGCTTATTTCACTCTGTGTTAGTTTCTGCAGATCTTTCCAACAGATCTTTCCAACTTTTTCTGAAATCATCTTGCTTATTTCTTATAGCACAACAGTATTCTGTCACCAACATGTACCACAATTTGTTCAACCATTCCCCAATTGATGGACATCCCCTCAATTTCCAATTTTTTGCCACTACAAAAAGAGTTGCTATGAATATTTTTGTACAAGTAGGCACTTTCCCCTTTTTAATTGTTTTTGGAATACAGACCCAGTAGACCAGATCAAAGGGTATGCAATATAAATATATGCACATTATAGCCCTTTGGGCCTTCCAGAATGATTGGATCAATTCACAACTCCACCAACAATGCATTATATAACAGGCTTTAAATAACAGAGCAATTAATATTTGATCCTCAAATTAACAGAGAGCCACTGGAGTTTAATGAGTAGGAAAGTAACATGGTGAAATCTGTGTTTCAGGAAATTAATTTGGCAGTGTTTTGAAGAGCATGTTGAAGGAAAATACTTGGGGCAGGAAAACTAACCAGAAGGCTATTCTAGCAGTCCAGGTGAGAAATGATGAGAACCTGAAATAAGCCAGGTTGCTGGGCAAGGGAGGTTAAGAGGATGGATGTAAGAGATATTGTAGAAGCAGAAACAGATTTGGCAGCTTATTGGATATACAAGATGAGGAAAAATGAGAAATTAAGGATAACATTGAGATTATGAATCTGAAAGACTAAAAGAATGGTAGTGGTCTTAATAAAAATAGGTTTGGAAAAGTGAAAATTTGAGGGAAAGGATCTGGGATGTGTTAAATTTTATGTTTCTAGGACTTTCAGTTTGAAATGTCCAAAGGCAATTGATGATACGGAATTGAATTCGAGTTGGAAAAATACGGATGGAAATATAGAACTAGGAATTATCAGCACAGAAATGGCCATTAAATTCACAAGTGAGTATATGAACTTAGCACAAGCAGGAAGAAAGAGTCCAGAACTGAGCCTTGGGGTAGAGCCTCAGATTGAAAGTGTGTTGAGAATGATCTAACAAAAGAGAATGAATTGAAGGTAGACACATGATAAGAGGAGAGCCAAGACAGCAGTGCCAAGAAAATTGAGAAGAATAGAAGGAATGAGTGGTCAATCAAAAAGATTAATCAATTACTACGTATTAGATGTTGAAGATATGAATACAATTAAATAATTTCTTCTCACAAGGATAGTTTCAAATGATGGAAAGGTCAAAAGATGAGGACTGAGAAAAGGTCATCAGATACAGCAATTAAAAGATACTAGGGGAGTTTGAAAAGAACGGTTTCAGTTGGGTGATGAGGTAGGAAGAAAGTGTCCAACAGGGTTTCATAAAAGTGAGAAAAGAGGGGCAGCTAGCTAGTCAATGGTAAGGGCACAAGCCCTGAAGATATGAAGTTCTGAGAAAAAAATCTGGCCTCAGACACTTCCTGGCTGTATAATCCTAGGCAAGTCACTTAACCCCAAAGGTATAGGTCTTACCACTCTTCTACCTTGGATCTGATACTTAGCATTGAGTCTAAAATGGAAGGTAAGGGTTTTTGGTTTTTGTCTTTTTTTAAAAATCCTTACCTTCCGTCTTGGAGTCAATACTGTGTATTGCCTCCAAGGCAGAAGAGTGGTAAGGGTAGGCAATGGGGGGGGGGGGGTCAAGTGACTTGCCCAGGGCCACACAGCTGGGAAGTGTCTGTGGCCAGACTTGAACCTAGGACCTCCTGTCTCTATGGCTGGCTCTCAATCCCATTGAGCTACCCAGCTGCCCCCTCCCCTTTTTTTTTAAGTGAGAAAAGGGAAAGGGTCATAAAAGGTTTAAAAGTGTAAATATTTTGTCTTGGAAGTACTAGGGAGTCACTGGAGTTTACTGAGTAGGCAGGTAACATAGTCTTTTGCTTTAAGGTGACTTTGAGAGTTGAGTAGAAGATGGACTAGAGAGGACTAGAAAGAAAGCTAAATGCAATAGTCCTAGCATGATGTGGTAAAGGTAGAAGTTGTGTTAGAGGAGAGAAATGTTGAAAAGGGAAAATCAACAGGACTTTGAAATAGATTGGATAGGGAAAGAGATGTCATGGTAGGAGGGATAACTAGATTGTAAGGCTAGGGAACTGGGGCATCAGTATTGTTTTCAATAGTAATAGGGAAATTTGAAACAAAGGAGGATTTAGGAGGAAAGATAGTAAGTTCAAGATGTCTAAAAGGCAAAGATACAAGACTGGAGATCAGCAGAGAAGTTATGACTGATAAGTATATCTGGATATCATCTACATAGAGGTGCTGTTTGAATTCAGAGGAGTTGATGAGATCACCAAGCAAAATAGTATAATGGGAGAAAAGAGGGTCTATGATAAAGCTCTGTAAGACACTCATCATTAACAGATGACTTGATTAAAAATCCAGTAAAGGCAATTAAGATTGAGTGGCCATGCATGCCAAGAAAAACAGGAAAAAAGGTGTCACACAAACCTATGGGAAAGAATATAAAGAAGGTGGTTGATAATGTCAAAGCCCCAAGAGAGATCTAGGAGGATGAAACTGTTAAAGAGCTATTAGATTTGGCCATTAAGAGAGTATTAGTAACTCTGGAGATAGCAGTTTCAGATTGGAAGTCAGTCTGTACAGAGTTAGAGAGGAGATGGAGACACCTATTGTGGGTTATCTTCTCAAGGAGTTTTGCTACATAAACAAGAGGTATGGGATAAGGGCTAGAGGTAATGGTTGGATCAAGTGAAGTTAAGAGATGTGTATATTTGTAGGAATCAGTCAGTAGGCAGGGATAGACCGAAGATAAATGAAAGTAGGGATGATAGAGAATACCGTATATATGTGCGGGAGAACAGAAAATGCCATAAGATCAAGGGTACATGTTAAGGGGTTTGGTAAGAAGGGTCATCTCTTCACATGAGATAGGTGTGAAGGAAGAGATAGTGGGAAAAGAATTTGAGTGAGTGATGTTAGATGATGTGGCACCAATTTTTTTAAGGAAGTATAAGACGAAGCTCTTGCTGAATGGTTGGTTGTGGAGTGGGGAGGAGAGAAGGGAAAGGGGGAAGAGATGTCATGAGAAATTTGAGTGATGAAAAGTTTGGAAAATCCACTGAGATGACTGGGATAGTAAATCAGTTATTCAGTTACTAAGCAATGATTAAGTACCTACTATGTGCCAGGTTCTTTGCTAAGCACTAGAAATACAAAAAGAGGCCTGGCCTCAAAGAACTCTGGAGAAGCTATATCCAGGGTTAATAGGGGAAAAAATGACAGAATAAAAGTGTTAAAGTAAAAGAGATAGAGAGGCTCACTGTAGAAAGTAGGATTTTAGTTGAAATTTGAAGGAAGCCAGGGAAACCAAGAGAAGATAAGAAGGAAGAGCATTTCAGGAATGGAGCACAGTTAGTCAAAATGCCCAGAATCAAGGCATGGGGGTGTCTTGTTCAAAGAATAGTAAGGAGGTCATTGTTAAGAGTTAAGAAGAGAAAAGAGAGGTAGTAGAGACAGCTATTATTATAGATGGCCTTCTCCAGGAGTTTAGCTACAAAAAAGATATGGGACTTACTGGGAATAGAAGGTTCAAGTTAGAGTTTTTGAGAATGGAGAAACATAAATATATGGAGAAAGTCAACAAAGAGGTATTGAAGTAAGAAAGTGGAGATTATACAGGGCACAATCTGCTAGAAAAATGAGATGAAATTGGATCACTTATGAATATTACATGACTTACCTTGGAAAAGAGAAGCGCTACCTCTTCTTTAGAGAAAAGAGTTAAGGAGGAAATAGTGGCAGAAGACATCAGCCATATGAAATGAGGAGGGAAGAGAGGGAACTCTCAGTGTATGGCCTCAAATTTTTCAGAAAAATATGAAGCAAGGTTCTCAGATATCAATATATGCATGACAGTCCTCTAGAATGGAGAAGAGTTAGGGAGGAGAGAAAAATGAGCCAGCAACTGAACTCACTGAGGAAAGAAGTCATGAAACCACGCAAACTGAGACCAAATTTATATTACCTAATCTCAACTGGTCCCTCAAGGAAAGAAGACAATCCATTTAATTCTCTCTAACTGAATCTCTAACCTATTCACCACAGCAATTTTTTTTTAAATTTTATTTTATTTATTTTCTTTTGTTACATTTTAAGTTCCAAGTTGTCTCTCTCCCTCCCTCCTTCCCCACCACACACTAGAGGCCACCACTTGACAAAGAAATAAATATGTAAAACCATACAATGTATATTTCTATTTATCAATTCTTTCAATGGAGATGGACATTCACAATTATTCTTTGGACAATATTGCTGTTGGTTCTGCTTAATTCACTTCACTTTTTTCAAGCAAATCTTTCCATGTTTTCCTTAAATCAATCTACTCATCATTTCTTATAACACAATAGTATTCTATCACAATCATATATCACAACTTGTTTAGTCATTCTCCAATTGATGGGCATCCCTCTCTATTTCCAGTTCCTTGTCAACACAAAGTGAGCTGCTATAAATATTTTAGAACATACAAGTTCTTTTCCTTTTCCCCTAATAACCTTGAGAAATTCACCTGATAGTAGTATTGTTTGGTCAAAAGGAATACAGTTTTATAACTCTTTGGACATAATTGTACAATGTGCCCCCATTTTCCCACACCCCTCCAACATTTCTTATTTTACTCTCCAATCATTTTAGGCAATCTTATAGGCATAAAATGGTATCTCAGAGTTGTTTTAATTTTAATTTCCTTAATCAATAATGATTTAGAACATTTTTAATATGATTATATGCTTTTCTTTCTTGAAAAACTGCCTATTCATATCCTTTGACTATCATTTGGGGAATAACCCAAATTCTTATAAATTTGACATCTGTTTTTGAGATAAGAGGTCTTTAAGAAAGAAAGTGTCCATTGTATATTTCTTTCTATTCCCATTCAGTTGTCCAGATAGCTATCATATCTAGATTATATAAGATTCTATTCATCTCGTTGACTCCTTTATTATTTTTTTTTATAGATTTATCTAGTTCTAAGAGGGGAAAGCTGAAGTACCACACTATTATAATTTTGCTATCTATTACATCTATAATTTATTTAGCTTTTCCTTTTATAATGTAGACACTATTGCAATTGGTACATATAGACTTGGTATTAATATCACTTTTGTTATTCTATGGTACCTTATAACATAATGTAATTTCCCTGTTTTTTATCTCTTTTAATTAAATCTATTTTAGCGATCATTTTGTCTGAGATCATGACTGCTACCCCTGCTTTTTTTTTTTTTTTGCATCAGTTGAACCATAATAAATCCTACTCCACCCTTTTATTTTACTCTTTGTGTGTATTTCTTATAAATACTATATTGTCAAGTTCTGGCTTTTAATCTATTCTGCATTCATTTCTATTTATGGGTGAGTTCATCCCATTCAGTTATAATTACTAGTTGTGTATTTCTCTCTGTCCTATTTTCCCTTACTATTATCCTTCTCTCCCCCTTTTTGCCCTAACCCTTTACATAAGTCTAATTTACTTCTACTAATTTGTCCCCCTTCTAAGAGTCCCTTCATCATTTTCTTTCCTTGTTCTCTTATTTCTTAATCTATTCACCCTTGTAGAGTTTTTCCCTTACCCTATCCCCTCATCCTCTTATTTCTCTGTAAATGAAAAAGACTTTTACACCCCTATAGATGTATGTTATTCCCTTTAACTCAATTCTGATGAAAATAAGGTTCTGGCACTACCAGCCCTCCAACCCCTTCTGCCTTCCATTTTAACTGGTCTATTCATGCTTTCTTTTGTATGAGGTAATTGCTCCATTTAAACTCTCTCTATGCAATTTTATCTTTAGGACCATCTTATGCTCCCCTCAACCCCAAACTTTCTATCTATGTATGCTCTTTCAAAATAGTCTAGTAATGATATCACTGTTAAGTTACAGATAACATTTTTCCATTTAAGTAAACAGCTTGACCTTATTAAATTCTTTATATTTGTTCTTTCATGTTTATTTTGTTTTTTCTAATTCTTAGACATCAAATTTTCTGTTCAGTTATAGTCTTTTCCTCAAGAATACCTGAAAGTTCTTTAATTCATTAAATATATATATATATTTTTTCCTTACAGGAATATACACCTTTGCTGGTTAAGTTATTCTTGGTTGCAAAACCCAACTCCTTTGTTCTTCAGAATATCATGTTCCATGCCTTTTATATATTTTAAAGTAGAATATGCTGTATCTTGGATGATCCAGATGATAGCTCCACAATATTGAAATTGTTTCCTTCTTGTTGCTAGTAGTATTTTTTCTTTGACCTGAGAGCTTCAAAATTTTGTTATAATGTTCCTGGGAGTTTTCCTCTTGGGATCTTTCAGGTGGATTTTTTCAATGTCTATTTTATCCTCTACTTCTAAAACTTCAGAGCAATTTTCCTTAATAATAATTTCTTGAGGCATAGTATCTGGACTCTTTCTATTCATAACTTTTGGGTAGTCCAACAATTCTTATATTGCCTCTCCTTGATGTTTTCCAAGTTGGTTGTTTTTGTAATGAGGTATTTCACATTCTCTTCTGTTTTTTCATTCTTTTAATTTTATTTCTTCCAATCTTAGGATGTCATTAGCTTCCCCTTGCCCATATCTAATTTTAAGGAGTTATTCTCTTCCATAAATGTCTCTCTTTTTCTCCAATTGGTTGACTTTCTTTTCACAATTTCCTTGCATTATTCATTCCCCCCAGAGTTTTCCTCAACTTCTCTTGTTTGATTTTTAAAGTCCTTTGTAAGCTGTTCTAAGAACTCTTGAGGCTTGTAACCATTTTATATGTTTCTCTTAAGCTTTATCGGTAGCTGTTTTGACTTGTCTTCTTCTGAATTTGAACCCTGATCTTTTTTTATCATCAAAGCAGCAATCTATGTTTGGGTCCATTCAATTTTGCTTACCCATTTTTTTGGGATGTCTTATTTCTTGGCTATTAAACTCAGGATATATTCCTGAGATATGGGAAACAATGGCCCAGGCTTTGGGTTTGGGGGTGTCTTTGACTTTTTGATTCTTCCAAAGTTCTATGATTCAAGGTCAGGTGTGATCATTGCCATTGCCCATCCAGTTCACACTTTCTTTGGTCGATGAGCGACCTCAGGTACTCTCTCCACCCAGGCTGCCTATCCAGGACCCCAAGCAACATTTTTTTTTTGCCCCAACAAATGCTCTTATTCTTCTGGGAGCTGCATGATTCAGCTCGCTTCTCTTTGACCTGGAACCAAAGAAACCAGGAACTCTTCCTGGGAAGGACACAATCAGCAAAGTTCACCCATCCTTCTATGACCTCACTCACCAGTGAGTACTCACTCTTCCTTGCCCAGTTATAGCTTGGGACAGCATGCATTCAGCACCAGTATAGGGCCCCTCTATCTCTCCTACCCAAACCCCATAGAGTGTGGGGAGCAAAGGTTCCTGAAGCTAAGACTGTCACCAATATAGCTGGTCCCCAGGACTTGTTGTTTATTAATTCAGTGATATCTACCCAGAAGTAGATTTGCTCTTCCTCCTTACCATTCTACTGCCCTGGGAGGTCAGATCTTTCCTATTGTCCTCCCAAATTTACTTAGGTTGGATGATTACTTAACTAAAATTATTTCTGCTGCTTTAAAGTTCAGTTAGAGCAGTGGTTCCCAAACTTTTTTGGCCTACTGACCCCTTTCCAGAAAAAATATTACTTAATGCCCCCTGGTAATTATGAAACTATTTATTGAACTCAGAATAGAATGTAATACAAAAAAAGTGTGGTTATCACCACCGTCCTGGATTGCTGCAGCACCCACCAGGGGACAGTAGCGCCCACTTTGGGAATCACTGAGCTAGAGGCATTATTTTAAGTTATTTGTGAGAACCAGGTAATTTCCTGACTTATTCTGCAACCTTCCCTCAGCAATTTTTCTAAACTTCTTTTTTCCTTTAGTCTCCTATAGCATTCTACTCCTCTCAAATGGCAATGTTGCTTCATACCTACCTGAAAAAGAATACTGATGCACTCCTTATTCATTCCCATCTCACATCTTCCTGAAAACATTCCCTTTAATCTCCTCTTTTTCATAATTGTATTCATATAGTTCTTAGATTTGTCTCAACAGATAAGTATTTTATATTGTCTTATAAAGGAAAATTTAATTTAGCAACTTCAGTTTATATTCATTGTTTAATATCTCTTCATAGCAACATTTTCTCTGAATGTAATCCAATTGGACACTCAGTATTTTAGCGATATTATATTGTAAGAAATAATCTCAATTATTAATTGATTAAGTGTGTATTAGAAGCAGTAATCAATAAATATAAAATAAGGAAAATCCCCTGAAATGCCTTGCAAAATATTCTTGTCAATATTCTTTCAGTGCCTTGGAATGTGTCCAAACATGCCTAAGGTTGGGAATTTGTTTTTATATTACCATAAATGGAACAGGTAGGTAAATAATATGCCCCCTGCCCCACAAGAAGATATGGAAAAAAAACAGCCTTCTTGAAAAAAGAGACCTTCTAGAAGATGAAATTGTGGTTACCTCCCCAAGAAGATGTAGCTCACTTACCCCCACTTCCCTTCTAGGGGCTCTTTGTGAAATCTGACTCTTGTATAAAGTATAAATACTAGTCAGCTCAAGGGCTCAGTGTTTTAGACCAGGCTGGGCTTGTCTAGACCTCAATACTTTCGATTTACAGCTATAACAATAAGTCAGTTTGGCT
The DNA here is from genome assembly GCF_016433145.1 of Gracilinanus agilis. Lineage (NCBI taxonomy): Eukaryota > Metazoa > Chordata > Mammalia > Didelphimorphia > Didelphidae > Gracilinanus > Gracilinanus agilis. The sequence continues at coordinate 419,723,397 of NC_058132.1, read as the reverse complement.
CAGAAGATTGTTTCCCAATATTTTTCTTTTCCAGTCTGCTGTTAAATGGAATTTTATTTTCTATCCCTTGCTGCTGGACTTTGTTGCTAATATATTGAAGTCCTGGGGCAGGTAGGTGGTTCAGGGGATAGAGCCAGGCCTGGAGACAGAAGGTCCTGGGTTAAAATTTGGCTTCAGACACTTCTTAGCTATGTAATCTTTGGTAAGTGGCATAACTCCAACTGTCTAGCCCTTACTGCTCTTCTGCATCAGAACTGATACTTAGTATCAATTCTGAGCAGAAGGTAAAAGTTAAAAAAATGTTTTAAAAGAATGTTAAAATTTCATGTATGACAGGAAAAAAAATTAAAATAAAATCCCACCTTCTACAGGAAATCTTTCCTAAACTTTCCTAATTATAGTTTTGAATTATTTCCAATTTATCTTATATGTAGATTATTTGTACAGGTTTATATTTTGTCTCCTCCGTTATAGTGATGTTTCTGAGGGCAGGGGTTGGCTTCCTGCAAGACTCAATTCAAGTGGAATTGTGGGCAAGAAATCTTTCTATTTACCTCTAGCTGCTAGTGTCCTCCTCTGTAAGTTAATTTTATATCTACTCTGTTCATATTTCCTATATGCTTATTTATGTATATGTTGTCTCCATTATAAGTTCCTTGAGGGACAATTTTTGCTTTTCATTACATTGTCAGTAGTTAGGACTGATCTGGCTGACAGATAATAAACAAATAAGTTATTATACTGATGTATATTGATGTGACTGTCAGAGAGATAGTAAGTTGAAAAGACCTAGTTCTAACATAGCATACCAAGTTATATATTCTTACAATGGGTAGTGGATCCCCAAAGTGCCACTTACCACAACTTTCTTTGCCAAATCCACAATATCTTCCAACAATTCAATATGCTGTAGTCTCTTCAAACTTAATTCACAAGTACCAGAGCTGCTTAAAGAAAAATTTGTTTTAGAAAGAGGTAAGGCTTGATATTACCTCATTCTGAACATTAGTAATAAAATTAAACTGTATACAATAATTATAGATGGCATTTATATAGCATTTTGAGGCTTCCAAAGTTATCATAGCCTTTATCTCGTTTGACCCTCACAACTAAGCAAACTTTTACACTCTCTTCTCTATTCTGCACAATTATTTATAACAACAATCCTCAAGATAATCTTTAGAGATGAACAATTTACATCCCTATGTTAGTAAAGTAGAGGAATGATATGAAATAACCAGATGCAATCCTACTACTATATTTGGCTTTGGTGAGGTTTTCAATTATGGATGCACTGTTGGTCTTGATGTAAATAGACGGCCAAAAATAAATTAGGGAAACAAAAAAAATTAAAAGAATGCAACAGCTAAAGAAGTTGAGACTTAAAAAAAAATCACCACTAAACTCAAATATGTGAAGGATTAACAAAAATAAGATATTAAATAGATTTTTGAGAGATTAAAAAAAGTAAATGGGATTAAAGCATAATAAGAATAAATACAAGATTGTGAGGATACTTAAGTAATATAGGGATGGTTTACATAATTCCAATACTTAATTTTATTTAGATATTTAAATGTAGCAGACATCTACTTTGTATGGATAGGACTGGAAATAAGTAGATAATACACATTATCTCAAATTTTCTTCTACTTTTAGGTCTCATTTTTTCAGGAAAATATAATATTCTTTATATATTTATTTTTATAATATTCTTTCAAAAGTTAAATAAAGCACAAAAACTACATTAATAATACATGATTGCCTTACCTGATATCTATACAAGGATGTAATTGAGATACTACAGGAGTCTGTTCACGTTGAAAAAGAAGTGGCCAGAAGATGTATATTTTAATGACATCACAATAATCTCGAAGGACATGAAGTGGCTTACTGCACCAGATTTTGCAGATATCCAGTTCTTTATTTTAAAAAAGTTAAAAATTAATATTGCTAGGCGTTTTGAGTAGATAAAAACATAAGTAATAAGAACATAAAACATAGTTTAAAAATGGCAGGAAATCAGTCAAAGTGAAAATATTTCTCCATAATTGCACATGCTAGAAGCACCAATTGTTCATTAAGATTTTTTGACAAGCTATTTTAAAAATAACTTGAGATTTTAAATGCAAAATAATTATAGGAATAAATCTTTAAAGAAGTATGACACCACACAATCATGGATTGATTTTATTAATTCTTATTATATCATCTCTGGAAAGAAATAAAGTTCAAATGTTAACTACTCACCTAAATTTGTCTTAACTTGTGAATATTTTCTAGGATATGCACCACCCTGAAAAAAAGAAAACATGTTTTGTTGCTCTTTGGCAAAACATGGTAGCACATTTGATTTGACTGGCAAACTATGAATTAGCTGCACCAAATAATATAATGTGTTATGTTTTAATCTATAAACTTCCGGATTAGGCTATTTTCTTCAATCTACCAGTTGCCAAGGTCTTTTCCTGTGACTCCCATGCTCCTTTCTCCTTTTCAATTATCCACTTTTGGTCAAAAATACAACTAAGGTCTATCACATAAATGGATTAAAACTGAAATCCATTTCTACCTCTATTATGATTGCAGAAATTTCTTAATCTTTAATCATGTGTTCTGTGAAACAAAAATGCAAGTAAGCAGGCTATGGCCAACAGTCACATTTCTTTTAATTCAGAACTTAAAACACCAAAAAAATGGGGCTTTCCATGCACACAAAACAGAAAAGTAATTTTATTATAAAACCATGAAGCTCCTATTCTATAATATATAGTAAATAGGCATAAGTTCCTCACATTGCTTTTAAAATTGCCCTTGACTAAGTTTCCTTTTTAACTTCCTTCTGTTCTGTATTGTGCATTAAAAAATATATATTTCAGTGGCCTTTTTTTGCATCATTATTACTAATTTCTCCAAACCATTCCCACTCCTCCAATTAAAAACCAAGAGAAAAAAACAAAACCTTACAATAAGCAAAACCAATCTACATAGTGGTCATATCCAAAAATGTTTTTCTGCACACATGCTTCACCATAGATTCTTTAGAGATAGGATTGGTGATTGTTTTAATCAGAGTTCTTAAGTCTTTCACAATTGTTTTCATTTACAATGTTGTCAATGTAAAAACCTTCTGCTCATTTTCATTCTGTATTAGTTCATGCTACCCAGAATTCTCTGCAATTGTCTCTTTAATCATTCCTTATTGCACAATAATATTTTATAACATTCACATATCACAATCTGTTCAGCCTCAATTGCTGGGTATCCCCTCAGATTCTAATTCTTTGCTTTTTTGTTTTTTTCTTCAAGAAGTCTGTTTTGCTTGTAGCTCTTTCTTCCCCAGTATTATCTTCTCTTTTACTCTCTTCTTTCCTCTTCAGACTCTTAGAACAGAGTCAATTCACTTCTAGCAACTCTATTTTTTATATTTTACTCCCTCGGTACCTTATGAAGAAATTAAGGTGGTAAACAAATGGATACTTGTTTCTTCTCCTCCCATTAAAATGTTAGCATTATGTCATTATACAACCTCTCCAAACTACTCAGATAAATTTACTTTCCCAAGTTTCTCTGAACACAAGTTTATATTTAAGAGTTCCTACTCAGTTCTGGTCTTTTCATCAGAAATTCTTAGAAGGTTTCTATTCTAGGAGTTGGCAAATTATGGCCCATGGGTCAAAACCTTTTTGAATGGCCAATAAGCTAAGAATAGTTTTTACATTTTAAAATAAAGTTTTACTATAATATAGCCATGCCCATTTAGTTACATATTAGCTATGGCTACTAGCAAGCTGCAACAGTCAAGTAGTTGAAACAAAGACCAGGGCTTATTGCCTCTTACTGGGGCTCAGCTCATGACAAATTGTTATGATGCAGTTATAACTTAACATCATTTCAAGTGTCACTTGTATTACTGTACCATGACTTTTTTTTATTAGCAGTGTATACCTATTATGCAAAAACAAGAAAAAAGAACAAAGTATTATTACAATTTTTTAAACTCAAGGTCAAGATTAAAATTTTTTTGAATAAGTACCACCTTCAACCACTATTGTTAAAAAGTGAATTGCTTTGTGCAGACTTGATGAAGTTCTTCATGAATTCAACTACAATTACAAGGTAAAACAGCACTTACATACAGAACATATAATCAAGTCAATTCAATGACAATTAATGTTGTTTAAATCACAAGTAATGTCAAGTTGCTTCATACACTTTCCAGGCTGCCAAAATTAAAAAAGAAGTGAAATACCCATTTGCAATAAATGTATCTTCTGAGATAAACTACAGCTACTGCATGTTTTTTTGGAATTTGATACAAGTACAAAAGAAATTTCCTTATGTCCACTTAAATGTGCATTTGAGGAACTTTCACCAACTTTCAGCTGGAAGTGATTAATCTGCAATGTAATGCCTTGGTAAAAAACAAGTGTTAAGAATCTAATAGAATTATATAAATGTCTTATAAGAGACAAATATGGCAAGTATTAAATGATTATAAACTAATTATCAGTATTTGGCAGTACCTATCTGTATGAAAAGACATTTTCAAAGATGAGATACTTAAAATCTCATTTCAAATCATCATAACTACTGGACATTTGCAATTGATTCTGATGATAAGGAACAATGCTTTGAACTCCAATTAAGTAAAATGACATTCCCCAAAGCAGAATTCCACTCTTCTCAGTAGTTGACCTGTATTACAAAACAAACTGTACACATAATTGCTCTATTTTTTAATTTCATCAATAAAAATTTGTGTAAATTTGTTTTCTCTATTGTTATATGAGTACTGCTCAATTTTGTCTATTAGCTCACAAAGCCTAAAATATTTACTATCTGGTCCTTTATAGAAAAAGTTTGCTAACCTCTGATCTACTCTACTGAAGTTCCATTTTTCCCCCATAGAATTATACTGAGTTTTGCCAACTATTAATGGTTCTAAGTCTAGATTTGGGGCATCTCTAGATATGTGATAGTTTTTTTATAATACTTTTATATAAGCTTCTATGGGTTATTCATCTCTCCAACTTTGGTTTCTGAATTAGACCTTTTGCCAAGGCACCTGCTGCACTTTGGAGTGACCTATTGGCCCTTCTTGGTCTTGTTCTGGTATCCTTGGGGTACTGTGTTGATGTTCACTTTCCAAAATTAGGGCTACCCCTTGACCCTGGAACTTAACTGTTCAGAACATTGGATCTTCAGAGCCTCTACTGTTCCTTTAGGACAGAATGCTAGGGACCTTGGCATCCACCCTGGGCCTTTTAATAAAGATCTGTTTTATAGTCATTGATCCATTATTGAAATCCTACTCTAATGTTTCACTGTGGCACAGCAAAGCTCTGGCTTCCTACCTATCAACACATCCATAGTCTGAAATTTAGCCTAAGTTTGGAGAAGCTTAATATCAGGTTTTTAAGCTAAAAAATGAATAGAAAGCTACATTACCTGACAGAGATCAACCAAGATAAATCAGAACTGCAATATGAATCAAAGAATGTTGTATTCATCCACAATAAGAAACCCCCCCCCACAGATTCTTTAAATACTGAAGTATACCTTCAAAGACACAAATTCCAAAATGAGAAGTATTAAATAAGAGCCTCTGGGAGCTCTTATGCTTCTGCAAGAGTACTATGAATCCACCAGCAACAGAACACAAGTACACAAGAGACTGTTGGAATTAATGCTTAAATATAGTTACCAATGCATATTAAGAATAAAACTTAAGCATCAATCAGTCAAAAAGAACTTATTATGGGCTTACAATGTGGCAAACTTGGCAGTGAAGTTACAAAGATAAAAATGACACAGTCTCTGCCAGCAAATAACTTACAATTCTATCGAGGTAGATAACATGTATATGTAATATAAATAAAATAAAGTATTGGGGAGGGGAACACTAATAGCTGAGGAAGATTAGGAAAGGCAAGTAGGAAATAGTACCTATCACTTGTTTTTTCTTCCTCTCTTTCTTTTTACCTATTACGCTTTTCTTACTTCTATCATTTAATCCCTTCTGATCAGAGAGGACCAATGATTTTTAAAACTGACAGGTATAAGGAAAAATTTGATTTCTTATGATTCACAGTATGAACATAATTTCTCTTCTAAGTAAAGTTACTTTTAATCTCTATCCTCAACATACACCCTTACCAATAATGAAGCAGAGTGGAGTGGACAAAATGCTAAAATTACAATCAGGAAGATTTGGGTTCCAATCTCACTGTACATTTACTAGTTTTGTGACCCTAGGCTAGTTATTTAACTTCTCTTAGCTTTAGTTTCTTTATTTATAAAATGACAATAATAATAGCACCTACCTCAAAAGGTTGTTGTGAGGATCAATGAAATGATATAGGTAAAGTGTTTTGCAAACCTTAAAGTACCATATATAAATTCTAGCTATTATCATTACCACCATTCTCTTCCTTTCTCTTTTTAGTTTCCATCATCTCACATTGCTGGTTTTTTGGAGCAGTTCTTTCCCTTTTTCAACTTTCTCTTCAAAAGTACAGACAATATTAAAAATCATTCATTAGCTTTGAATAACTTTAAAATGCAATTAATTTTCAGGCCTAGAGACAGGAGGTCCTAGGTTCAAACCCGGCCTCAGCCACTTCCCAGCTGTGTGACCCTGGGCAAGTCACTTGACCCCCATTGCCCACCCTTACCAATCTGCCACCTATGAGACAATACACCGAAGTACAAGGGTTTAAAAAAAAAAAATTTAAAAAAAAATGCAATTAATTTTTTTAAAATGCTCACCTGTTCACAGCATAGTTTAGTAATTCGAACATAACTGCTGCCAATTAAATCTGAGTCAGAGTTGGAATTCTCCATTGTACATGATCCTAACAGCCAGCAAAAACAAATACAAAACACAAATCAGTAAATTAAATAGGAATGCTTAAAGTGAATCTTATCTTCATTATAATCAAAATAATAGTAGACAAAAGCACTGATTTTTACAGAGCACTTGAGGTGGGTGAAAGATGGAGAGTGATGTAATGGAAAAAGTACTGGTTCAGGATATGGAAGACCCAGGTTCAATCCCAAGATCCAGGCTTCCAGGTCAGATGGCAATATGAAAGACTGTAGCCCAGATTTCCCATATCTACTCCAATTAAGATCAAAAAAGTACCAAGCTATAATTATTATTAAAAGAAATGTAAATCAAATCAACCTTCATCCTAATGCTCAGCAAACTGGCAAAGATGACAAAAGTCAGAAAGTCAGTATTGGAGAAATTGTAGAAAGTCAGAAACATTAAAATATTATTAGTAGAATAACTGATAGAACTATTCTAGAAAGCAATTTGAAGTCATTTGAAGAGTGATAAAAATGTATACAAACAAAACCAATGTAACCAAAATTAGGAGGGAATCAACAAACTGGGAAAAAATTTTCATAACAAATTTTTCTGATAAAGATTTCATTTTTCAAATATATTGAAGAACTAAGTCAAATTCATAAGAATTCAACAATTGACAAATAGTCAAAGGATATAAATAAGCAGTTTTCTGATGAAAAAAATGTTCTAAATTCCTCTTCTTTAGAGAAATGCAAATTAAAACAACTCTAACTTACCATTTCACACCTATCATATTGGTTAATAAGACAGTAAAGAGCCAATAATACCACTAATAGGCCTGTATCCTAAAGTGATAAAAAAAAAAAAGGGGGGGGGGGAGGACTTACTTATACAAAAATATTCATAGCTGTTCTTTTTGTGGTGGCAAAGACTTAGAATTTGAAAGGATGTCATCAACTGGGGAATGGCTGAACAAATTGTGGTATGTGATGGTGATGGAATACTATTGTGCTTTAAGGAATGACAAAAAGGATGATTTAAAGGTGGAAAAGGCCTATATGAACTGATGCAGAGTGAAATAAACAGAACCAGAAGAACATTATACACAGTAACAGTAATATTGTGGAATAATCAATTGTGATACACTTCTAATCTCATAAATACAATGATCCAGGACAATTCTGAAGGATTTAAAACAAAGAATGCTAAACACCTCCAGAGATAGAATTGTTAAGAGTTCAGAATGCAGATAAAAGCATACAATTTTTCACTTTAATTTATTTGGGGGTTTTGGTTTATATGAGTATTCTCTTACAAAAATGAACAATATAGAAATATGTTTTGCATGAACACATGTATAACCAAGATTGAATTTCTTGCCTGCTCCGGGAAGGGACAGAGAAGGGAGGGTGGGAAACAATTTGGATCATATAACTTTGAAATTCTTATATAGAAATTTATTACATGTATAATTACATGTAACACAAATGGAATGGAATATTACCATACCATAAGAAAAGATGAAAATGATAAACACAAAGAAGCATGTAAAGACATATAAACTGGTGAAAGTGGGAAGGAGAGCAAGGAAAACAACATATGCAATGTCTAGAACAACATAAATAGATCAACAACAACAAAAGAAACTTGATGAGAAATTATGAAGAGCAAAATTGGTCACAGATGAAATGAGAAAACTCTCCCTTATTCCTTTGTCAGGGCCACAAGTGTGATATATTGTATATGGGGTCATCTTTTTTGCATTTTGAAATGCATTGAAATTGCATTTTTTTTTTGCATTTTGAAAAAAGAGAACGAAAAATGTTCAATAAAACTAAGTTTTATTGAACATTTTTCTTACTTTTTTTTCTTATATATAATAAAGGATTTCTAGAGGAGGAAGTGGGAGAAATACAGGGGCAAACCAAGGTGACATAAAAACCAAAGATAGCAATAATAATCTTATTTTAAAAAGAGTAACAAATTGAGTAAAGATCAAGAAATTCAAAAGGACTGAGTACCAATTCCAAAAGTGTGGAAGGGGATGGAATATGGCCCTCTTACAAAATTCCTGAGGCTGCACATAAACTGAAGAAAATAAACTCTATGAAGAAATAAGAATTATGAAGAGATGTGTAAGAGAGAAACCCAGAAGAGTACACAAGTATAAGCAAAAATCTAAAAAAAAAGCTTGCATGCAAGGACTATAAGAATGCCATAATTAAGAAATTTTTTTAAAAAAGCATTCTGAAGAAAAAACTAAAAAAGAGAATAAGCTTAGAATAGAAAGTAGAAAATCTTACTGAGTATAAGAAGGAAGAAAGGAAAACTCAAAGACTTCAGGAAACAAAAATATTAGAAAAAAATTAAAATGTTGAAAAAATGGAAGGCATTCTTTACCTGACATTCATTATGTGAGTTAATAAGCATTTATTAAGTGCTTACTATGTGCCAGACACTTGGCCAAAAGTTGTGAAAAGCACTAAGAAAGGCAAGAGAGTCCTTGCCCTCACTGAGTTCACAATCTAATGGGAGAAAACAAACAAATATGTACAAAAAGCAATATATGGGGAAAAAATAATTAACAGAGGAACACACTAGAATTAAGAGGGATAAGGAAAGGCTGTAATATAAGAAAATATAAAATATACCAAACTCTCTTTTTAACCTTAGCCTACATTACTCCCTTATATGAATACAGTTAGCCAAATAGTCAACAAGTATTCATTAAACTTTTTTTTTTTAAACCCTTACCTTCCGTCATGGAGTCAGTACTGTGTATTGGCTCCAAGGCAGAAGAGTGGTAAGGGTAGGCAATGGGGGTCAAGTGACTTGCCCAGGGTCACATAGCCGGGAAGTGACTGAGGCCAGATTTGAACCTAGGACCTCCCGTCTCTAGGCCTGACTCAATCCACTGAGCTACCCAGCTGCCCCTATTCATTAAACATTTAATATGTGCCGGAACTATACTAAGCAGTGGGGATACAAAGAAAAGCAAAAAATAGGTTTTGACCTCAAGGACTATACATTCTAATGCAGAAGATAAAACTGTAAATAACTAAGTACATTCAAAATATATACAGAATAGATGACGTTAATCGAAAAATGGAAGGCTTTGGCTTGGGGGATTCAAAAGGAAATGTCAGCTATATTGTCCTATTAACAGCCTCACAATCAATATTATTTCCTTTCTCTGTGGTTTTGCATAGGATTATCTCTCATATTTGAAAAGTACTTCCTCCTTACCACAACCTTTTGAATCCCTGGTTTCCTATTCAGTTTAAATACCATCTTCTTCAAGAGTTGTTAGGTGCTAGTGCCTTCCCCCCAACCCCTCCTATGGTTGCCTTTTATCTTTTTTAATGTATTTTTTAAAATATAAAAAATTTTATGCTGCCTTCCCCTATTAGGATGTAAGTTCTTTGAGAGCAGGGATTGTTTCACTAAATCTGTATCTCCAGCATCTCACACAGGCACCAAAATACACTAATTGAGGTTTCTTCCACTAATGTCATAAACCAATATTGCATTCAAAACTTGATTTTAACCAAAGAACCTGAAAGACCATGCCAAAAAAGGGCAATTCCTATTAGATGCTCCAAAACTGAAAAGGCAAAAAAGTATGATGGACCTATTTATCTTCCAAAGTGACAACCTATCAAAGTTGCCATTAGGTTGCCAGGGAAGGTAATTAATTTTTTGGCTACCATTTCTCTTGGTCATCTACTAGTTAATATAGACAAGATTATCTATAATTATAAAATCATAGATCCCTGAAATATTCTGAAATTTGCAAAAGATTTCTGTCATTTACTGACTTACTATGGAAAAGAATCCATACATTATTCTCATATTGATCCAGACTTCTCTTTCCTTCAATTCGAATTTTTTGAACTACAGTGTGTAGCTCATTGAGGATTTTTAAAATTTAATTCTATGAATGAATGAATGTAAGGTACTTATCATCATTCACTGATAAAAGGGAATTGGTCTGTAACTTAAAGTCTTAGAGAACTATTTATAACATTGAGAAATGAAAGGACTTGTTCATGCCTTTATAGCCAGGGTGTAATAGAAACAGGATCTGAACCTTGAACTCGAGCCCAATATTGAGCTCTCTAGGGATAACGCTGAGGGTTACTAAGCTCTAAGGGATAAAAAGGGAGAAAAATTCTCACTCTCGAGTTTATACTCATCTAACTTCATAGTTATGAACACTAATGTGCTTGTAAAAGCACAAGTTTTTGATTACGGGCAGGCCCTGATTTGTATCATGGGTCCTCTATCTCATATTTATCACATACATCTGATTTCCCATACAATCAGCCAATTGTCCCTACTCAGTCGCTTTCTTAATATCCACCGGGGAAAGGAGAAAATGTCCAAAATAAGCTTAGGCGGCTTGGGAGGAGGAGAGGAGTGAGGGGCCCAAGATGAAAATGGATGTGCTATCTTGAGGAAGATTTTATTTTCTGTCAGGCATTCCTCCAGCAGATAGACTGGCCTTGAGCATAATGGCCTCTCCCACAAAAACAAGTGGCAGAGGAACATTTGCATTTGAACACGCAAATGGGATGCACACATGACGGGGCATGTTGATGGAAAATGCAAGTAGAAAGAACACGCAAGCCACACACAAAGACATACAGAAGGAAAATGGGAGGACCAAAGGGTCAAGAAACGGTACACATACATGCAGGGAGGAGGGGCACCTATACATATATGAAGGGTGTGTGCAAAAACATACAAGTGAGACAACACTCGCCGCAGGAAGGCCAAACGCAGGCTATCGCTGGCGCATGGACGCGCACAAAGACACAAACAGACATACATATATACACACAAAGACACACACTCACCGGACCCGCCACTGGCGAGCATTTGTCCGAGTCCAGAGTCAGAAGCAGATCTCGGTCCGGAGGCAGCCGTCAGCACCACGTCACTGACTCCAGAGCAGGGGAGGGCGCGGGGCGACTAGAGGGAAGGAGCAGAGAAGGAGTCACGTGGATAGCGCGCAGGCGCGCCTGGCCCCACCCCAGACCTGCTCCTACTTCCCCCGCCTCCTCCCACTCTCCCCTCCTGCCGCAATCCGCCCCACCCGAGAGTCCCTGCAAAACGCCGAGCAGAAAAGCTTTAGGTAGTGACTGAACCCGCTCTATCTCCCATCTCCGACCTCCTGCAGTGGCACCTGCGCACACAGGTTCGGCCTAGTGGTTCTGGAGCTGGCAGGAAGGGAAGCTGGTGCGTCACGATATTGGTGCTCTAAAGAGGAGAGAAAAGGTGCCCCTGCTCAAACCTCTCCTTCCTCCGCAGTATCCCGGGTGGAGAAAGCCTCCCTCCCTGCGGTGCCAGCCCAGGGAGGAGCTTGCTTCTCCCCTCAGCCCCAGGCCCTGGAGCCCGAAAGACACTCCGCCTTCAGAACAGCCCAGTTCTAGAAGCGGAAGGCCCAGGGCAATCCGAAGGGTATTTTATGTGGTCAGATCAGTAAATAGGCAGATTAGTAGCATCCAAGAAGAAATAAAACTCCCTACAGAGCAAAATGTTAACAGCAAAGTTATGAATGAGATTAATTACAAATAATCAGGGGTCTTGTGTTTTCTTCCCACAGGTTCTCTAAAGCTTAAAGAGACTATGGTTGAAAATTCACCATCACCATTGCCAGAAAGAGCGATCTATGGCTTCGTTCTTTTTTTAAGCTCCCAGTTTGGTTTCAGTGAGTATGTTTACTGATTGAATATGGAGATGAAGCATTAGTTTTCTGCACTTGTGAATCTGATTGGAAAGCTTTTCTTTATGATAACTATGAGATCCTGATGCCTGTAAATTATGACATCAAAATGATACATCCTTCTTTACCTTATTTTTCACATTATGTTTTGTGGTGCATGGAAAGGGCACGGAATATGAAGTTAGAGAATCTAGATTTAAATCCTGCCTCTGCTATTACTTGTATGATCTTAAGCAAATCACTTAAATCTCTCTGGACCTTCATTTCCATCTGTAAAATGAGGGCATTAGGTTAGAAGACCCCTAAAATCTCTTCCAAACATTATAATTTGTGATCCAAGCATTAGTGTTAAAAACAGAATTTTTTTTTAATGTTCATATACCTACCACAAGAGGTTACTTAGATTACTGGTTAGAGGATTGGCCCTGAACTTGGGAAGACCTCTGACCAACACTAGCTGAGCAAATGTGTAAGTCACTCTCAAATTACTCCAGGTAATTCAGTAAGATAAGCTATTCCTAAGTTGCTGATCTGTATCAGTATAGTATAGATAATTTCTAAATAGAGTTCTGATGAAGTCATGTCTGGACCTGATAATAATATTATTTATAAAAACTAAATTGCAAGCCTTTTCATAAACATGTAAATCCAGCAAAGCAAACCACAACTTTTTCTAGGAAGTGTTTGAAATTTGTTGTTTTTCATTTTCTAAGAAGACTGGTGACTTCACATGATAATGTCTTGATTTTGCATGAATTTGGTTTTAAATGAAGCAGAGCTGCACAAAATTGTCAGCCTCACTCTCTCTTTCAAAGTCTAGTGGCAAGACAAGCCAAGATTATTTATGGCCCAGGATGCAATGGATGAACCTGGTGTCTTTGATGTCTGACCAAGCTCTTAGTACTCCAAGGTGCCTACTTCTGCACTTTTCATGGCTGTTGGAACAAATTGTTCTCATCTGCCCATGGGGGGGGGGGGGCTCATATGTTTGGGGTAGATAGCACCTAGCTCACTGAAGGATTTGTGGCCCATCAGTTTCCCTCAACCTGGTTAAGCCTATCTGTCAAGATAATTTACCGGTATATGGCTGCTGTGTCTATTATAGCCTCTTGGAGCCACAGAAGACAGTTGAGTACCAGATGAATACCAAAGATGAATGAGCAGCCCTGAAAGGAGTTTGCTAAGCCCTCACACCAGAGGTGCTAGTCCTCCTTGAACACCCATACACCCCATTTGAAATGTGGATTTATGGAGTTCTCTGGCCTACAATTGAAAAGTCTGAAATATGAGCAGTTGCACAGCATTAACTGTTTGCTGTCCACAGAAGGCACTGAGGCTCACCTGTGGAATTCCTCTGATGTCCCATTCAAAAGGAATACAGTTTTTTTTGACCTTTTAAACCATTATCATTTTGGTTAACTCTACAACTGGAATATAATTAGAAGTAGGACGCTTTAAGCAACTCTCAAAGCCAATGTTCTCCATATTCATAGAATCATAGATGTAGGGTTAAAAGGGGCCTCAGGGACCATCTACTTCACCACTCTCATTTTACAGATGAAGAAATTGAGACTGAGAAGGGTTAAGTGACTTTCCAGTGAATCCAGGTACTCTGACTCTAGTCAATTAGTCAGAAAACATCTGGTACTACATTTGCCTCAGAAAGTATCTCTAGCCTCCTTTAGGGAGTGAAGTGGAACCCTGTACTCAAATATGAACATTTTAATACCTGGTCATATTCTTTACATCATATCTTTACACTCTTATCTCCTGATTCATTATTCCCATCTGTCTCAACCCTTCCACCACAAAATTGTAACCAGACGCCATCCTGCTCTTTCATTGTGCCCTCTGGAATGCCAGTTCATTAGATAACAAATTTCCCTTCATCCTAAATCTTTTCTTCTCTCACTTCTTCTATCTGCTAGTTATTACTCAAACCTAGTTCCCCTCTGATGACTCACTTTTTCCAGGACTTGTGAAAGAAGAATTGTTCAGCTCCCTCAACAAGCTATCAAAAAATACACATGGATTTTCCCCCACATCTTGCCTTATCATCTCAAATTTAGACCAAGTGTCTGGTCTTTTGGCCTGAAGCTTCATTGATTCTATGAGTGACTGCCTGGCCTGTCCTAAAAACTGGAAATTCTCAACTATATTAAATTCCAGTTGTTGCACATTCGAAGGCCATGACACTAGATATAGGTTGTTTATGGTTTAATTAATAAATAGTTCTTTCTCCCTTTTTGTAAAGAGTTCAATCAACAACAAATCAGTGTCCTTGGAGCTTGGATCATAGAACTTCACTGCCCTCTTAAACTCCTTAATGGCCCAGTGTGGTTCTTCAAATTTTTGGCATACTTTTTTTAGGGAGTCTAGGTCACCAGCAGTGAAAGGTTTGTGGGCCCTAATATGAACTATTCCAGTGTCCGCTGCAAATAAGTCACATCTCTTAATGGGAACAGAGATGTGGGTTCTTTACTATCAGGTTGCACTTGTGCTGTTGCCTGGACTTCATTAGGATGTTGATCTTTAACTGGTTTTTGTTTTGCCTCAGTTTCCCCCACTTGTTTTAGGGTCTGCTCATTTGCTCAATATCATCCATCAATGTCATCAGTAATGCCTTTAATTCAGTTTCTCTTTGATCCAGCCCACCATTAGATAATCCTACAGCTTGCAACTTCCCTACCACCAAAGTTACATTCTCTTCCATGGTGTGCATAGCTTGTATTTGGCCATCTCTTCCATTCTTGTCAGAAGGAATAGCTGGGGTATGGGGGAGAGGAGGAGGGCAGCTGGGTGGCTCAGTGGATTGAGAGCCAGGCCTAGAGACGGGAGATCCTAGGTTTAAATTTGGCCTCAGAAACTTCATAGTGTTGCATAATTTTTTCTAACCACAGATAATGCAAATGATAAGCAAAATACCAAGCTATAAAAAAGGTTTATTGTGAGAGGACCCTGAGCACTGTGAGAGACCTTCCTTTATACCCCAAAGAATTAGACAACTTTTATACCAGTACAAAATAGTACAAAATAGTCATATCCCTCAAAGAATAGAGACACCCAGAAACAATATTCATTGGTTAGGTCAGCTAGGAATCACTCCTTATTTGTCCATAGATTAGGTCAATTATGCTCTATTTCCCTCTTCACACCTTTGCAGCTACTGTCCCCTAGGCCTCAAATGCTCTTCCACCTCACCCCTTTGTTTCCTTCAAAGTTCTGCCCAAGTAACACTTTCTAAATGAAACCTCCTAGCTACTAGTTTCCTCCTCCACAAAATATTGATATATTTTATATTTGCTGATTTATGTCCATATTATCTCCCTCAGGAAAATGTAAGCTCCCTGAAGTAGGGACAGTCATTTTTTGTCCTTTTTCTCTTTTGTCTGGCTCATAGTAGAAGCTTAATTAATGCTTTTTGATTGATTGTGTGACCATGGGCCAATCACTTAACCTCTCAGGATCCTAGGCAACACGCTAAGATTATAAATTAGGGATAAATTGTTGATCCACATCAGTGGAAGTAGGGGAGTTTGCTTTGCATCATAGATCCTAACCAATAAAATAAATAGAAGTTGCCCACAGGCATCTAAGTAATAAAGGACATAAGGAGCATATGTCTGTAGAGAAACTCAGTTTCCACAAACAGAAAAAATATCACCCACTAATATTTCAAACCATATAAATAATAATGAAAGGAGTTTAGAAGGAAAACATTGGTATTGTACCAGTTGGCAGTTTCACTTTATAGTAAGATTATTTAAACCCTATCTAAAATTGTTAATTGGCTCTGCCAAGAAAAAAAAAAGTTGGAAAAAACATGTTAGTATATAATTATAAATTATTATATAAATGATTAGTAAAATTGTGATTGTTGCCTATGTTGTGGCAACCTTATAAAATATTTAATGTGTTTTAACCAGTTCAACTGATGATAATGTTTATACATATTTTTTAAAAACCTGTTCATTTGTTACAGAAAAAACATATTCTGAATAAATCTTATAATGTAATTGAGTACAGAAAGGGATCTAGAAGACAATACCAGTGATATAAAGAAGAAATTAAAAAAACTTGCCCAATTTCCAGAATTGCTATTGCCTTAAACATTGCATTTGGCCCATTCAGCCCCTATTGTTTTACTAATAAATATTGGATTTCTTAGTAAATAGGGTTCTGAAGAATTATAGTAACTGGACTTTTCCATTTTCACTAAGTAAAGTAAGTTTCCTTGGTTTCTTTTTTAGGCCCTAAACTAAATTCATATCTTTTCAGTGCTATTTTACAAATTTTGCTGGTGTTTTTTTCTCTCATCATAAGACTGAGCACCAGATGATTGGTTTGTGAGCAAGAAGTAGATTCTTATTTAGAAGATAGATCCTAAGGCTGAGAGGTTTTAATTTGAACCCATACCTTATACTTTTCAAAGTTTTGGTCTAATTTTTTTCCTATGGCTAGTATAGAATTAGCCTTGAAAGCTTTCTGGAACTTCAAGTCACTTTTTGCAATTCATCATCATTGTGTGTGCAGTGAGTGTGTAGTGCACTAGGCTATGAACCCCATCATACAACATTAATTTAGTCAGGTTCCTCAAAGACAAAACTCCATAGGCATGTTGCCAGGTCTTTATTAATTGGGTCTTTATTCCAACAGATATCTATCTTTTGCAAGCCACTATAGGTAATACCAAGATGAATAATTTATAGTCCCTGGACTAGTAGAGGGAAATACATATGTATAAATAACTATAATTCAAGACCTTTTGATAAAAGTACCAAGAAGACAAGGGCCCACCCGCTACAGAGACTTACTCCTTGTAAAGAGTTCAGAAGATGGAAAGATCCTTTTTAGCTTTCATAATTAGTCTTCTTATTAAGATCTTGAGCCAGACTTTAAACAAAAGACAGAATATGTGCTTTATTTATAACATTTTCAATGTTTTTCTTTTGTACAGTACTATATCTTGTGTGGGCATTTATTCCTGAGACTTGGTTAAACTCCATAGGACTAACATATTGGCCGCAAAAGTAAGTTGGAAACATAGCCTTCATAAAATTAAAATTAATTTTGCTGCCATCTGATGGGCTTATGTATTTTCTTTAAAAATCCAAACACTGATATTTCTTTTTAATGCCTCTCTAGTACTAGTAAATATTAGTAAAGCATGAAAATTCTACCCAGATGACTTCAGAACTATGGGTTAACAGAGGTGGCTTTTGGGACTTTGAGAATTGTAATTCTTAAAAGTATGTTTTATTTACTTTAATATTCTATTCTACAGATACTGGGCAGTTGCTTTGCCAGTTTACCTCCTTATTACTATAGTAATTACTTACATATTGATATTTGGAATTAACATGGTGAATACTTCTCCACTGGACTCTGTTCATACAGTCACAGGTAAATTTACATAATGCTTAGAACAGATCATCTTTTTAAAGTTTAGCAAAGAATTGAAAGATATAAATATAGCAAGGCACCTCAGCAATACAGTAGGTAAGAGTCCTGGACTTGGAATCAAGAAGACCTGAGTTCAAATCCCTCCTTATGCATACTAGCTATATGACTGAACAAGTTGCTTAACTTCTTTCAGCCTCAATCTCTTCATCTGTAAAATGAGATTAATAATAGTAATAATAATAGCACCTACCTCACAAGATAGTTGTGAAGATCAAATGAAATAGCATATATACAGTGCTTTGCAAACATTAAATCACTTAATGGTGGCTATTATTATACATTGACTTATTTAATATCATTATTATATTATTGGAATTGATTAAGAAAATTTCAGTTTTAACAGTAAGACATGTTTCTATAATTTTGTTCCAATAATAATAATTATACCCATCCTATATTTGAATACCTTTGTACAATTTACAGTGGGCTTATTCATGCATTACTTCATCTGATCTTGAATAATTACCCTCTGAAGTAAATAGGGCAAGTGTTATTATCCCTCTTTTCTAGATGAGGAAACTGAGGTTAAAAGATGTTAAGTTATTTGCACAAAATCTTAGAGTTGGCAGGGACCTCAGTAGGCATCTAGTCCTAAACCATACCTGAATGAGAATCCCCACGACAAAATACCTAAGTGGTTATTCAGCCAAGAATTTCAGTAGAGATCTCACCACCTCTGGAGGTGATTATTTAATTATTTAATTGTTTGTAAATTTTTCTTAAGATCAAACCTAAAATTGACCTTTTACAATTTCAGCTCATTGTTCCCAGTCCTGTCTTCTGTGAACTAATCTCTTTTCCATGATGGGCTTTCAGTTCCTAGAGTAGTGAATCTCAAACCCAAGCCTTTTGACTACTGTTGATAATACCATACAAAATCTAAAAAGCCAGGTTCATTCACATTTAGAAATTTGGTAGGGAAAAATAGGTTTCCTGCTTTCATTTTGGGAATGTTAATTGATTCTTTCTCATAAGAATATATTTTGTTTGTTGTCGTCTAGTCATTTTGTCTCCAACCTCTCATAAGCCTAGTTAGGGTTTTTTTTGGCAAATACATAGAATGGTTTGCAATTTCCTTCTCCAGTTCATTTTCAGATAAGGAAACTGAGGTAAATATAGTTAAGGGACATAGTCATACAGCCTATAAGTGAGATTTTTACTTCCTGAGATTTTTACTCAGGAAGATGTCTGATAACAGACCTGGCACTCTATTCACTGAACCACCTAGCAGCCCTATAAAAGCATATACCTTTTTAAAATAATTTTTATATGAATTTGAATTTTAGTTATAAAATGTCTACCATGACAACCTTCTAGGCCATGCTCCTAATGCCCCCATGACATTAATGGCTATGAGATAAAATTGATTTATAAAGACTTGCATAAATAATAGTACCATAAAATCATAATTTGGAGCCAGTGATTTCAGTAAGCAGTTCTGCTCATATGAGAAGTGCTTTTCATGAGGGAAAATATGACTTAAAAAAAACATTCCTATACCTCTGACAAAATGTTAATTTTTTAGCAAGCTAGTTATGGGGAAATTAATGTATTTTTACTACCATTTAAATTTTATTTTCATGTTTTAGATTTGTTTAAAAGAGAATTTTTAAGCCTTTATACTAAATATGTTAAATATAGTATTTTAATGATTAACATTGAGGTCAATTATTTTCCTTTTGCCTATTGTACAATGTTGTTGGTCTTGATTAATATCAAAGACTATGATCTAGATTATTCATTCCCAATCTTTTCAAAGTACAAGAACTCCTTTTAATTTCGAAAAATACATAATGGCCAAAAGGCTGCTATGAATTGGTAACACTTCTAAATTACTTTGTATTTTATTATAACAGTTTACACATACATTTGAAAAATAGAAATGAATATGTTTGCGTGATAATTATTCAGTCTAGATAAGTTATGTTTGCTTATTTATTTGTTCTGGTGAGTCACATTGTATATTTTATTAGTGCAAAATTAAGACTAAAATGTCAATCCTTTGGTGCCTACATTCATTCTTGGACTTTTTTCAATAACTCTCTCTGCTGCCCACTAGAGGTCTCTAGCTCACAGATACTGATTGAACAAGATCATTAGACTTAAGCAGTTTTCTTTTTTTTTTTTTTAAAACAGATAACTATGCCAAAAATCAGCCACAGAAGAAATCTCAAGAAAAAGCTGTACCAGCCTTAAAAGATATACCAATTAGTGAAGTAAACCAAATGTTCTTTATTGCTGCCAGAGGACTTTACACTAAAAGCTGAATTATGCAAAGAACATCTCAATCCCAAACATTCATTTAAAAATTTTTGACTAGCATTGTTTTGACTATTGACCTTTCCCCCTAAAATACGTTATATTAATTGAGAAGGGGGAAAGATCCAAGTGGAATAGACAGTGACCTGGCCTGGGATCCAGGAAAACCTTGGTTCAAGTCTCACTTCTGGGATAGTAGTTGTATGACCCAGAGCTAATCACTTAACCTTTGAATGCTATATTTAACTCTCTAAAACTTTATGTTATAGAGGGCAGGGGTGTCCCCATATCAATTTAATAATGGGTCCAGTCCCTATCCTTGTCAGATTTTTCTGGGAAAATGTTTCAAATATTGATGAATGGAAGAAATAAAATACTATATGTCATAGATGCTGGCAAAAGAAGCTCTAATAAAACATTAAAGTTGTAGTTAATGAGTAAGAGTTAGGTCCTTTCTCATTTGCTTAGTGAGCTAAGTATTCAAACTATTTGCCACAGAATAGATTGCATCTGGTTTGAGTTCAACAAATAATTACTAAGTAATATGCAAGACACTGTGATAGGAATGCAACTGGGCGGTCCAGTGGATTGAGAGCCAGGCCTAGAGACAAGAGGCCCTAGGTTCAAATCTGACCTCAGACACTTCCTCCAGCTGTGTGACCCTGGGCAAGTCACTTAACCCCCATTGCTTAGCTCTTACTGCTCTTATGCCATGGAACCAATACATGTGTGTATTGTAAGTAGTGATTCTAAGACTGAAGGTAAGGGTTTAAAAAAAAAAAGACACTGATAGATTTTAGGGATATAAAGACAAAAACAAAATCTGCCTTCAAGGAGTTTATATTCTGTTGAGTGGATATGACACATACATATAAATATAGTTAATATCTGAAAGAAGGTATTAAGCAATGGAGGGATGGGGATTAGATATTTTCCCTATAAGAGGTGACCTACCTAGAGCGCTGTAAGAAACTAAGAATTTTAAGGTGAGGGAGTACATCCTAGACATGAGGACAACTTGTACAAAGGAATGGAAACTGATTGCAGCTGGAATTCTAAGGAACAAGTGGTAAGACCAGTTGAAACAAAGGAACACAAGAAGGGTATTAATATAAAATAACTATGGAAAGTAGAGGACTTTAAATGCCTGGCTAAGGAGTTTGTATTTTATCCTACAGTCAAAAAGGAGCCACTGACAGTCCTTGTGCCTTAGAAAGATAAATGTGATATATAAGTGGAGGCTATATTAGAGGTGGAAGAGACTGACAACCAAGAATCCATTTAGGAAGCTATTAAATTGGTACAGATGAGAGATGAGTAGAAGCTGAACAAAGTGGTGAATTAAGGGAAAGAGAATGATACAAGGGATGTGTGGAGGGAACTAGACTAAGAAACTGACTGGATGTGGTAATTCAAGAGAATTCTGAAATTCAGAACTTAAAGTGCGTGAATTATAGGTGAGACTTTCAAAAAAAAGAAAGCTAAGCAGAAGGGTGGGATTAGGGATAAAAAAAAGAACTCCATGTGATTCTTCTTGTTCTCAAATTAAATCAGTATACCTTAATCTTTTCTCTACAAATAATTTTCTTCTGTTCTGAAATGCCTTTGCATTCCTTACTCTTCTCTCCAAAGTAGCATATCAGTTCATCTCTCCTTAATAGACGGTTAAGAAACTGGAATTCATAGAACACTGTCCACATCCAGAGAAAGAACTGTAGGAATAGAAATACAGAAGAAAAATAACTGCTTGATCACATGGGTCAATGGGGATATGATTGGGGATGTAGACTAAACAATCACCCTAGTGCAAATATTAATAATATGGAAATAGGTCTTGATCAACGACACATGTAAAAAACCCAGTGGAATTGCTCATTGGCTACAGGAGTGGGGTAAAAGGAAAAAGAAATGTGGGACACCTAGCAAGTTGGC
Source organism: Gracilinanus agilis (assembly GCF_016433145.1). Taxonomy (NCBI): domain Eukaryota; kingdom Metazoa; phylum Chordata; class Mammalia; order Didelphimorphia; family Didelphidae; genus Gracilinanus; species Gracilinanus agilis. The sequence goes on along the minus strand of NC_058132.1, from coordinate 419,701,198 downwards.
TAATATGACACCAAAAGAAAGTAATAAATGTTGGAGGGGATGTGGCAAAATTGGGACACTAATGTATTGCTGGTGGAGTTGTGAATTGATCTAACTATTCTGGAAGAAAATTTGGAATTATGCCCAAAGGGCTTTAAAAGACTGCTGCTCTTTGATCCAACCATATCAGTGTTGGGTTTGTACCCCAAAGAGATCATAGGGAAAAATACATGTACAAAAATATTTATAGCTGCACTCTTTGTGGTAGCAAAAAACTGAAAAATGAGGGGTGTTCATCAATTGGGGAATGGCTGAAAAAATTGTGGTATCTGTTGCTGATGGAATACTATTATGCTCAAAGGAATAATGAACTGGAGGAATTCCATGTGAACTAGAACGACCTCCAGGAATTGATGCAGAGTGAAAGGAGGAGAACCAGGAGAACATTGTACACAGAAACTGACACACTGTGGCACAATCGAATGTAATGGACTTCTCTACTAGCAGCAATGCAATGACCCAAGACATTTCTAAGGGACTTATGAGAAAGAACACTAACCACATCCAGAGAAAGAACTGCAGGAGTAGAAATCCAGAAGAAAAACATGATTGATCACATGGTTCGATGGGGACATGATTGGGGATGCAGACTCTGAATGATCACTCTATTGCCAATATTAACCATATGGAAATAGGTCTTGATCATTGATACATGTAAAACTCAGTTTAATTGCTTATTGGCTATGGGAGTTGGGGAGGGGGAGGAGAGGGAAAGAATATGAATCATGTAACCATGGAAAAATATTCTAAATTAATTAAATAAAGTTTTTAATTCTAAAAAAAAAAAGCTGGAACTCATAGCTTTGTTCATCCTCTTCCCGTTTCCCTATTATATAAACATCTCACTTTAGGAGACAAAGGTCAAGGTATAGGAAAAGGGTATAAATCTTGAATATTTACATAAGTAAATATGCCTGCCCCCCCCTCTCTCTATATATATATGTGCATATATGTGTTTGTGGTTTAAGAAAAGACAAAATCATTTTTGTAAAATAGACTGGAATAGATAAAATTAAATGCTGAAAAAGAAATTAAGGAACTAGTAGTGAGAGTATATAATCTTTAAGAAAAAAATTTTAAGAACCTAGATATGTAGTTAGTAATTTAGTATTTTCCTTGAGTACAATACACATTCTAGAGACTAATTAGTTTGCTTCTACTGGATTTGTACTACTCTCACCAAAGGATAGTTCTATTTAATTCTAAGGAAATTCAGTCATTCAACTAAGGAGCAAAATACTTAAATCCAGTTCTATTCATCCAGGACTTAATTCAGCAGCCAATAGAGAGTTCAGGGTTATATCAAATATGTAGTTATTTGTGAAAAACCACAATCTTTAGGAACCTAGTCACTAGGGTTTTATTATATATTGATTTTCTACGAAGTAGCTAATTTCCTTTGTATCATTTGCAATGGGGATAAGTTAGATGCCCTCCCAATAAGATCAGGAGTGAAGCTGGGATGCCTATTATCACCACTACTATTTAATATTGTACTATAAATGCTAGCAATAGCAATTAGAAGAAAAAAATATTGAAGGGATAAAGTAGGCAATAAGAAAACTAAACTATCACTCTTTGCAGATGACATGATGGTATACCTAGAGAATCCAAGAAAATCAACTAAAAACCTAGTAGAAACAATAACTTTAGCAAAGTTGCAGGGTACAAAATAAATCCACATAAATCATTAGTATTCCTATGTTTCCAACAAAACTCAGCAGCAAGAATTAGAAAGACAAAATCCACTTTAAAAAATACTCTAGACAAGGGGCAGCTGGGTAGCTCAGTGGATTGAGAGCCAGGCCTAGAGACTAGAGACGGGAGGTCCTAGGTTCAAATCTGGCCTCAGACACTTCCCAGCTATGTGACCCTGGGCAAGTCACTTGACCCCCCCCCCCCATTGCCTACCTTACCACTCTTCTGCCTTGGAGTCAATACATAGTATTGTATACTATGTATTGTATAGACAGAAGGTAAGAGTTTTAAAAAAAAAGTACTCTAGACAAGATAAAATACCTAGAATCTACTTGCCAAGACAAATTCAGGAATTATATGCACATAACTACAAAACACTCTTCACACAAATAAAACTAGATCTAAATAACTGGGAAAACATCAATTGCTCATGAGTAGGACGAGCTGATATAATAAAAATGACAGTCCCACCTAAATTAATTTACTTATTCAGTGCTATACCTATCAAACTACCAAAACATTTTTTTATAGAATTAGAAAAAAATATTGCAGAGTTCATCTGGAAGAATAAAAGATCAAGAATATCAAGGAAAATTTAAAAAAAATGTGAAGGATGGAGGCCTAGCTTTACCAGATCTCAAATTATACTATAAAGAAGTGATCATTGTTATGGGCAGAAATGAGCAGCCATATTTCTGGGGGTGCAAGCTGGCAGTTGCCACTTTAGAACACAGAACCTGGCAGAACACCCAGGCTGTGTGCCAGGGTATCAGTTAAGGACAGGGTATAAAAGGAGGTCTCTAAATCCCTGAGAACTGCACTTCTTTTCTGACCTCACCTGGAGGGTTAGAGAGAAGGAAGGTTTGGGCCCCCGAGGGTGGTTTCTGGAAGATTCCGTTAGGCAGGTAGGAATTATTCAATCATCAATACTTCGTTATATTTTTTTTCTAATTCAGTAAAAAAGTTTTTTGGTAGTTTGATAGGTATGGCACTAAATAAATAAATAAATTTGGGTAGAATGGTCATTTTTATTATGTTAGGTCATCCTATCCATGAGCAATCAAGTTTTTCCATTTGTTTAGATCTAGTTTTCATTGTTTGGAAAGTGTTTTGTAGTTGTGTTTGTATAATTCCTGTGTTTGTTTTGGTAGATAGATTCCTAAGTATTTTATATTGTCTAGGGTGATTTTAAAAGGGGTTTCTCTTTCTAACTCTTGCTGCTGTGATGTATTGGAAATATATAGAAATGCTGATGATTTATGTGTATTTATTTTGTATCCTGCAACTTTGCTAAAGTTGTTGATTATTTCTACTAGCTTTTTAGTTGATTCTCTAGGAATTTTTAAGTAGACCATCATATCATCTGCAAAGAGTGATAGCTTAGTCTCCTCACTGCCTATTTTAATACCTTCAATTTCTTTTTCTTCTCTAATCGCTACTGCTAGTGTTTCTAGTACAATGTTAAATAATGTTAAGTAATAGAGGTGATAACTCCTGATCTTATTGGGAATGCTTCTAACTTATCCCTATTGCAGATGATGCTTGCTGATGGTTTTAGATATTATACTGTTTATTATTTTTAGGAAAGGCCTTCTATTCCTATACTTTCTAGTGTTTTCAATAGGAATGGGTGCTGAATTTTGTCAAAGGCTTTTTCAGCATCTATTGAGATAATCATGTGATTTTTGTTTGTTAGACTGTTGATATGGTCAATTATGTGGATGGTTTTCCTAATGTTGAACCATCCTTGCATTCCTGGTATAAATCCCTCTTGATTCCTTGGCATAGATAATATCTTACATACCAGCTAGTGAGAAAGTTACAACCAAGAACATCTGCAACTGACCCAAGGGCTATCTAGCCTCTGGGCTCAGCAACAAGATACAGAGTTGAGATTTGCCCTCAAGGCTGTCTCATTTTCTCTGCTCCTAAACAATATCAACTTGTGCTCCAGGATTAATCAACATCGACAATTTAGGCAAGGTCATAGGGTTTCCTTCACCCACCTACCTTCCCTTTCCTTCCCTCAGTTATTTATAATTAAATCCTATTTAACCTTAAGCCTGAACAGTCTTAAAGCCTTGTTTACCAATAACCATCCTTAATAGCAGTCAGATCTGTGTTACAGTTTAGTTGAGCAGGTCATCCAAGCCAGTTATCCATTTTCCAACTTGAGCTTTAAGGGAGTTTCAATTAGCTTCCTGGAAACATTTTAACTGTCTTGGCTGGATTGGTCCCGAGCCCTGGGCCTATTAGCAGAGAACCTTGGGGTTCTTAAAGGGGACCTGACCCAGTTGCTGTGGGAGGTTATCTAACTTCCATACAGCCTTGATTTGGGATTCCTTACCCTTCATATTCCATCAACAACATCTGCCTAGGCCCCGTGGCTGCTCCTATACCATCCACTTTATACCTGCATTACATCATCAAAACTATGTGGTACTGGCTTAGAGATAAAAGGGTGGATCAATGGAATAGACTTGGGGTAAATGACAGTAACAAGATAGTGTTCGATAAACCCAAAGACCCCAGCTTTTGGAACAAGAACCCACTATTTGACAAAAACTGCTGGGAGACTTGGAAAACAGTATGGGAGAAACTGGGCTTAGATCAACATCTTATACCCTATACCAGTGGTTCCCAATCAATTGTACAAAAAAATCAAGCCATTCCAATTGACAAATGGGCAAGGGATATGAATAGGCAGTTTTTAGATAAAGAAATCAAAACTATCAAAAAGCACATGAAAAAGTGTTGTAAATCTCTCATTATTAGAGAAATGCAAATCAAAACAACACTGAGGTGCCACCTCACACTTAGCAGATTGGCCAATATGACATTAAAGGAAAATAATAAATGTTGGAGGGGATTTGACACTAATGCATTGCTGGTGGAGTTGTGAATTAATCTAGACATTCTAGAAGGCAATTTGGAATTATGCCCAAAGGGCTTTAAAAAACTGCCTTCCCTTTGATCCAGCAACACCACTGCTGGATTTGTACCCCAGAGATCATAGGGAAAAATACAGGTACAAAAATATTCATAGCAATGCTCTTTGTTGCTGGAGGCCATCAAAACCCACCCTGTCTGACATGGTCACAGGGGGACCTCAAGGAAGTGCATGGCAGCCTCAGGAACGATGGAAATCCCTCACTCGGTTTCCCTTGTGTGACTCTTCTCTTACTAACACTTATTATTATTGGAATTATTGTGATCAAAATCCCTACTCAGCCCTAGGGAAAATCAGAATAGTAAAGGCTGTTACTAGAACCCTCACAAGTCCCCTACAGACTCCTAGGAAATTCCCCTTTACATGTAGTAATACAGAAATTCCCCCTAAAAGTCACTTCATAACAAACCAGCAAATAGTGAGTTAATGTTAAAGATTTTAAAACCCTAACTTAGATCTCTCATTCACATACACAGGTGCCTGCAAAAACAGACCATAACAATCTCCAAGTTTCCCCCCTCCCTGATTCCTGATTCAGTACAATATGTTAACATAAAAGAACAATGAATGATAAATGAAGAAATTGTCTCCCATGAAAAAGCCTGTACTACATACCTTGAAAAATATAGAAAGTTACTGGAAAATGAAAAGTATGACAATATATTGTCTCCAAGAAAAGATGCATGTTGAAAATGAATTTCCATGCCAACATTATGTATGATCTCAAAGTGTACAAGAAAGTGTATAAAAATAAACCTTATTTAAGGCAGAGAAGAACAGCAGTCATGATGCCTGCCTGGTTGAAATTCAGACTGTCTCTCATTCGTCTTACTGCGCTGATGCTGTCACACCACCTTGAGCCCCTGGACCTGGGGAAGCTGGCCTCCTCCATTTTGTGGTGGCAAAAAATTGGAAAATGAGGGGGTATCCCTCAATTGGGGAATGGCTGAATAAATTGTGGTATATGATGGTGATGGAATATATTGTGCTGTAAGGATTGATGATCAGGAGGCTTTCCAGATGAAACTGGGAGAACCTCATCGAACTGATGCAGAGTGAAATGAGCAGAACCAGAAGAACATTGTACACAGAAAGCAAAACATTGTGGAAAAATCTACTGTAATGGACTTTTTCACATGTATATATAGGTATGTGATTTGGAGTTTAGGCCTTAAAAAATTGCTCTATAGCAAAAATGAATAATATGGAAATAGATATCAAGTGTTAACATATGCACAATCCACTGGAATTGCTAGTCAGCTCTGGGAGAGGGGAGAGAAGAGAGAAGGGAAAGAAAATGAATCATGTAAACATGGAAAAAATACTAAAAAACAAATAAATAGATTTTTAAAATAAAAATACCCCATTAAGATGAAACAAAAGCAATCGTGGGTTATTTTGCTCAACTATATGCCAATAAATTTAAGAATTCAAGTAGCAGTTTTATAACTGTAAGTGGCAATTATACTGGCAATAATGCAAAAGGGCCAGTCTTTCATTTTAGTGAGCAGTGAGTTAAGGTGAGTCTACCTTTTGTCCTAGTATATGTGTGTTCACTCTATTGCCACTGGGTTTCTACTGCTGCTGGGAAATAATTTGTTGTCCAAAGCACCAAACCCCTGGGGGCCATGCCTATGCCCCCTGGTGCCTCCATCTCTGTCATTTTGCCAGGCTTAACTATTACTTCTTGGTGCTGATGTAGAACAATTACCATTACTAAATTCTGAGCTCTGTGTTGGGATCATGTATTGCTGAAAGGAGAAGCATTATTGTATTACCATGTTATGACCTAACTCTGTCCCACTATGATAGGTGTGGCTATGTTTGAGCCTTTTATAATCATAGAAGAACCCTGAGTGCTTCTATTGGTGGGACCTGACTTTTACCTTTCTAGGGGATGAGAATAGTGTTCTTTGGGCCCTGGGCCCCATGGAGAATTATGGCATTGTCAAGTGCTTCTCAAACAATTACAAAGTATTGGTTGGTTTCTCAAATACCAAAAAAAAATTTTAAATCAGCTTCTTCAATATAAAGACAAGATAATCCTAAAATTTTCCAGGAATCTCCCTTGGTTTACATTCTCTCAATGTGGAGATTCCTCATGCCAGCCTTTAATTGGCTATATCCTTACAAAATTATAGAACTGAGAACTGTTGATTCCGCTATACTGTCATTTCTAAACAGCTATTCAAAATCAAGTAGTTAAAAAAAAATCAAATAGTTTACAAAAATATGTTACCTTAAAGCTGGTAAGGGCCTTCTTGATTTAAGTCAAAAATCATAACTATTGGCATAAAGGTCCCTAATTTTAGCAAGGACTGAACTCAACTAATTCTGAATTTGTCCTTTTTTAATGAGGGGGAAATCTTTCTCAATCCCTACGTTCTCCAATTCAATACCTTGAAAGCTGCTTTGAAGATTAAATGAGTTCTGAAAGGATTCCTTGGTAAATCTTGGAGGATGATTAAAATTATCAGCCTGGAAGGTCCAACAAAACTGGAAGCCACAAAATAATTTATTACATTTATCTTCAAGATACAATTCTTAAGGACACAAACCTTACTTACTGTTGTTTTCTTCTTGTCAAATGCTACAGGCTAAATTTACTTTCTACTCTCCAATGGGTTGGGGATATCTCAGAGTAAACAAACATCATTTCTAGAACCATTACCAAAAGCACCAAGAAAAGCATGAAAGGAACTCACTTTTCTTTTCATTGCTGCTACCCCACTTAGTTCATTATGTTCCAATCTTGCAAGATTAGGTTTGAAATTGTAACAAAATGAGAAGTATAGGCCATTCAACAGTTAACAAAAGATCTACTTAGCCATATATCAGGAATTCACCTAAAACAGACTTTGGTAACCCCAAGTTCATTCAGTGGAACAAAGCATCTGAAAGAAATGGGTTTCATCACTTAAATTGTTGGTAAATTTCAAAGTTCAATGTCTGTCTCAGGCTGATAGGTCAAAATGGCTGCCTTCAGCCCTGGATATCTTAATAATAATCTGACTTTTATGTAAAGTTGACAAAAGATTTTATATATTAAATAAACAAAGAAAGGGAAGGGAAAGAAGGGCCAAGGAAATTCCCTAACACTAAACCTCCTCCCACCAACTAAGAGGTCCACAGGGGCCTGCTTTCTGTGACTTGCTGCTATCTGCCACCCTAACCTCTCTGAACTGTAACCCCAAATCCCTAATATCTAGCTTCCCTGACTATGGCTGCTCCGAAACAGTTTCTGGAAAAGGTTGAATAGTTCAGATCTGCTTGATAAGGTTTGGTGACCAGATGGCAGAGTCACCATGGCTTACAGGCAAATGCCTGTAGGTTTCTTGGAAATACAGACAGATAACAGTTTTGGTTAAGGTTGGCTTTCTTCTCAGGAACAAAAAGGTGACATAAATATAATCAGGAACCAAAAGGCAGGAACTGAGGGAGAGATAAGTCCAGAAGCTGGAAAGCTGGTCCAGTGGCTCACCGCTCCCCACAGGGCAGGCCAGTTAACTCCCAGTCAGTTAACCCTCAGAGTTCTCAAGGAAACCGTAACCAACTTTCTGCTTCAGGCTTCAAGCCCTCTCTTCATCCTGTTTTCTCATTCCTTTGGAACCCTCTTCTTGGCATTCTATCCAAGATTCCTTTTCATTACATACTGTATCTTTTCCTACTTCTAATACATCTGAGAGCCATTAGATCTCTGTCTGCTCTGTAATTAGCAGATGAGAAAATAGCTCCTTGGTCTGAGCCAAGGAAGTCTTTAAGGTAAGTCTCAATTCTTTTTAAGAAAAAACTAAGGGGGCAGCTGGGTAGCTCAATGGATTGAGAGCAAGGCCTAGAGATGGGAGGTCCTAGGTTCAAATCTGGCCTCAGACACTTCCTAGCTGTGTGACCCTGGACAAGTCACTTAACTCCCTTTGCCTAGTTCTTACCACTCTTCTGCCTTGGAGCTCATACACAGTATTGACTCCAAGACGGAAGGTAAGGGTTTAAAAAAAAAAAAAAAGAAAAGAAAAAGAAAAAACTAGGCTTACTTGCATTGGGATGAGGTGTACTGTTTCTACTACACATGGCATAAACAGGAATCTAAGTGCTAGTAGAACTAATAAGGTTGCCGGCAAATACTTTTATAGACATCTCTTTTTTTAGCAGATATGTAATCATCCTATATACAAAACATTCAGTCAGCATTATATAATGTTTCCTATAATCTGTAAATCTGGTCACTCAAGAAATATTAGGTACTTAATAAATAGAAACCAAAATTTATAAAGATGAAATTTATTTTCTGAAAATTTTAGAATATACAACTGCATATACAATTTAAAAGCTGAGTAGTACAAAATTAAAACGTGATATGTAAATAAACATTTACAAAATCAGTTTGGTTTTTTTACAACAGAGGTTCTATAATTTCATAAAATAGTTCAAAGTACAAATTTACAGAATTAAAAATCTCCAAGACAAGATGGAGATAGCTGAATTACCATTGAACTGATATTTTAAAACAAGCTTAATTTTTTTTTGTTTTTGAAAAGTGTCTTGAGATATCATTTCACAGAAGTACTTTATTAATATTTTCAAAATGGACGTACTTAAGGGTAATAGCTTGCAAATCATCATTATTCCTAGACATACTGAAATTAAGAAAAAGTATTTGCCAAAAAGCACTTATATGCTAATGGAGGAAAGATCCAACCAATTTCATTTTTCCTCCCGAAATGCTGCCACATAAGACTTTAAAAATGTATTCAAGTCAAATAGAAATCTCAAATGTGAGATATCCTTGTCTAGGAACTGTAACACTTTTAAGTAGAGAAAGTACATATAAAAAAATATATTTTATTTCAAAATGCAATTAATGTTGGTTATCTGTAGTAAATAAGAAAAAACTAGAGAAATTATTAAGATTAAACATTAGAAATTCTAACTATTACTGTTAAGCTAATATGCTGGAAATTGCCTTAAGTTGGGAGAGGTTACACAATAAGAGACTACCTTAACACTTGTTTTGAAAAAGTAAATTCTGAAAGGATAATCTGAAATTAGAATCTTGAGGTACAAAGCAGAATTAGATTATGCAAGGTTCTGAATTATTATGGTAAACTTTCAAGGTACATTACTCTTTGTGTAATCCAAGTGCTCACTGCTTATATGAAAAGATCTCATTAAGAAATTTCATTTATATTTTTCAAAAAAGACAACTTAGTTAAGCAAGAAAAAAAATCATAAAACATTGGGTGTTTTTCTCTTGATGACAATATTTTAATTTTTAAAAACAAAAATAGTAAAAGAAACTAGTCTTTCCACTAAGTTATGAGTTAAAAATTCAGTTAAGAAGCATCTATAAAAAGTAAATTACTTTGTATAGCTACATCAATACAAAAGATTAAGTTAACAATCTTTTAAAACAATATTACTTAATTCCAGTCAGTAGAAATAAAACCTAATACTGTATTACTTATTGTATTTTTCCATAATATACAATTTCACGATGCCAATAATCTCTCACTATTGTCATAAGTTATTTAGACTTGATAAAACTACCAATTATAGACTTTTAATATTTCAAACTCTTTAACTTTAATAATGTGTTTTCTAAAAACTTAAAAACAGGTTAAGGAAACAGTAAAATAGCTGCCTGAGTTTTTATGAACACACATAAAAAAAATCAAAGGAAAACAAAATGCAAGCCAAAAAAAAGAATAAACTAAACTAGTAAGAAAACCTCAAATTGTAAATAAACAATGAATCAATCACAATAAACAAAAATGGAAAACATTCTGAATAATTTTCATTATGTTAGGCAAAATTAAAAATATAGATATTTTAAAATCTATTTTAACTAGATTACTATATTTTATCTTCAGAAAGTAGTTTCCAGATATGTCACTTTACACTTATACAGTGTGCATACAATACATACATGTATGTTTTTAAAATTGCATGCTGTAAAATCAATGTGGAGTTTAAAAAGCAATAAAGTCCCATTTTTGTATTTTGATGTGATTTCCAGGATAAAGAAAATACTTCAGTTGTGAGTCCCTGAATTACTCATTAATGGCATTAGGAAACTGAGTAGTATTTACATTTTAAAAAATCCAATAGTGGATATGATTAAGTTTTAAATTTGGGATTTTATTCAATATGTAAAGCTAGCCAGGAGAATTATCAATTTTAATCATAGTTTTGGGGACTTGACCTGTGATTTCATTGTTATAGGGAACTCCAAGGTAAAGAAACTTCCTCTACCAATGAAGGCTGGCACATTTTCTGTGACTGAATGTTGCCTAGAGCACTCTGAGGTTAAATGACTTGTCCAGCGTCGTCACATAGTCACATAGTCACATAGTCACATAGTCAGTATGTGCCCAGAGGCAAGACTGCTCTCTATCTACTATGATCATGCTGCTTCGTTTTAATCCTAAAAAGTTAAATCAATCTTTTAAGATAATAAACCAATATTCTCTGTGACTATATTTTTTCAAAAATCAATTTAACTTCTTGATTCAATTCAACATTTATCAAGTGCCTTTATAACAGACTATAACAGACAGTGCTAGGCACTGGGAATGCAAAAGCAAAACATGAACAGTACCTCAACAGCTATTCTATTGAGAGGAAGATGCAGGCAAAATACAAGTTAGAGAGTGATTCGGAATATACAAAGAGCCTATCAACTAGGAACACCAGGGAGTGCAAAACAAAGGACGTGATACCTTGGTTTAGCCTAGAATAAAAACTAAGGAATATGAGATGAATAGGGAGTACATTGCAGGAATGGGAGATAGCAGTCAGTGTGAATGCACAAAACTGGGAGATTACATAGATACTGAGAAGAGCCTAGCAGTCTGGTATGACTGTTACATGACATGAGGCTGTACATGAAGGGAAATAATGGTAAGAAATTTAGGAATTAAAATTAGAATTTCCCTATCAAATTTCACCAAAAAAATTATTTATGTAATACTTCAATAGCAAATCAATGGCTCAAATTATAACTAAATCTAAATCTAAATATATCCAATTATTTGCATAACGTATTTGCATCCAAATGAACACAAAAATAGGCATATTTAAGCAAGCTGCAAGCACAGCAATGACCTGGAATAGTGCATCTGATTAAGTTTTTGGAGATTCAGAAAAGTTAATACTAGAAAGACCAGGTAGATCAAGTGATGTAAATTTAAAAATTTTACTATAATTTATTATAATTTTTCCTATCTCTACAAATTCAATTTAAATACAAATAATTAAAAGTAGATATTATAATTCTACTTTGACATAGATATTTTCCTTCTTTCTCTCTTTTCCAGTTATTAGGGATAAAAAAATGTACTTTGTCAATTTATACTACTTGATGCATTCAGGGCTTTCTTAAATTCTCATCCTTCTATTAATGACTTGACTATAGTCATACACATACTAAGGGTCCAGGTAAGATTTGAACTTGTGTCCCAAATTCAGCATCCTATCCATTAGTGCTACTCTAAGCCTGTTATAGTTCTGGACAAGTGTTTCAGCAAAATTTTAAAAACTCAAACTGGAAATGTCATCCATTAATTAGCATTTTATACCATTTCCGCACATTTGTATAGCACCTTTCCTTTGAAGATCTCAATCTAAATGGAACAATTTGGCATTTAAAAAGATTTGGGTGTACTATTTTTTTTCAAGTTTCAGACAATTAGAAGGAAATGTGGTTGATAAAAGTTCTAAATGGTAGAGAGATTGGGGTTGGACCTGTGATTTTTTTAGCACTTAGCAGTCTTCACTGGTAGAGGAAATTCCTCAGCAGGAGCTACCTATACCAATGAAATCACAGTAACATAATTATACCTAAGTGTAAACATTTATATAAAGCTATTCAAATGCATATTTATAAAGATAATTGGAAAGGTACCTAAAATAGCATTTTATATAAAAATTCCATATTAAAATATTGCTCATAATAAATAAGAGGTGAATTTCATGAAGTTTTTCCCCTCTTAAAATTGTAATTTAATAGCTTAGCTTGACCTAAGGCTTTGACATTTTTCTATACATGAAAAGAAAAATGTTCATAACACTCACATTAAGTAAAACATCAAAGGGGTAGAAGAGGGGAGAGCATTTTCGATCATAAGTAAAATAGTAAAAAACAGCTTTTAAAATAAATCAAAATAATCCCCAGCTGACTTCAAAACATCAAGATTTGACTTATTTAAAATAGACTGAATGCCTTTGAAAGGATTCCAAATGTTTCCAAAAAGATGCCACAACTTTCCAACATACCCATTAGACGTTTGAATACATAGCTGACCAATAATGAAATGGTAGAATTAACTGACAGTCTTGTTCAATTACTTATGGGAAGGTTGCACTTCATTCCTTGTCTCCCCACTTGAAGACATGGCAACTTGGAATAATTTTTAAGTAGTTGTTCAATAGCAATATGTCGGACATGGAGTTCTGAAGCCAAAGAATCCTTTTCTTGTACTTGATGTGCCAGCTGCTCAAAAATTTCTAAAAGAATGTAAAGGAGTTTTATTTTTATTAGAAAGCACATGATTCACACACAGTTTATGATGTTGTGCAGTCATTTTGGTTGTATACTTCTCTTTGTTATCCCATAAGTTTTCTTGGTAAAAACAGTCAGGTCATTTTGCCATTTCCTTCTCCAGCTCAAAAGAGAAAACTGAGGCAAAAAGGGTTAAATGACTTGCCTAGGGTCACGCAGCAAGTGTCTGAGGATAGATTTGAATTCAGGAAGATGAATCTTCCAGATCCAAGCCACTGTGCCACCTAGCTGCCCCTGTGAGGTTCACAATGACTCATATTCCAAGTAATTTAAATGAATGTGTATCAAAATTTTTCTATTAAAAATAATCCTTATTCCTAAAATACCTCAAATACACAATGAAATTAGTAGGACTATCATTCATTATACTGATGTGTAATACTTTACCTAAGATGACCCCCAGATATATTATGCTACTAGTCACACATAGCAGCTAAATCCATTTCTTGAGCAGAATACATGATTTATAGTGAACCAAATTTTTTCTCATCCTTCTTCCACCTATTAGTTCTCTTTGAGATCTGGCTTCCCTCTGGGTGACAATGCATCTTCTCTAGTAATGTCTACAACTTCTCTTATGCCTAGCCCTGCCCCTGTCTCCCCCTTGGGGGAAAAATACACACCACAAAATATCAGAAAGTAAGATACTCCTTGATTGCTACTTCCAGACTCTCCTTTCTAGAAATCTCTTCTTTGAAGTCCCATCCAATCAAATATTTCCACCTACTAAATCTTTGTGGCTGCTATATACAAATTACCAATTCTTTCTCCAAAAATTTAGCACCCAACTTATCATTTTCCTTTCTTCCACAACTCCTATCCTGATAATAGGAAATGTCAACATTCACACTGAAGCTACCTCAAATGCTCTACTTCCAAATTCCTCATCCACCTAAATTCCATTACTTCATTCTACTTCAGCTATACATTGGAGTGGTCACACAAGCCTTTCACTTTCTTGATAATTTCAAATTGCATTCCAGAATGACTGGACCAATAAAGGGCTCCACATTAGTTTGCCATTCTTCCAGCAGTCAACACAAATTGATTGTTTTTTGCTCAGTAGGAAGTTTTTGAATTTGCAATTCTTCATGTACTCTGACCACTTTTAACCATTGAGGAATAGTTCTTGGTTTTACATATTTGCTCTAATAATTCTCTATACAACTTAGATTTCAGAACTTCTACCTATGTACAATAATATGAGCAAATTGATACCATTTCATATCTTAGAGCAGCATGAGTTTATGCAAAAGCTTTTCAATCTCACATCTTATTTACCTTTTGTAATCATATTTGGTTAAGAATTTTTCCCTTCATTAGGTTGTGGAAGTTAACCAAATTTTATTTTTCTTCTAATTCTTTTTTTGGTGTGACCATATTATACTTTCTTTTATACTGTTGCCAGCAGTTCTTGTCAAAAAAGCACTTCCCTCCAGTCACTTTTATGCTCTCAAGTTTTTTGAATAATGGCTTTAGTTAAAATGTCTTGATTCTTCCTTATCTAGGCTGTTTCACTGATGTTTTTGTCCTTTTAACCAGTACCAAATATTTTAATGATGTAAGGGTTAAATTAAGGAATTCAACAAAGTGAGGAGAGCAGTTTAATAGAAACTTTGTTTAATTTAAGAAAGAAGTAGAGGGGGCAGCTCAGTGGATTGAGAGCCAGACCTAGAGATGGGAGGTCCTAGGTTCAAATCTGGCCTCAGACACTTCCCAGCTGTGTGACCCTGAGCAAGTCACTTGAAAAAAAAAAAAAAAAAAAGGAAGTACAGATAGATAGAAAAGAGGAAAGTGAGAATATTAATCTTATACTCTATACATATGCCTAAAATTCCTAATACTACCTAAAATTTCCTAAAACTATCTGTAACTGTCTTCTCAGGACAGGTTCTTCTGCCTGGCATACCAGGCCTATTTTAACCTCCTCCATCTATAAATTATTCACTAACTACCTAACTCCACCACTCATTCACTTCTTCAATCAGTTTTCTATTGCAGCCCAACTATCCAGTAGCCAACTGACAGCAGATCCTTGCCTCAGAGACAGATCTCCTGCTCTCTAGAGATCCCAGAGGCAAAAGATCCCCAACTGTCCGCTGCTGCTTTCTTTCTCTCCTCACTAACCAACACTGCCCCCTAACTTCCTGCCAGAGAGCCTGCTATTTCCTCTCCTCAGTCCTGGTCTCCCTGGTAACGGAATCTTCAGCTCTTGCACACTGACTCCTGTCAGGTCTGATCTACTTAGAAATCCTGCTAGATCTCTAGCCTCTTAAGGAGACAGAGGAAGAGATTAAGAAAATCCCTTTAACACTGATTACTCTTTTAAAATTCCCCCTACTTTTTTTTTTTCATTTTTCCCCTTGAGATTCTAGAACTTATGTGCCTCCAAAGGTACTTTCCAATGATTCAAAATTTAAAGATTATATTCATATACATGTAAATGTCTCCCACCCCTGGCCACATTGTGTGCTGTTCCTCTGTCACCAATCTTTAGTAAAAAATTACAAAATGTACCTCTCAAACTATAACTAACATGAGAGTATAGCATTAAGTAAATGATCTTCTAGGAGAGTAGCAACTCCAGAATTTTTATTTTTACACCTTACCTTATAAAGTATACTTTACTTTAAAATCTCTGTGTTCTAGAATTCCAACACAATGTATTAATTCAAAATTAAAATCTAACTAAAGAAATCTTCTAATTCCTTTCAAAATGAGATTATTTTCTACACTATAAAATCATTCCTACATGTTAAATATTACTCCTTACCCTGGATTTGCTGGTGAAGCTTTTCATTCAGCTGCTCTACCTCACCAAGGCTCATCGAATTCACTGCAACATGAAAATATATTTATTATTACCATAAAAACTAGGAAAAATAAAACATTATTGTAACATTAAAAGTGAACTCTTTTTCTGAGACATTTTCATTTGCCCTTAGCTGGCACTGTGGAATGTAGCTATAAGTTGTTACTTAATACAAATTCAGTAGCTTCATAAATTATTAAAAATCATTAGACTATAGCTGAAACAATCAAAGAAAATTATGAACAGAAATACAACTTGTCAATCAGTGCAAACCCACTATGCATGTTTCTCCAATTCTTGTTCTGGGGCAATAATGAATTAATGTGCCAATGTTTCTGTTTAAAAAAATAACATACTTTTTTGGGTACTTGTCATTTTTCAATTGTGTCCAACTTTTCGTGATATCATTTGGGGTTTTCCTGGCAAAGATACTGACATGGTTTGCCATTACCTTCTCCAGCTCATTTTACAGATGAGGAAATGGAGACAAACAAGGTTAAGTAACTTGCCCAAGGTCACACAGCTAGTGTGAACTCAGGAAGGTGAGTCTTCCTGACTCTAAGCCAAAGGCTCTATCTACTGTATCACCTGGCTACCTTCTACTACTTGACATATTACAATTAATAGCAGGTGTTTTGTCATGCCACCCCCATTCAAAATGAAGGTTCTTGTGAAACTATAGAGATTGCACAATAATCAATAGCGGGCCCGTTTGTAACTATATGAAAGTCACCCTTCACTGACACTATTTAATTTTAGAAACTTAAGATAAAACAAAGGTACCATAAAATAATCCTTTTAAACCACATCAAGGATCCATTTAACTCTTCAACATTATGGAAGTCAACATTTTATTCGGGTCAAACAAGTAACAAACTAGCTGTAAATTATAGTTATAAAATGAAATATTTTGAGGGTTGATATTTTTAACAAATTTTATACCTTAGACAGTTTTTGAGTTATAGCGAAAAAATAATAATTGAAAATAATCTGTTACCCAATATTCTCATAATAAGGCTTTGGTCTATAAATGATAGAAAACAGGACAATAACTGCACCTTTTCCAGATTAACTGAAACTGTCAGAATTGTGCTTTTTGACATAGATTCAAGAATCTATAGTAATTGATAAATGATGAAAGATCAGGATAAAGCAGTAGTAGAGGAGCCCCCAAATAAGTTAATTGTGAAACATACAAAACTACACAGCTGACATATTACAAATGACAAAAATATAAAAATCTTCATCTCTCTCTGATACTGCTTTACTTACATTGTTCTCTGGTATAATAAGTGTGTTGTCTCTGGTCACTAATATCTGAAACAGAGGCTTTCTTTTCTTTTTTCTGAGCTTGCTGGTGATGAGACCACAAAACACTATTATGGGAGAAAGGGGCACTTGGATCTTGCAGCATATCAAGCCCAAAGTTTGTAGATTCTCTTTGCTCCAAAATCCTTTGTGCATGGTTTGAGATGCTTACTGTTGTTCCATCTATCCATTTTGCAGAATACTTTGGTACTTGGGAATCAAACTGTGGCAATAACTTTCTATCTGACTTATGTCTAAAATTTAAAAGTGAGTGCTGGGAAGTTTTAGAACATTCAGAATCAGTCTCTACATCCTTATTCTGAGCATGCCGTATAATCCAATTTATCTTTTTACTAAATATAGTTTTGACTTCTTCATAAGTGCTTTTGGAGAGTTTAGATCGAGGACAATCCTGGTTTGCTATCAAATGGAATTTTTCAAAGCACTCTTTGTGGCCCCTTAATGATCTTGTATGCAAGAGATTAGATTTTGGTACTCCTAAAAAGAAAACAAAAGGATTAAAAATGTAAATATTAATAATTTCAAAATCATAAATCTTAGAAAAAAAGAAAAAAGAATGTAAATTAGGGAAAAAACAAAAATAATTTTTAAGTGGGGTTTGGACTGGGGTATAAGAAGTTCTAACGGAAAAATACTCTCAACACTGCAAGCTGATAACTGTTGGGAAATTTACAGAGAGAACTGCCTGGGCAGTAAAGAGATTAAGTGGTTTAGCTAGGGTCACAGAGCCAGGGTGAGTGTTTATTTTAATGTCGAAGATCCCTTTGGAAATCTGATGAAACTTAAGAACTTCTTTCTCAGAACAAGAAGATAATGCCAAACTTCAGTTACAGGCTAGTAAAAATACATATTTAAGTGTGTATATACATCTATATGTGTATATGTGTTTCTGTATGTACAAATTCATATTCACAGGCACCTAGATTCCCTGTAATCTATCTGTCCAATATTGTTCAAAACCTTCATGTTAGAGGCTAGACTTGAACCAAGAGATATGAGTACATTTCAGTCCGTGGTTTGAAATAATCACCAGCTTGGATGTGGTCCTGTGGTTCTGACTGGCGAAGTGTCTCCACTCGTTGATTCCCCACCTCCAGAAGGGATTAGGAGCAAAAAGCCCCCAAAGGTGGGTGCCCAGAAAAGAACCCCTTCTTGTAGGTAGGAACCCTGAATGGCACCCTGCCAGTCCCACCAGAGTTGCAAATTGTTGCATAATTTTTTCTAACCATAGGTATACAAAAGATAAGCAAAATATCCAAACCAAAAAGAAAGATAGGTTTATTGGGGGAGAGAGGTCCCACAACAAAGCTGGACCAGAGGACCCTGAGCACTGTGAGAGACTTTCCTTTATACCCCAAAGAATTAGACACTTTTATACCAGTACAAAAATGGTAAAAAGTAATCATACCTCTCAAAGAATAAAGACCCAGAAGCAACTGGTTAAGTCAACTAGGAAGCACCCCTTATTTGGTGAAAGAAATCTTTTGATCATAACTTAGAAATCACTTGATGGAAAGGGAGGAAGCACTGATGCCTGGGCTAAGAGTGGTTATAAGGATATTAGAAAATAAGTATTGTTTTATTAGCTTAGAAATAAGAAGTAGAGAAGCTGGCTTGAGGAAGAATTGGGAGTTTCAAACAGAGCTGAGCCAGAGTGTCAATTTCAAATGTTGACAGCTAACGGTTTTTCTGAACAATTATTCTGGCGGGGGTCGAGGTAGGGGTAGTGCAGGTTAGTCTCTGGCAGTTGGCAGAGTCACACACACAGACTCTCTGAGGACTTGGAGGAGGTAACATCTTTGGCTCTCTCTCTCACTGTCTGAGATAGAAGGAAAAGAGAAAAAGATCAAAAGGAGCTTAATGGTTTCTTTTTCCAACTTAGGAAATAACAGTGACTATCTATTGCTGTTTTTATAAGATTGTTTTAACTCTGAGAAGAACAAAGAAAAACCTGGTCTTCGGTTTGGAATCTGAATCTGCTAAGGCTCAGAGTCCTAACTTGATTCTTGTTGAGATTCAGCCAGCTAATCTTTGTTATTTTTATAACTTGGAGGCGAAGTTAAGAATTACAAGGATAATAGTGTTAGGTTATTTAGAATAGTAAAAAATTTGGGTTAGTCAGATCAAGAAGGATCAGTATAGCCTATGGACACAGGTGAAGCAGTTCCTTGCAGAACCGAGGAGTTTTATTTAGGTGGAGTTAGAATCCCTTGTAGTTAGAAATCCTTTTTATCCTTGTATTTTCAATAGTTTATTTTTCTATAACAAGAATCTCTTTAGTGTCCTTGTGCCTAGCACTGAAGAGAAGTTCACTTAAAGAGTATCAAAATCAGTTTATAACCAATAATCAATCCATTGCCTTTAATTAGTTTTTACAATTTTATGGATTCACTCTTTACCTTATATTTCCTGGACTGAAGGTATAACTTAGAGTTTACTCTTAGACCCCAGCTTTTGGGACAAAATTCACTATTTGACAAAAACTGCTGGGAAAATTGGAAAACAGTATGGGGAAAATTAGGTTTAGATCAACATCTTGTACCCTGTAACAAGGAAAAATTCAAAATTAATAAATGACTTTAAAATGTAAAGAGTGAAATCATAAATAAATTAGATGAGCAGAGATTAGTATACCTATCAGATCTGTGGGAAAGGAAGGAATTTAAGACCAAGCAAGAGAGAACATTGCAAAATGTAAAATGAATGACTTTGATTATATCAAATTAAAAAAGTTTTATAAAAACAAAACCAATGCAACCAAAAAACTGGGAGAACATTTTTATAACAAAACTCTGACAAAGTTCCTTATATATTTGGGAAATTAAACCTAAGTCAAATCTACAAAAAAATCGAGCCATTCCCCAATTGATAAATGGTCAAGGGACATGAATAGGCAGTTTTCAGATAAAGAAATCAAAACTATCAATAAACACATGAAAAAGTATTCTAAATCCCTCCTGATTAGAGAAATGAAAATTAAAACAACTCTGAGGTACCACCTTACATCTAGTAGTCTGGCCAATATGGTAGCAAAGGAAAGTGATAAATGTTGGAGGAGATGTGGCAAAATTGGGACACTGATACACTGCTGGTGGAGTTATGAATTGGTCCAACCATTCTGGAGGGCAATTTGGAGTTATGCACAAAGGGCTTTAAATTAATACCTACCCTTTGACTCAGCTATACCACTGTTGGGTTTGTACCCCAAAGAGATAATAAGAAAAAAGATATACAAAAATATTCATAGCTGTGCTCTTTGTGGTGACAAAAAAATTGGAAAATGAGGGGATATCCATCAATTTGGGGTATGGCTGAACAAACTGTGGTATATCTTTGTGATGAAATATTATTGTGCTGAAAGGAATAAAGAAATGGAAGAATTCCATGAGAATTGGAACGACATCCAGGAATTGACGCAAAGCAAAAGGAGCAAAACCAGAAGAACATTGTACACAGAGACTGATAGATACACTGTGTTAATATCGAATGTAATGGACTTCTGTACTAGCAGCAATGTAATGACCCAGAACAAATCCAGAGAAACTTATGAGTAAGAAAGCTATCCACAGCCAGAGAAAGAACTGTGAAACCAGAAATGCATTAGAAAAATATATGATCAATCACGTAGAACAAAAGAGATATAATTAGGGTTTTGATGTTAAAGAATCATTCTACTGCAAATACGAATAACATGGAAATGGGTTTTGAACAATGATACATGTGTAACCCAGTGGAAATGCTTGTGGGCTTTGGGAGGGGGAAGGAGAAATGGGGATGGGGAGCATGAATCATGTGTTAGGAGAGTTTTTCTTAATTTCTCCCTTTTTATATTGAAGAGGTAAGGGAGCAAGATTTCTGAGTAAGAGCCACCCTGCTGTGCAAACTGTCAGTTGGTGAATGAGAAGGATGTGGCTGAGAGTCAGTTAGGCAGTTGGAAAGGGGTTTTTTGTCTCTGGGTCCCCTGGGAAAGGAGTGTGTGGCTTGCTCTCTCTGGGATTGTGAGTTTTGAACTGACAGTTGGAGACTGAGAGATGGAATTAAGGCCTTAATAGCCTTATTGATTATTGATTATCTTGGGTAGATAGATAGTAGGTATATTATTAGATAGAGTAGAAAAGTTAGGCCGGAGAAGGCACACTGTCCTTGAAGGCAGATAGATTTAGGATTTTCTAGAAAAATTTTAGTTAGGATAAGGTTTTTAGGTATAGTTATAAGCTATTATAAGAGTATTCTCACTTTCCTCCTTCCTATTTCCTATCCATAGTTTCCTAAGGTTGTGTTTAAGAAGCTGCTCTCCTGACTTCTGTTCAAACTCCTACCCCAAAAATTTAACCCTTCATACAAAAATTATAGCCGCGCTTTTTGTGGTGGCAAAAAACTAGAAAATGAGGGTATGCCCTTCAAATTGGGGAATGGCTGAACAAATTGTGGTATATGCTGGTAATGGAATATTATTGTGCTCAAAGGAATAATAAACTGGAGGAATTCCATGTGAACTGGAAAGACCTCCAGGAATTGATGCAGAGTGAAAGGAGCAGAGCCAAAAGAACATTGTATACAGAGACTGATACACTGTGGTAAAATTGAATGTAATAGACTTCTGTACTAGCAGTAATGCAATGACCCAGGACAATTTTGAGGGATTTATGGAAAAGTACGCTACCCACATTCAGAGGAAGAACTACAGAAGTGGAAACACAGAAGAAAAACAACTGCTTGAACACACGGGTTGATGCAGACATGATTGGGGATGTAGACTCGAAACGACCACACCAATGCAACTATCAATAATAAGTAAATAAATCTTGATTGATGACACAGGTTAAAACCAGTGGAAACGTGCATTGGATACTGAGGTGGGGGGGGGGGGGTGAAGGGAAAAGTAAAAACATGAATCATGGAACCATGGAAAATTCTTCTAAAAAAATAAAATATTTAAATCTTAAAAAAAAAAAAAAAAAAACATTTAACCCTTCACACATGTAACCACAGAAAAATATTCTAAATAAAAAATTTTTTTTATTTAGTCCAAAAGACATCTTTTTTCTCCTTATATATCTGTAATTAATGGAACCCAAAGAATATAGTATGTCAAGAAAAAAAGTTTTGTTAAAAAACATAAGAAAAGTTATTTGAATTATATAAAAATTAAAAATTATAATATACTTTTAGATTTTCTAACTTTGTAGAGTGTAATGCTTCTCTACCTCAAGTGTTTTTATAAAAAATCAAATATAATTTATAATATTATGATCAAATCTTCCAAAGTCAAATAAAAATTTTTTTGAGTTCAAGATTACTCCCTGGTCATAAACCCCAGTGAATGTAATTATGAGAAAATCCAACAAATAGTCAAGTTGATAGCTGATAGATCATTAAGAAGGGGGCAACTATGTGGTAGTGCATATAATTCCTAGCTGTGTGACTCTGGGCAAGTCATTTACTTCCATTCACTAGCCCTTACTACTCTTCTGCCTTAGAACCAATACACAGTACTGATTCTAAAATGGAAGGTAAGGCGGGTAGCTGAGTGGTTCAGTGGATTGAGAGCCAGGCCTAGAGACGGAAGTCCTGGGTTCAAATTTGGCCTTACATACTTCCTAGCTATGTGACCCTGGGCAAGTCACTTAACCCCCATTGCCTATCCCTTACCATTCTTCTGCCTTAGAATTAATACCAGGATTGATTCTGAAATGGAAGGTAAGGGTTTTAAAAAATAAAATGAAATAAAATAAAATGGAAGGTAAGGATTAAAAAAAAAAAAGAAGCAGAAGCTATTACAGATTTCTACACTTATTGTTGTCTATTTTCAAAACAATTATTATAAATCAGATTGATTTAAATCTAAATTTGGGCTAAAGTTATGAGTGTGTTCTGTCATTGATAAAAGAAAAATTGCAAATGTCTGTTTGTTCTACTATATAATCTGACATATTCACCTTTTACTCTCTCTCACCAATTCTGAAGCTATGTGTAACTGTTTAAAAAATACTAACATTCCAAGACTTTTTAAGAACTTATGGTTAAGTCACAAAAAGCATTCCAAGGTATTTCATTCATGCAAAGTAACACTTCAAAAACTATTTAAAATTTAGTTTTTTGTTCATTTTGGCAGCTCTTATTTGTAATAATTGTGTATATTGTAAAAAAAAATGGTAAATGAAACTGTATAGGAGGTTGTGAGACCTCCTATATAGATGGTGTATAAATAAGCTTCATTAACTCTGCAGCTAGATGTGGTTTGTGTTGAATCAGCTGACAGGTCACTTCACTCAATTAATTCCACCTTTACAACTGATCAATGAGGAAATAGATGATTCTTCCCTCAACTGTCAGTGCTATATGAACTTAGTTCTTTAGATGAACTCAAAATTAATAAATTCTAACTATTATGAATATTATTTCTGACTGCAATTTGTTAATCCTGAACACAGATCAATAAGCTCTTGGATGACTTTAGTGATGTAAAAGAGAAGTGTTAACTGACAACTTCCCCTTGGAATGTTCAGTACAGATCAGGTCAGTACCAGCTTCTCTCTATTAACTTATTTAGTGATAGTAAACAAGATTAGGGAAAGATTAAGTTAAAATATTGAGAAAAGGGATTAGGGATAAATCCTAAAACCTCATCTAACTAATGAAGTTATATTAACTCTTTTGAAGTTTTCAGGAGAAGCTGATTTCCTGAAGCCTGCCAGGCAGATTGCCTTAGTCAAGCCTAAGGCCTGACTCTGATTAATTGATGTTCAAGTTGATTTGATTTAACTGAGTTGATCTTCTTGTTGGTGTTTTGCTAAATTTATATATTGTTGATGATGATGTTTAAAGTCAGATGCTGTTAGCACTAGATGAGCAATGAGCAGCCTAAGTAAACTAATCCTAAGAGATATAAGTTAACCTATCTAAGAGACAATCCTGAAATGCCTACCCTCCCACCATATCTCCAGATTGAGACCCTGAAGCTAGAAATCTCTCTCAATTTATAGGCTCATCTCAACAGACTTTTTGGTCTCATGCCAGCTCATGCCACCCCTGCATTCTGTATTCCAACTCAGTAACTGGCAACTATCCTAGTCCAAAATGGCTTCTTGCAAAAGTATTTACAACATTTAAGCTAAATTAGTATTTGCATATATAAAGGTCCACAAATTGAACAAAAACTAGTTTCTTGTAACAAAATCTATTTGTTAAAAAAATCATTAGACTCTCAAAGTCTTCACAAAAAAATTAGCCAACATTTAAATTGTATTAGAGAACCAATTTAGCAAAGCCCTTTTTCTAATGATTTGCATACAAGTTCCAGGTAAGATAAGGAGCAGATAATTTGAAAATAGGACAAAGAGAAATTTATTTGGAGCTCATGTATCTACTTAAAAACAATTATGGAATTACATTTCCTACTATAATAATTAAAGAAGCTTTTTCAGACTCCCTCTGGATAGTTAGCACTATCCAGATAGATATCCAGAGAAGCAATTTAGCAAAAATGGAAAATGGTAACTCACATTTATATGTCTTATGGTTACAAAACATTTGTAATTAGCATGTTAGGTCTGTATTAGTACTACTGTTGATTTCAGAATATTACCATAGTACAGAAAATGGTTAAAAAATTTTAAAGGGCTACCTTCAAACCACTGATTTCTGCCTTTTGAACTTGAATGGAAAAAAATCATTTAAAATGGTTCATAAAATTAAGGACTTAAATGGCATTCAATTTAGGAATCTTTGATATATTAACTTTTATAAGAAATAAAATTTTGTTTCTAAGTCACAATTATAATATGATTTAAACTAAAAATATAAAATGATGTTTTATAATAATGGAATTTTAAAACTGCCTTTCAATATTCTATTGCAATGAATTCTAACTGATGTTAGTCATTAAACTCTTGAGAAAAGAAAAACTTGCATAATTTCATTTCACACATCAATTAGAAGCAGTTCACAGAATATGGTTAGCTTAGTACAATTCTTACCTCTTGTCTGACCTTAGTTAAGCCCTGTTTTGCCTTGATTATACTGTTTTTATATCAAAATATTGTTTCTATACATGCTCCTTTTAGAAAAGCATAAATAAAACAACTTGTTCAACTTCTCTCAGAATATTAATTCCTATATGGCAGGGACTATTTTTCATTTTTACCTTTCTATGTATCACCAGAACCTCTTACACAGAGTACACACTTAATAAATTCTTGTTTAATCAAACTGAATCCCTCAAACATTTTGATTTAGTCAGCTAGAGTCATAATTTAAAAGTTTCTCAAAATAGAATCTATTATGGTTCACAAGTAAAGAAAATTGCTCAGAGATGTTAAAGGGATTTTCTAAATCTCCCTGTCTCTTTAAGAGCAGAATCTAATTAAGAGTCAAGAACTGAGAGGCTGCTCTGAGAGAGCTGAAGATTCCGTTACCTAGGAGACAAGGAAGATATATAGAAAGACAGCTGAGAGGACTTTTGCTTTGGGATTTCTCAGAGAGCAGAAGCTGTCTTTTTCTCTCAGTCAAAAAACTGACAGGTGGTTCTACTACTGACAAATGGGATAGAAAAGGAGGTTGTAGGTGATTAATGTTTATTGATTAACTTAGGTAGGTAGGCAGTGAACATATTTCTAGGTAGTAGTAGTGTAGAAAAGTTAGGCCTGGCCTAGCCTCTGCTCTAGGCATCCCAGATTACAAAAAAATCATGCACTTTGCATGTACATGAACAAAGAGGAGTAGCTTCAGGCTTAACACAAGCTTTAGGACCTGTTCAATGTCCAATTGCATATTATTTGGCTCAACCAGACCCAATAGCTTCTGGAGCACACCATGTCTTAAAGGTATAGCCTCAACAACTTTGTTAGTAACAAAATCCGCAGATTTAGTATTGGGATGCCCACTAACGATAATGTGCCCTCATGAAGTAGAAACATTATTACTAAGACAAAGAACACAGGCATTCTCCGACCAAAGACTTACAAAATATAAAATAACTTTATTAGCTAATGAAAACAGCACTTTAAAATGCTGCATAACACTCAACCCTGCTACCTTGCTTCCAGATTTACCAATCACAGGAGAACCATTGCATAGTTGGGAATCATTAGTATCCATGGCAGAAAAACTTCATGAAAATCTCCTGGACATTCCTTTGGAAAATGCAGATCTAGTTTTGTTTACAGAAGGTTTTTCCTTTATGAGAAATGGTATACGTTATTCTGGAGCAGCTGTAGTCACAGAATTTGCCACTCTGTGGTCAGCTTCACTTCTATCAAATATAAATGCATAAGGAGCAGAATTAATAGTGTTAAGACAAGCCTGTGTAATCTCAAGGGATAAGAAAGCAACAATATACACTGATTCAAAACATGCCTTTGGGGGCAGCTGGGTAGCTCAGTGGATTGAGAGCCAAGCCTAGAGACGGGAGGTCCTAGGTTCAAATCCGGCCTCAGACACTTCCCAGCTGTGTGACCCTGGGCAAGTCACTTGACCCCCATTGCCTACCCTTACCACTCTTCCACCTATAAGTCAATACACAGAAGTTAAGGGTTTAAAATAAAAACAAACAAACAAACAAAAAAATGCCTTTGGAATATGTCATGATATTGGTACCCTTTGGCTTCAAAGGAGATTCTTAACATCAGCTGGCAAAATGATTGCAAATGCTAAAATTATAAATGAGGTTCTTTCAGCTCTCCAACTACCTGAAACCCTGGCTGTTGTACATTACTCTACCCATACAGGTAGAACTAACCCTGTTTCAAGAGGAAACCACCAGGCAGATGTTGCTGCAAAACTCACTGCTATAGAAGGCCCTGAAATGATTTCAAATTTGGCAATTATCAATGAATCAGATTTATCCCTTGCATATAATGAAAAAGAAGTTAAAAATGGAAATAAGGGGGCAGCTGGGTAGCTCAGTGTAGTAAGAGTCAGGCCTAGAGACAGGAGGTCCTAGGTTTAAACCCGGCCTCAGCCACTTCCCAGCTGTGTGACCCTGGGCAAGTCACTTGACCCCCATTGCCCACCCTTACCACTCTTCCACCTATGAGACAATACACCGAAGTACAAGGGTTTAAAAAAAAAATGGAAATAAAACTTTAAGGCTAAACAGGTTAATGGGGTATGGGTAGCATCAGAAGGTAAATCAATGCTTCCTAGAACTTTTTATCAACAAATCTGCCAATCCATCCATAAAAATGATCATTTTAGAACCAAAGGCATTGTAGATTCTATAAAAAAAAAAGTATGGAGAGCCCCTGGCATAACCACCATTGCCTCTAAAGTATGTGCAGCCTGTAAGACTTGCCAAGCATATAATCAGCATATATTTCACAGAAAAGCTTTTGGGGGACGTCTTTTAGCCTACACATTGTTTGAACATCTCCAAATTGATTTCATTAAAATGCCAAAAGCTGGACATTACAAATTTTGCTCAGTATAGCAGACCAGCTAACCAGATGGCCAGAGACATTTCCAACAAGTTGCGCTATAGTGGTGTTTATTGCCAAAGTACTTCTAAAAGAAATCGTACCTCGTTTTGGTTTACTAGCAAGAATTGATTCAGATAGGGGAATGCATTTTACAGACTCAGTTTTATCACAAATACTCATGTTTGGGAATAACACCAAAATTTCATGTATCAAACCACCTCTAGAGCTCAAGGTAAGTAGAAAGAATGAACAGAGAATTGAAGACCATGACTGGCAAACTACATACTGACTCATTTGAAATGGCCTGACACTCTATCTTTAGTTAGCATTATTCTACTTTCGAAGCAGGCCAAGGGGAGATCTACACACTTCACCATTTGAGATGCTATTTGGTCATCCACTAATTCATGCAAAACTTTTTAACCCTGTATATACATCACTGCTTGGAGGAGATACTAATATTGCCACATATATATGAGATCTGCAAATCAAGATAAAAGAACTTCAAGAATCAGGAGCTGTGGTGCAAACTGGACCTAAAGATTTTTCTCTACATGATTTAAATCCAGGAGATACAGTGTATGTAAAGAACTTCCAGTGCAATGGAGCAACTTGGCCATCCTAGGAAGGTCCATTGCAAGTACTTTTAACAATCCCTACAGCTAACAAAATAGGAGAAAAGACATTGTGGATTCATTGTTCTCATGTGAAAAGAATACCTTACATCAAAAATGATTGACTGCATGCATCAAGGACAAGACCACAGAGACAACTGGACACTATTTTCAATGACACTGAACTCCTGAACTTATATTTTGCTTTTCAATAAAAGGTTTGATTTTCTTGTACTTAAAGATTTGATTTTGAGATAAAATGAGTAATACCAAATAGGTAAGTGTATAATTTATGTTATGTTATAGTGATTTGTTTAGAAATAATATTATTATAGAATAAATGATAAAGTGTTGGTTAACACCCAGCTCAGGGGGGATATTATATTTAAATAATATTCTTGTATATAAAGTTCTTGTATTTTTTTTACATAGTAACTGTAAAGTGAATTTAGGTTCTTATTTCTGTAGAGTATAGTCAGAATTGTGTTATTCTGTAACTGTAAATATTTGTAATTGTATATAATTTGAGACTTGCAGGTTGCAAGATCGATCTCTCTCTCTCTCTCTCTCTCTCTCTCTCTCTCTCTCTCTCTCTCTCTCTCTCTCTCTCTCTC